>NC_045793.1:75312487-75624076 GCF_009873245.2 Balaenoptera musculus | reverse complement strand
ACATTGAACACATAATACGTTATGTGTCAATTATATCTCAATAAAATTGGGAGAAAATTAAAAAGAAATATTTCGTTTTGTAATGCATTACTCCTGTTTATCACATACATTATAAAATGATTACACCCATATATTACTTTTTTAAGCCAAAGGAATCTATTAATACCAAAAGTATTGAAAGAAGTGATAATTTATCACTATTAACAGCAGGTATTTTATTTCATTATATTTATTTTTTTAACATCTTTATTGGCATATAATTGCTTTACAATGTTGTGTTAGTTTCTGCTTTATAACAAAGTGAATCAGCTATATGCATACATATATCCCCATATCCCCTCCCTCTTGCGTCTCCCTCCCACCCTCCCTATCCCACTCTTCTAGGTGGTCACAAGGCACCGAGCTGATCTCCCTGAACAGCAGGTATTTTAAAATGCCTTCTTTGAGCAAGGCACTTGGGAGGACACAAAAGAAATGACATCTTTCATCAGGATTTGAACTGATAGAAAAAGTTATACAGTAAATGAACTAATAAAAGGACCACATTCTTATTTCATCTAGGAATGTGGTCCTCAATGTTTCTTTCTCATCACGGGCACTTTTATTTAAACAGGACCTATTGCAGAAGTCCACATCAAAAAGAGTAAAAGGGTAGTCGGTCTCACTGAAGGTAGGAGTGTGAAATGTGGAGCTCCCTTCACCCATTCACTGTTTTTTAAAGGGGCTCTGAAAGTCTCCTAGGAGCACTCAGATCTGGAAAGCTGAGCTTGAGATTCTCTCCAAGGAACTCCCCGGTAGTACCTGGGAGGTGTGTACAGGACCTGGGAAGGTGAGGCCAATGTCTCATTGACCTGTTTTTCAGGATGACAGCTGATGTGGCTGCCCAAAGCGCAAACCCACCCAAACCGATGCACCCTGACCTACTAGCAGGTTGTCATATGCCCAAGTTCCCTCTGGGAAATGGAAACTCTCCTCATGCTGCGAAGAGCTTCCAAAAAAACTTCCCTTCAGCAGCAGTACATAATAAACAGAGATGCGTGACTTTGGTTCTGGGGCTGCTTTTGAGTGACTGATTTCCTTACCTGAAAAGCCATCTGGGACAGGAAGGTGAGTTTGTCCTTCTCAAACAGCGCCTGGCTGGTGTAGAGGAAGATGGCGTGGGTGATGCTCTCGGTCAGGACTGAGATGCGTCCCGGCGTGTCCTCCACCTTGTCAGCCTGCTCGATGGCTCTGTGGAACAGCGTGTTGAAAGCCTGGGGAATACAAGTGACCGTTAAAGGGTGACAACTGGTGGCTGGAGGTCTAGCTAGTCTCAGGCACACAGGCTACAGTTTATCTATGGGGAGAGAGAACAGGACGGGTTTTTACAAGGACTCTATGAGCTCTTAGAACAGCTTCCGGCACATGGTAAGTGCTCATTGAAAGTTTGCTGCCATTACTATTATTTTTAACATTATTTCATAAAATCTACCCACATTTCCTCCTTAACCAATTGAATTGCACTGTCCTCTCTTCTTCTACCCATGCGCTTTTAAAAAAGTTATATTTTTATTTTTAATTGTGGTAAAATACCCAAAGTGTAAATTTACTGTCTTAATAGTTTTAAGTGTACCGTTAAGTAGTATTAAGTATTTTCACATTGTGGTACAACCAATCTCCAAAATGTTTTCTTCTTGAACAACTGAAACACTGTTCAACAACAACTCATTTAAAAAACTCTTTTAATTATAACTGCCTATTCCCTCTCCCCCCAGCCCTTGGCAATTACTGTTCCACATTCTGTTTCTATAAGTTTGACTGCTCTAGATACCTAATATAGTGGAATTACATAGTATTTGTCTTATTGTGACAGGCTTGATTCACTTAGTATAATGTCTTCAACGTTCATCTATGTTGTAGCATGTGTCAGAATTTAGCCTTCCTTTTTAAGGTTAAATAATATTCCATTGTGTGTATGTACAACATTTTATTTACCTGTTCATCCAGTGATGGACATTTGGTTTGCTTCCACCTTTTGTCTGTCGTGAATAATGCTATGAACATGGGTGTACAAACATCTCTTTGAGACCATATTTCAATTCTTTTGGGTATATGTCTAGAAGTGGAATTGCTGAATCGTATGGCAATTTTTTTAAAAGAACTGTCATATTGTTTTCCAAAGTAATTGCACCATTTTACAATCCTACCAACAGTTCACAAGGGTTCCAGTTTCTCCAGATAGTTGCCAACACTCGGTATTTTCTTTCTTTCTTTTTCTTTTCTTTAATATTGTAGCTATCTTAATAGTTGTGAAATGGTATCTCATTGTGATTTTGATTTGCATTTTCCTAAAGATTAGTGATGTTGAGCATCTTTTCAAATGCTTGTTGGTCATTTGTATGTCTTCTTTGGAAAAATGTCTATTCAAGTTCTTTGCCCATTTTTTAACAGGTTATCTTTTTGTTTCTATTATTCCACCCATGTACTTTTGTGATCCCCTTTGATTATCTTTTTCCTTTTAAAATCACTCAATATTTCTTTCTTACTCCATCGTATGCCTTGGTAACAATGGGGCTGAATAGATTTTTACATATATCTATATATATTTAAATACATAGGTAAATATATCCAAATATCTATATCTATAAACAGATATAACATAAAATATTAAATTTTTTGACTGGTGGACAGGGACCTAAGACCACAGACTGACTGGCCTTGAATTATGTATATTTGACTGAAAGTAAAACCCTACAATGACAGACATATAGTAAATATTGGTAAGAAGGTATTAACAAAGTACTCATTTAATATTTACATTTTAAAATCAAATTTTAATTTACAAAAAATAAAATGCACCATTAAGTATACAGCTCGAGTTTTAACAAATGTATATACTTCCGTAACAATCACTGCAATCAAAATGTAGAAACGTTCTATTCGTGTCACCCCCCCCAGAAGTTCTCATGTGCCTCTCTGCAATCCATTCCCACCATGATACCTACCCCTGCCCACTGCTGAATGTTTCTGTCACACCAGATTCATTTTAGGATCATATAAGTATGTACTTGTAGTACTTTGTTTTTGAGTGGACATATGTTTGCATTTCCTTCGGGTAAATACTTAGAGTAAAAATTTTAGGATCATTTTGTAAGCGTATGTATAACTTTATGAGAAACTAACAAATTGTTTTCCAAAATGGTTTTAACACTTTGCATCCCCACCAGCAACATGAAAGAGGTGCAGTACCACATCGGTGCTAACACTTGTTACTGACAGTCTTGTAAAATTTTAGCCATTCTATTGGGTATACAGTAATACGTCATTCTGCTTTTACTTTGCATTTCTCTGATGACTGCTGAGCATCTTAAAAATGTGCTTAGGGGCAGTACTTATGTCTTAGTATACATGCACAAACCTTTCTATTTTTTTAATTGCGTTGTCTTACTATTGAGTTTTCTATCCTGATATAAGTTATTTGTTAAATATGTGTATTGGAAATAACTTACTGGTCTATGGCTTGTCTTTTCATCTTCTTTATGTCTTTTCAAGACGATAAATTTTTAATTTGATAAGGTTCAATTTATCAATTTTTTTCTTTCTCTGGCATCCTAAGAATAAATCTTTGCCTAACCCAAAGCCCAAAAACAGTTTCTTCTATTGTTCTCCTAGAAATTTTATAGTTTAGCTTATTCATTTTGAGCTCATTTTGTATATAGAGTAATGTAGTGGCTGAGGTTCATTTTATTCCAAGTGGATATCCAGTCGTCCCAGCACCACTTGTTGTAAAAACTGTCCCCTCCTCATTGAATTGTCTTGGCATTCACTGCAAAAAATCAGTTGACCATACATTTGTCGGTCTGCTTCTGGACTGTCTATTCTGTGCCATTGATCAGTGTAATAAGTCTCGAAATCATGTACTCTAAGTCTTCCAAATTTGTTCTTCTTTTTCATTATTTAGTTATTTTTAAATCCTTTGCATTTCGACACAAATTTTAGAATCAGTTTGCCAATTTCAACAAAAAAAGGCTTCTTGGATTTTGATTAAGACTGAATTAAAACTGTAGATTAATTTGGAGAGAACTGAAATCTTAATAATATTGACTGTTCCAAGCCATAAACATGGTCTCTCTCACCATTTCGTTAGACCTCCTTTAATTTTCTTAACCATGTTTTGTAGCTTTTAGTATGCAGATTTGTATTTGTTTTGCTAAAATTATCCCTAAGAGTTCCAAGATTTTGGAAGCTATTGTAAATAGTATTGAGGTATTACTTTTATTTTTCAATTGTTTGTTCCTCATATATAGAAATACAATGAATTCTGTATATTGACTTTATATCCTGCCATCTTGCTAAAAACTCACTTCAGCTTTTTTGTAGGTTTCTTATGATTTTCTACATACATGGTCAGGTCATCTGTGGAAAAAAAAGACAGTTTTTCTCCTTCTTTTAAAATTTCTGTGTCTTTTATTGTATTACTTCACTGGCTATAACCTCCAGTGCAGTACTGAATAGAAGTGTTAAGAGAAGACATCATTATTTTGTTCCTGATCTTAGGGGAAAGCATTCAATTTTTCAACATTAAGTATAATGTTAGCTGAAAATTTTTACAGATGCCCTTTATCACACAGAGAAGTTACCATCTATTCCCAGTTTGCTCAGTTTTTATTTTTTCTTTTTTAACCAGGTGTTGAAATTTGTCAAGGTCTTTGTCTGTATCCATTGAAATTATTATATGATTTTTCTCTTTTTTATTCTATTAATATGAAGAATTACATTGTGTGGTTTTTTAATGTTTAACCAACTTGCATTCCTGGCATAAATCCCACTTGAGCATAATAGATTATGCTGGTGGGGGGCTGCTCTGTAGTTTTCTTTCCTTGTAATACCTTAGTCTAGTTTTGGTAGTTGAGTAGTCCTGGGCTGTTTTATTTTTCTCCTTCTACCCTGCAGCTGTTCTAAAATCCAACCCCACTGTGCTTCTCAGAATTTCTGCACGTGTTTCACATTACTAGACACTTGCTAGTTATTCTTGACTCTTCCACTTTATTATTGCCCATATCCAATCCATCTCCAAGGGCTGATTATTCTAGCTTCAAACCATAAGTCTATTTTCACTTCTGAGTCTTCTGCCGTCATGGCAGTCACCTGCTTATAGCCTTTCAATGGCTTCTTTTTGCCCACACGCTGTAATCCAAACTCCCCAGCATAGACATCATGTGATCTAGACCCTCCTACCTCTCAGGACTCATGTCTTGCCATCTTCTCCCTCACTCATTACCCTCCAGCCACATAGATTCATTCACCTGGAATCTCGACAACTCTTTCCTGTCTCACACATCCTTTTTTTCTCCAAACACCCTTTACACGGCCAAATCCTATGAAAACTTTAGGAATCAGCTATAATCTCACTTCCGCTGAGGCCTTCCCTGAGCCCCCAGTAAAACAGCCCCTCCATCCCTACTGTTCTCTCGCACTGTATTTGTCACTTTTATACACACACACATCTACATATCTCCACTCATATCTGTGTTTTCCAAACTGTACACTCAGTAACCAGCACAGCATCTGGCACTATGACTGATCTCAATAGCTATTTGTTTAAAAACTGAATGATAGAATGAATGAATACTGCCCAGAGGCAGAATGGTACAAAGTAAAGAGCATGGGCTTTGGAATCAGCCTTGGGTTCAAATCCTGACTCTTACAGTTATGAAATGTGAATTCTTCGGCAATTTATTTAAAATCTGAACATGTTAGTTTTTCAAATAGGGATAAAATACTTTAATGGGATGTTTCAGGCATAAGAATGAACCAAAGTATGAAAGTGCCTTGCATGTAACAGTGGCTCAATCAATAGTTATTCTCACTTTTTATCCCTCTATACCAAAATAAAATGAGAAATCTTTTTATGAAACATGTACACTTTCATAAGGAAAGTCGAGGAGCCTCCAGGAGAATTCCCCTATATATATTAAACTCCTTAAGACTCTGCTTAAGAACAAAAACTATGTACAGTGGTGTTGCATAGTTTAATTATCTCAAAGCCTTATTGAAAATTATAAATGAAAGTTACTGAGAAAGTGAGGATTTTTTCTTGGTCTTGTTTTTGTTTTGCTAGCTACGTCCTGGAGACTCCTTACGGGATGCAGTGATTGCTTAAAAATAGATTCTAAACTTCCAGAAACAAGTTGAACTCCTCAAGTTTAAATTTTTTCTTAGCCTAGTCATCATTACCTTCAAAGAGAACTGATAGATGGGGTTGATTTTTCTGAGGTCATTAATAACAAAATAAAGCAGAGATGCTCTTGCTGCCACTGGTCTGTAACATTGTCTCGCCTCGTTGATTTTTCTTTCATTTTCTTTAGCTTCAATCACCTATGGTGGGATCAGACAACATTAGTAACTTACTCGTCATATTGTCTATGTGATGGAAGGGACATATCTGAAATGAGAAATTAGTAGTATTAAAATAGATAACATGTATGGCATCTCTGTGCCTGGGCTTTTCTAAAATCATAAAATTCATATTTTAAAATAATCTTTTTATAAGCTGAGTTTTAAGTGAGAATGGACATAACTCTAGCTGTGTTAATGATTACAGAGTAAACAAACCTGATTGTTTTTGGTTCTACAGAATTTATTCTGAGTAATGTCACCTTCCTGCCTCCCCTCTCTCTTTCAGGGGTTAATAACCCAGCTATATCACCTCCCAGGGATAGCTCTGAAAAGTCTGCTGGGTCAATTCAATGCCAATAACTTCATTAGTCAACAAGGTATACAAAAGCAGCCAAGGTCAGTAAAATATCCAACAGCCGTGCTTACTGAAAAGCCTGTATAGAAAGGCTCTCGTGACTGTCTACTTCTGACTTTGCACCAGATCATCCACAGGCTCATATAGTTCCATTTAGTTTATCTTTGTATTAGCCTCTGGGTACATTCAGAGAGATAATTAAACACACACACCATCATCAACTAACATATTCATTTTTATTCAAGACACAAACCTCTTCTGTCTAGGACTACTGCTGGTCCTACGGCTTTATAAGATACAGTATTTGTCCAACCTTTTTTTATAGACTTGATTCATCATACTTGTATGTAAAAGGAAATAAAGAAAATGTAGAGCAGACAGGGAAGTCCCGACCTGGCAATATATTAGGAAGATAGGAAGAGACATTTTCAGAGACAATTAGAAGTTAACTTCAAAGCTAAGACCTAATTTACTTAATTGCTCTAATCTTTACCATTTTAGGAGCCACCTAGAACTCACTTACTTAAAAGGATAGAGTAATCTGGGATTCCATTTCCTCGCTTAAACTAAGACAAATATATTGGGTGTGTGGTGACACAGCCTTGGCTGGGTAATTAATAGATTACTTAGTAATGAGGATACCCCAGAAAGCAAATGAGGGTTCCTCTCATTTTGAAACATCAGCATTTTAAGGGCTGGTGGCCATTTGTGAACGTCCAAAGTGCATGCGTAAGGCACACTGGGACACATGTTGGACGTTCAGCAGGAAGTCTACTAAATGAGCATTTTTTCTAGCTTTTAGGAAATGTCACTTTCCCAGGGGAATAATGCATTTGAGAGCAGCAGGAGATCACCCCTTGCTCAGTCTCCCAGCACTGAAGGCCTGTAAACAAAACTTCAACTCTAAGTATTTCTCTAAAATGTACAACAGCCCAGGAAGCCTGTGGTGAGACTGCAGGATGTCGGTTTCCCAAAGGAGGCTAAGCCTTTTAAGATTTTAGACTACATAAGCCAGCAGGGCCCAATTTTCTTCAAATTTAGTCACTCAGGAAAAAAATAACAGCCTGACAGAGTCTAATCTGAAAGATTGGATCTTTGTTGCGTTAGGAGAAGCACAAGTTCAACCACCTCTATCTCCATTCAGAACCCCACACAGTCCACTTTTTAAGGGCAGCTTATGAAAAGACCTGAATTCCACAAAGTGTCAGTACTCTTAGAGAATGGCCAAGTTGGATTACATTTTCACCCCGAGCACTTCATTCAAATAGGGCATTAAACCTCGCCAGGCAGCCTTTGCCTTTTCCTACCTTGCACTCTACCTCCGCCGCGGTGGCCTTTGCTCTCTCCAGGCTCTCTACCAGTTTGGTGTCATCTAGAAAGCTCCCCTCTGCCTCAGAGAGACGCAGAAGGAGGTCGTCCTCCAGATACTTCAGCTCTATCTTAAAGTCATTTTGGTGCTTTGTCAAAACCAACTAAGGCAAACCAAGCAAAATGTGAGAAAGGTGATTAAATTCATGTTTTTAAGCAGAGTTTCCTTAATCATCAATTTCATGGAATCATATATAATAAAACACACTTAGCATTAAAATTGTACTAATCAAAATTTTTAAAAATTCTTTAAAAAAACATTCAGAAGGCATGGTAAGAGCTGGTTGCACTCCAGGGTCCAGAGCATGACCATATATCATATCATTCATTTAACCTATAGGAAGAAACTTCTGGTTTCTGCTTCAAATTGAAAGAGAGAAAAGTCATTATTTCCATCCTCACACAGGAAAAAAGCTAAACATAACAGCCCTTACTTAGCCATCAGAGAACATCAGAGGTCACAGGGCAACTGTCACCCTGAAAACTACAGAGATGGGTGGATACAGACAACCACGGGTTCTCAGGAACATTTAAGTAGTAATCAACTAATTCCTGGAGGCAGAGCTTGAGAGTTTAAAAACTCCCGGGGGCCCAGGCAATCTCTTAGGGAGAGGAAGCCCGGGGAAGAGTCCTCTATAACCTGGGCAGAGAGAAAGAGAGCCCTCTCTACCCTGATGAGAGGAAGAGATGGCTCTCTACCCTGGGCAGAGGGAAAGAGATCCCTCTCTTCCTTCTAACCTTCCAGGGCACGTACCTGCTTCTCTAGCCCTGCTTTCCATGACTAGCATGCGTCTTTGCTTGCCCTAGTCACCTGCATCAAACAAGATCTACAACTAGCCCATCTCCTGTGGCACAATCCTAACTACTTATCAGAAGTACCCTTGAGTTGCTACTTGACTGTTCAGATACACCCTCATTTTTCTCAGTTAGAATGAAAGATCCTGGAGGGCAGGCATCCCATCTTACACTCCTGTGTCTGGCACTATAATCTGTGCACTGAATAAGTGTTGGGGGGATGATTTCATAGTTTTACCTTAAGTTTCTCCAAATCTGGCCTTTCAATACTGACAACCTCTGCCAGCAGCTGGGCTTCCAGACCATCTTCTGTGACCGTGAAATTGAGGAGGGTTGTCTGAGCTTGCAATTCTGGCTTATAGTGAGGATTTGCCAGTTTTGTGTGAAGGATAAGACGAAAGTTGTGGTTAAATTCACACTCTTTATCCCCAATCTTGATATACCTAAAGGGGGCATAACAAAGACAGTCTGGAGCCTCTCATGCACCATAACTGATATGAAGGTGTCACTCCATTCCTGTATTCTAGTAATGTATATAGGCCGTAAAACCAGGTGATTCATGATTCTTCATCTACTCTCCGTTTCCCTAAAGTGTAAGAGGAATAGGAATTATCTGCGAAACCTCTATATGATTAAGTTTCTTTACGTGGAAAACGGTGATAATAGTAGTACTCACCTCATAGTGTCACTGTAACAATTAAATACAATAAATCATATAAAGAATCTATAACAACAAATACTAGCTTTATTTACTATATTATGCTTTCTGTGATTAACCTTATATTAAACATTGTTGTTCTTTAAGGATAAACTAAAATGAGTATGTATGCATTTATGTGTGTGTATGCATATATATGTGTGTATATACATACACACGTAAAATTTATGTACATGAAAAATACACATATACTTGTCCTTAAACATGCTTAATTTAAGCCACTTAAAATTAGGCAGAAGTGATTCTTTTTTCTAAGCCCCTGTCATGTGACTATGAGTAATGGTAGCAAAAAAAAATTTTCAATAAAAATAAAAAACATACAAATCCCTTGGGCACTTTACCCAGTCCTAATACTTTTGGCACTGGCTCAGAAGCAAAGTTTAGGAAGCCTGTTGTGTGGGATGCACAGACAGCATTCTTGCAAGCTCCGTCTCACACAGGCGTGGGCTCTCAGCGACCATGCTTCTTTTTGTGTCCCTGTTCCTCTGGCCACGGGGACCCAGGAGCAGGTACTTCATCTGAGCTGTTCCAACCAGAGTAACCTTTCCTGGGATTTAGGATTGGGACAGAGAGAAGGGAGGGTTGGAACTGGAGCCTCTAAGCTCGTGTTGAAGTCACTCTGTCTTGCTGGTGAACCAAGCAGCAGAGAAAGACCGTCCTGGCTTCCCAGAAAAGAAGAAGTAAACCAGTATTCAGATGAAAGAGTAACACAAAGGAAGCATGTTCTGGGCTTCCAGGTCCCCTCTTCCTTGAGGCCTGGCTGCATCTTCCCCTCAGTTGCCATGGCACCCGGCAGCCTCCTAATAGTCTCTGTTTTGCTTCACCTGGATAGATGTGGTTCCTGTAATTGCAAGCAAAGCTATGAATGAATGCAGTCTCCCCTGCCGAGGGGAGGGCCTGATTTTTCTCTACCTCAGATGCTGGTAGCTAATTCCTAAAGATGTTATCACCTGGGCTCTCTTGCCCTCCGGGTTTTGGATGGGCTTGGCCAGTGGAAGAACTGGCCGGAGACAGCAGTACAGGAGGAGAGAGAGGTCCAGCGGAGCTTGCCAGCTTCAGGGCCGTGGTCTGGTGAAGGCTATGTCCTGCTATGACCCGTTCCACAGCTCTGTTTAGAGGACCTAGTAATACCTTCAGGCCTAGAGGCAGTAACGGCTTCCCGCTGCTGCAAATCCTATGTAGCCTTAACACCTCTACTGGGTCCCTTTACCCTTTGCTCTGCAAATTCTTTTTGTAAATAGTCACTGTGTTAACTCTATCAAACAATTCCAGCCTACTTTGTGGTCTTTTTCCTGCCAGGAACCTGCTATGAGGCTCTAGCCAAGGGGAAGTTATTTTTTCACTCATGCATCAGACAGACAGAACCCATGAACGCTGGAACTTCTCAAATTCTTCCATAAAGTGGCCTGAACTGCGTTGGAGTGAAAATTCATCTAAGGACCCTGGGAGAATGGCTGAAGCAAGGAGTATCTTCTCAGTCTCCTATTTTACCTTAAATACTTACTAAAATTCTGAATTCTTCCCTATTTAGTGTATATTTTCATTATAGAGGTATCATCATGGCAATGATAAGAATGTTACCCAAAGCCCATATTGTTTTTAATTTAAATATAGTGTTTTAAATAATCATGAGGGGAAAAAATGACTACTTATCTCACTGACTTATGGGAGAGATGTTATCTTCCTAAATTTATCAACTTTGGTAAATTGTATCAATTCGAAAGAAAGACACTGTATAATAAGTTCAGCATTCAGGCAATGCTGAATCCTCTTTACTAAAATGTCACAATGTTTGCAATAACTCTTTTTAAACTTGAGGAGAGATACTCAGAATGCCCCAATGTGATAATATTTTAGGCTGCTGTTGGTGGATGTTTCATAACTGTCTTGCTCTGAGATGAAGTCTCTTGCGTCAAATAGTGAGGAAAGGGTACCTGATACACTGGCCACTCTATTTGACTAGGGAGATTTTTATAAAACAATTTTAGTGTGTAAAGATTATTTAAAAATCATAGTTTTTTTAAATCACTAAAGCTTTAATCACTAAATCACTCAATCACTGAAGCTTTCATCATCACAGCTAAGAATCTCAAAAGAGTGATCAGATTCATGACCTATTGTCTACATCCATTTCTCAACTTTTGTTTCCATTGTAATGATCCTATATTTCAACAAAAACTTTCACAGTTCTCCACAAACCTATGGACAATTAATCTCCGACAAAGGAGGCAAGAATATACAATGTGGAAAAGACAGGCTCTTCAGCAAGTGGTGTTGGAAAAGCTGGACAGCTGCATGTAAATCAATGAAGCTAGAACACACCCTCACACTATACACAAAAATAATATAACTCAAAATGGCTTAAAGACTTAAATGTAAAACAAGACACCATAAAACTCCTAGAAGAGAACATAGGCAAAACATTCTCTGACATAAATCATACCAATGTTTTCTTAGGTCAGTCTCCCAAGGCAACAGAAATAAAAACAAAAATAAACCACTGGGACCTAATCAAACTTACAACTGTTGCACAGCAAAGAAAACCATTAAAAACAATGAAAGAAAAAAAGCCCTACAGAATGGGAGAAACTATTTGCAAACGATGCAACAGACAAGGGCTTAATCTCCAAAATATACAAACAGCTCATACAATTCAGCAACAACAACAAAAAACCAAACGACCCAATTGAAAACTGGGCAGAAGACCTTAACAGACATTTCTTCAAAGAAGACATACAGATGGCCAGTAGGCACATGAAAAGATGCTCAGCATCACTAATTATTAGAGATATGCACATCCAAACTACAATGAGGTACCACCTCTCATCGTCAGAATGGCCATCATTAAAAAGTCTACAAATAACAAATGCTGGACAGGGTGTGGAGAAAAGGGAACCCTCCTGCACTGTTGGTGGGAATGTAAGTTGGTGCAGCTACTATGGAAAACAGTATGGAGGTTCCTCAGAAAACTAAAAACAGAACTACCATATGATTCAGCAATCCCACTCCTGGGCATATACCTGGATGAAACTATAATTCAAAAAGATACATGCAACCCTATGTTCATAGCAGCACTATTCACGACAGCCAAGGCATGGAAACAACTTAAATGTTCATCGACAGATGAATGGATAAAGAAGATGTGGTACATATATACAGTGGAAAACTACTCAGCCATAAAAAAGAACAAAATAATGCCACTTGCAGTAAAATGGATACAACTAGAGATTATCATACTAAGTGAAGTAAGTCAAAAAGAGAAAGACAAATACCACATGATATCATTTATATGTGGAATCTAAAATATGGCACAAATGAACCTATCTACAAAACAGAAACAGACTCACAGACATAGAGAACAGACTTGTAGTTGCCAAGGGGACGGTGGGGAGGGAGAGGGATGGACTAGGAGCTTGGGGTTAGCAGATGCAAACTATTACATTTAGAATGGATAAACAACAAGGTCCTACTGTAGGGCACAGGAAACTATATTCAGTATCCTCTGATAAACCATAATGGAAAAGAATATGAAAAAGAATATATATGTATAACTCAATCACTTTGCTCTACAGCAGAAATTAACACAACATTGTAAATCAACTATACTTCAATAAAATTAAAAAAAAAATCTTTCACAGTTTTTGGTTAAGTGTCCAAGCTTGAAAAATCTTCCCAACAAGCTACTTTGGAAGCCTTTTTTTAATTAAGTTGAATGGTGAAGTCTTCAAGTTTTGGTTTGTTTTCACTTAGGACTTCCTAGTGTTTAATTTTGTTCCAGAAGGAAAAAAGCTTAATTCAGGTGGCAACCCTCTTCTAAGCCAGTATATCTGTACAATACATACTTCCCTTTAAAAAAAAAAAAAAATCAAAAAAAGAGTATTCACATCACCGTTAAAATGAAACACTGAGAACAGCAAGAGATAAATGAACTACAGGCCAATTGTTAAAAGCGAACCAAGGAGTGGCTGCTAGTTAACACTTTTGCACACATCTTCCAGTTGATATCATGCTCAGTAAGATAATCATTACCTTATAATGTCTTCAGTTATTTGTTTTTATCATGAAACATATTGCAACCAAATATTCATTCACTCAGCAAGCAGTTACTGAACACCTACACAGTGCCAGCCTGTCAGAGAGTCTTCTAGACACCGGGGCTTATAATCGTTACCAAAACAAGCATGGTCTTTCCTCTAACATTATTACTTACTCTCTCATAATAGGTATATGACTACAACATTTTACATACTGATTCATTTATTCTTTTACTTATCCAGTTCAATAAATAAATATGTATTAAGTGCCTACAATGTCCGGTCATATAAAGATCAAAGATCTGCCCAATTAAAAGAAAGGCAAAGGATCTGAATAGATACTTCTCCAAAGAAGATCTACAAATGTCCAATAAGCACCTGAAAAGATGTTCAGCATCATTAGTCATCAGGGAAATGTGAATCAAAGCCACAGTAAGGTGCCAGTTCACACCCACTAGATGGTTATAAAAAAAAAACAAACAAAACACTGACAAGAACAAGTATTGGTGAGGATATAGAAAAATTAGAACCCTCATACACTTCTGATGGAAATGTAAAATGGTGCAACCAATTTGAAAACCAGTTTTCAGTTTCTCACCATCTTAAACATAGAGTTACCATGTAACCCAGTGATTCTACTCCTAGGTACATGCTCAAAAGAATGGGAAGCGTATGTCCCTACATAATTTGTACACAAACGTTCACAGCTGCATTATTCATAATTACCAAAAGGTGGAAACAACCCACTGTCTGTAAACTCATGAATGGATAAACAAATTGTGTTGTATCCAAACAATGGAATATTACTCAGCCATAAAAAGGAAAGAAGTACTGATACATGCTACAACACAGATGAACCTTGAAAACAAGTGAAAGAAGTCAATCACATATAAGTCCACATATTGTATGATTCTATTTATATGAAATGTCTAGAATAGGTAAATCAATAGAGATGGAAATCAGATTAGTGTTTGCCTAGGGATTTCAATTCTAAAATTGACTGTGGTAATGACTGCTCAATGCTGTGAATACACTAAAAACCACTGAATTGCCCACTTTAAATGATTAAGTTGTATGGTATGTGAATTACACCTCCATAATGGTGTTACCAAAAGAGAACAAAAATGAACAACAATCTAACAAAAGGTCAGTCACTTACATTTGAGCTTTTATCAATCTGTAAGGTAAGTAACTGTGTTAATTATAGTTTCTCAGAGGTTCAGTCTTGACTTTTGAGAGTAGTGAGGTGTGTTACAGGATGGTCTTAATTGATAAGGACACCTTTCTTAGTCAATTTGCTTCTTTTTGACTGAAGACATATTCAACTATATCTACATTGACAGCACCATCAAAATTTCTCCCATTAATGGAGCTTTCCTGTCCAAGGGTTTCCAAAATTGATCTTGCAAACAGCTTTGAGAAAATCTTTCTTTGCTAGTGTCATTCACTATATTACTATTGGCCTAGATTTCAAGACTTCCATGATTGGCTTTTAATGGAAATTTCAAGAGTGATGGTCTCATGTAATTACTGCCTGGGGTTTTCACACATAAGCCATTCCAAAGTTTATACTCATTTACATCTCCACAATAACAAAACTCATACTTTAAAATAAACCTCTGTGTACGTCGTCTTGTGATTTTCTGACTACTGCTCCATCTTGGTTTGAATTCATTCCTCCCTCGCGTAGTGACTCTGAGAAATGCCAGGTCTATCACGACCTTCCATGATTTCACATTGAATTTGCTTATGAATTTTCACTGGGTTTTGATTCACATCTCATAAACTTCATTTTTTAACCACTATAACCTCTATCCCCAGATGAAAAAAGAATTTAAACATTTTTTTCACTTGAAAAATGTACATTTAAATGAACACTGAATGAATCAAGTCCAGTATTTTCACTACTGTTGTCTAATGGGACAGCTCACTGTGGCAGGGTTAGGAACTGCGGTACGCAGTCAATTCAGATTTGAGGTGTGTGCAGTGGGTGGGGATGGAGAGGGTACTTGAGAATCAAAACAAGCCCCTAGCAAGAAGGCTAACATATTCTACTGTACAGCACAGGGAACTCTGCTCAATATCCTGTAAGAACCTAACTGGGAAAAGAATCTGAAAAAGCATAGATACATGTATATGTATAACTGAATCACTTTGCTGTACACCTGAAACTAACGCAACATTGTAAATCAACTGTACTCCAATGTAAAATAAAAAGTTAAAAAAAAAAACCCAGATGACTAACACATTTGAAAGTCAGAAGTGTTCGTGCCTCATGGAGAAATCCCTGTAGAGGAGTTGGAGAACTCTTTCTGTAAATGGCCGGAGAGTAAGTATTTCAAGCTTTGTCAGCCACATACGTCTCTGCCATATATGCTTCTTTATGACAGCTCTTTAAAACCATCCTCAGCTCCTGGGCCACATCAAGACAGGCTGTTTGTCCATCGCCACACTAGAGGGTCCACCAGTTAGTGGTATCAGCATAATCTCCTCTCAAAGCAACGGCAGCTAATCCCACTGGACTACCCAGTAACAGCAAGTTACAATTTTTCCGGTTAGCCACTACACCTAAGCGTGCCTCCCTCTCTAGGTTTCTGAGAAAAAAAAGTGAGGGACTGGCCAATAGGAGCATGAGGTTCTGACAATTTTGCTTCTGGGTGCAGGTGACAATAGCTTTTAACTCATCAAATATGTATTAAACCAAACATCTCAGTTAAAGCCACACTCCATAAGGTGACCGAGAGATGATTCTACGGTTCTAAACCTCCCTTGCATACCTACATGTGCCCTGAGGCATTCACATACCCCAGTTTGAGAACCAGAAACCCATCTGCTAGAGGGACAGAGCTGACTTTCTCTGTGAAGAGACAGTTAATCGGGGAACTTGCTGTGCTGATGGCAAAGAGAAGGATATCTGCCTATAAAACTGGTTTTCTATTTTGCTCTGAAACATTATTTTATAGGTTTACATTTCCCAGGGATAGTAAATTATGCTCAGTTGGGGTGTTTATGATCTATGAAAGGCAAAAACTACATAATGACTCAGTGGGTTTTGTCATTGCTGCCAGGTTAATTTTTGGTTAATCTCCGATCTGGGAAAAATAAACTATTGGCTAGTGCTCTCTCTTGACCTGAAGGATCCAAAAAACAACGGAGTTAACCAGAGGGGTGGGAAAAGCAAACAATCACTGTGTTGTTTCTGTGAAAGACAGGAGTCCAGAGTTTGTAACTTCTAGAACACAGCAGGCAGCTCCGAGAGCTTGAAATTCAAAGCCAAGGAGAAGCAACAGCAGGTGGGAAGGGCAACCTGAAACTTGGACCTCTTCTCTCTTCCAGCTATTCTGTAAAAGCAGTAGTTCTTAACCCACCCTCCAGCTCCACGTCGCCCAGGAACAGGACTCGGGCCCCTGACACTGCATCACAGTGAGAAGCAAGCAGGGCAGGGGTCTCTGAATGTGGGCTGGAATCGCTCCCAGAGGGTTTTTACTCATCCCTCCAAGGGACTGAGCTCCTCCTGCCCCCTTTTCTCTCTGGCTGAGAAGTGCTGGTTTGGACATGACAGACTGATTATATGAACTCGCAACCGAAATAAAATGGGTTTTCCCAGTAAAAACACCATATTTTAATTGGATAGGACAGAGAGTGAGCTGTCCACATTCTGTCTCACCTAGTAATTTTAGAGCCAGAAGGGCCCCTAGAGATCATTCAATGGATTCTTTTTTATGGACCTAAAGAGTTTATGACTTGTCCAAGGTCATATAGCTTAGTGGCAGAGCTGGGACTGGAATCTGGGTCTCTAGACTCCTAGTAGAAAGTTCACTGCATCCCATTGCAGGGTAATTTGCTCTGTTTGATGATGACAGCTTGCAACCCTGGCCTCTGTCGACCTGTCTGACCACTGATCACAGGAGAGTACTGAGAGAATATGACTGACTCAGTAACAATCAATGACCACTAGAGAAAAAAATATAAAGACACAGCTCAGAGGACATGCCCTGCTGATCTTTGGTTAGACATGCTGTCCTTGTTTATAAAGGAGACTAGCACTCATTATTGAGGTGCCCAGCCTGAACCCAAGGGCTATAATTTCTGATGGATATTTTCATAAAATGAATTACTTAATTTCTAAAATTTTAAAAGTAAAAAACTTTACTTACAGAAGTTTTCTAACTTCTGGCTTTCAGGAAAAGAAAATATAATACTGAAGTATGCCAAAATGCTCAGTGAATTATTGTAATGTTGAATGAGTTATTGTATAATAAAGACTATCATCTATAAATTGACTATTAAATTTAGTTTCCATGTGTCAGTTGGCAATAAAAAATCAGGTACTTGGGAATTTCAAAATTCTTTCAAAGATTAATCACAATCCAGCCAAAGTTATAATGGGATGAAAAGATTTGTAATTTCTTCAAGTCATGGAAGGTCATTACTATTTTGGAGGATGGATATGCAATTACATTTAAAATACTTGAAAATAATTTCTTGGCTAATGTTCACAGCATTTCTGTGACAGACATGGGGGAACATCTCTCCCAATTCTCAGATTTACCTGAAAACCAGAATCTCTGTGAGTTGAGAGATGCAGCATCATTTCAAAATAACCAAGATGAGAGTCTGAAGTCTGAGATTACAATCTGCATTTCTTATTTCTGAGAAATATGTCTAGAAACTAAGGAAATGTCTTTCACTTCTGTTGGCACCGTTCTCAAGATTTAGTGTAGCTACTGTTGAAAATGCCCTCAGTCTTGGATCATAAAAACCTACATGAATTTCTCTAATGATCAGATATTCTGACTATGTGAACAAAACCACCATTATTTTTTATTGCCATGTAAAACCAGACATGGAAAAGCAGCAATATTCAATTTAGAATAAGGACTTGCTTCTGGGGCAGCTCCAAGTCTTTACTAGGAATGGCTGCAGTAAAATGCTATTTTTAAAAAACATTTGCAAAACCTTTCTTACAACACAGTTTGGTGAGAAATTTCTGAAAATATTGTATTATTATACTGAAGGTTGTCCCTCTAGGATGGATGATTCAGAGAGCTAACACATTCTCTGAATAGGAGGAAGTCCATTCTCCAGGCCTCACCTGAGCTGCTTTGTCAAGGTGAAGAGATAGCAGGTGGGTTTTGAGATAAGTAAATAAAATAGTTCCAGGAGTTGGGGAAAAAAAACACACTCAGGAGAAGCAAAAAACCTTCTCAATAGACATCTAAAAGCCTTACTGCATGTCCCGCTGTTTCAAATGAAAAGCTTCTAGATTAGACTTGTGAGCTGCAATAGCCCCGGCTGCGCGCACAGCTGAAGGGTCAGGTGCCACGCGGGCAGCCGGGAGGGGTTACTTAGCAACCTCGGCAGGAAGGCCGGAGCGAGGTGGTCAAACCCGGCTCGGGAAGAAAGGATTCGGCTCAAAGCTGCACAGCTGGCCAGACGTTCACGGAAAGGAAGGAAAGAAAGTCCTGAATTGAAATGAGTTGTCTCACTGCTTCATGCAGTTAATATAACCAACACGTCCTTCTAAGATAAAAGCAAACTTCGATTAGAATTTTTTTAAAAAAGATTAAAGTCGCAAGAGTCCAGATACCACTGAACAGAAAAAAAAAAGCGAAAAAATCATAGATTATTTCCCCTTTGATATACGTATATAGCCTATATGTATAAAACATACATGTTATATATATTTATAAAGGTACTTCAATATATCCTTATTTAAACATTATAATGTAGCATGAAAAATAAAGAAATTCTGGTTCCATTTGTATTGTTCTTTTTTTTTAGAAAATTGCTTTTTTAAAGAAAAGAATCTAAAGGTTCTGAATCTGTAGCCCTGTTTGGTATTTTCTTTCAGATAAAGTCAAACAATGTTAGCAAGATGAATGAGAAGATGTACTACCTGTAGACCCTGAATATTACACCTAAAATTTTTTAGATTGAATTTAGGGATAGCAAGGTTGCTGGAGGTTTTTTCTGCAATTAAACTTTGTTTTTTCAACTTTAGAAATTGGGAGAGACTAGAATGCCGAATTCTACCAGATGAGGGCATGAATTGACTTGAAAACAAAAATATACTTACCCCTAGGGACATAATGAGAGAACAACATCACTCCAGAGTTTATTGAAAAACCATAAGCTTCCAGCTCAAGAGAGCACATTCTATTCAGTGTGGGGTTTAATTTAACATGGTTCTATCTTAAATTTCACCCAGGAACTCATTCAAAGAGATCCATAATCAACTACAGAACAATCACATGGCAGCAACTCCAAGAGCAGCGACATAATCATACATAGACTGGAAACTTGCTAACTAAAACAGTTCCTATTAATTTTAGCACAACCTTCAGGAAACTTAGTCATTATAAAATAAATACTATCTGTAAAAATAGAAATTTCTATCATCTAGCTAACATTTCTATTAGTTTTAAGTTTCTTTCTAGGGAATGCTACTTAAAGACTATTACTAAAAGAATAACCATATGAAATTAAATATAGAATGAAGTATAAATTGTCTTTAAGAAACATTTATATGCTCAGGAACAAGCTGAAATACATCTTGCAGTAAGGTTACTCCAGCTAAAATTAAAGTTCAAAAAGTACTTCAATTAATATTTGGGGAGATTAGAAAGATTAAAGAGAGAGAATTTTATGAAGATGCTTTACACATCAGCTGCTTCTCTAATATGTAAGCCAGTAAATTTGCTTTGGAAAAAGTATGTGTTGATAAATCTTCCCAGATATGTTTTCTGTCGATTGATACCATACGATATATTTTACTTAAGATTAGGATTATCTGGAGTTTGGTGGATTTAATTGTTTGTAATTACCCAGCTGTTGTCAGCCTGTGGTCATTTTATGACGGGGTATCTACTGTGTGGGTCAGGTTCAACTGTATATCTTCTCAAACACAGATTTAATGTGCTATTGATGAAACCATTACTACAGCCAAATTAAAGTCTGGGCTGATGTATTGGTCCACAGGGAGCTGTCAGACATGAAAGGAGTAATTAGTATTCATTACTTCATACTCCACAACATTCCAATTATTAATGAACTTCAACTTTTGGACTATGCTGTATATATCACAAGCATCTTCTCAGACATTCATTATTAGGAAGAATAGACTAATACTGCTGTTTTTTTTTAAAAGGCCCCCAGAGCAAAGAGAACTAAAATAAACAAAAACGCTATAAATAGCCAAAAACTTTCTGAGGGATGTGGCTTTCTCTCAGGAGTATGAACGTGTTATTCCACATGCCCTTGGGGAAGATGATACAGTACAGACATTCTGGGTAAATGCACCAGCTTTGCAATCCCTGCGGGTTGTTTCTTCCTTCTTTTGCTTGTTTTCAATGCTATTTTATCTTTACAATACAAAGGGAAACATATTTGTAACTCCACGGGGAATCTCAAAGAGTAACATAGAAATGTAAAGATAGAAGGGGATGGAAACAAAATCAAGTAAAATGTTCATTGTTGGAGATCAGAACAGAAAAGACCTATTAGAAAACTGACAAACATGTACATTAGTTTGGGATGGGATCAAGATAAAGTCAATAGTTTTCTGTTCCTGTTTACCGATGGGTATCTCTATTATTAAACAAAACCATATCAACATGTTTCTATTAATTTTGTTTTCCATTGTTTTCTCCCAGTTTTTATTTATTGCATTAAAAGAAAGGTAATTCCTATTCCTACCAATCTTTTTTTTTTCTATATCCCCTTATAGGTTCCATACGTATACATATTTTTTAAAAAGTTTCTCTCTCTCTTTTAAAACTTACATGAAGGAACAAAAAAGCATTTGCTTTGCTTAAACATACTTCTTGTGAGGTAAAAACAATACAGTCACTGAAATACCAAATTTTATTCCAAAGTACTTTTAAAGCTTTTATGAATAAAACTATTCTTAAAATTTTGAGTGTCCTCATCTTTTCCATTCAAAAAAAGAGGTGGGGAAAAAAACCAGGATGGTAGGAATAGTTCCTCACAGGAAGAGGTAGCTAATATACAAATCTTTCGTGTTATTAAAAAAAAACAGCAGAAGAATGAAAGTTCCTAACTCAGTTCTCTGGAAGACTTCACAACCCTTAAATACTACTGGTGAGCATGTAAAAGTGTACAACTTTGGAAAGCAATTTGGCATTTTCTTTTACAGCTTATTGTGCGCACTCTCTACAACCCAACTATTCTACTCCAGAATATAAACTCTGAAGAACCCCTTGCTGTGTGCACCTTTAGATACGTATATGCGTATTCAGTATGCTAATATTCATAGCAGCATGTCTTGTAATAGCAAAAAAATCAGAAAATCACCTAAATGTCCTTCAATAAAAATATTCAATAAAGTGAGAAAGAGCCACACCATTGAATATAACAGTGACAAAAATGAGATTAGAGTTAAATGAAAAGAATTAGAGCTAAAAAACAAGAATATACCTAAGTCTTAGAAGCATAATACTGAGTAAAAAAATTCAAGTCCCTTTTAACTATATAAGCTATGATGGATTTTTATGAAGTCCCAAATCAGACAAAAATAAACAGTATATTGTTTTGGAAAATGCATATATATGATAAAACTATCTTAAATAAAGTAATGAAGTGATGATGAAATTTAAAATACTGACTATCTTTGGAGATGAGGCAGAATGGGAAAGGAGAGGAGCACAAAGGTAGATTAAAGAATACTGGTCCTCTTTCAGTTCGTAATTTGAATGGTAGATACCTGTCTAAATTACTATTATGATTTATAACTTTTATATATTATATATTTTATATGTATCAGTATTAAATAATAAAATTTAAATAACCAAAACCCTCTACTGCTTTTAGGTGGCAACTTAAAACATCAAAAGATATGATGGACTCCTCCCCTCCCCAGCCCTCCTTTTTGCTGATATGCTTTGTGACTCCACTCATGGTTCATCCACGCTTCCCATGTCCGAAAGACAAGGTCTTACTTCAGTAGGTCTGGCTGAACATCTGGTCCATGCTCCCAATCACCCACACACTATACCCATCACTCGTTAAAGATTCAAGGGAAACAATACATATTGAATATCTGTATGTGCTATGCTTTTCGTATTTTTTTCCTCACTAGATGACAAAACATAAACAGAAAAACAGGTTAACCAACTTACCCCCAATCACCAAACTAGAGTGTAGCAAACTAAGACGTGACCCAAGTTCCATCTTACTACTTGAACCCCAATGCTAGTTTCTAACAACAACACACAGTGCATAAACCCCACCTCATAGTCCTACAAGTCTCTCTTGAAAATGCACATGTAGCAACCAAGACAATGGGTTGAGCACTGTATTTACTTTCGTTCCCTTTCTTTCCCTTCCCATTGTATTTACTTTTCTTCCCTATGGAAATGATGGAAAGAGGCATGTTTAAAGAAAAAATGTTTCTTTAAGGGTGGAAGGGATAGATTAGGAGGTTGGGATTAACATATATACACTACTGTATATAAAATAGATAAACAACAAGGTCCTACTGTATAGCACAGGGAACCCTACTCAGTACTCTGTAATAGCCTCTACAGGAAGAGAATCTGAAAAATAATATATATATATATATATATAACTGATTCACTTTGCTGTATACCTGAAGCTAACACAATGTTGTAAATCAACTATACTCCAATATAAAATAAAAATTAAATAAAAAAAGAAACAATGAATTAAAAATCATGTTAAAAAATAAGAAAGAGTACAATGAGTGGAAATTTAAAAATTGAGGCATTAAAGAAAGTGATGAGAAACTTAATGGAAAATATTAGCAAAAGTTAATAGGCATTCATGGAAGGCTAATTAACATATCCTTATTAACAATAAAATATAAAACAAAGCAGCAATGAGATAAGGATTCTATTATTTGATGTTTCTATTGGCTCTTGCTCATGGTGCCTTATTTCCTCGTGTGTTCTGTGATTTTTGCCTGTGAACTCATGTACCTTTGAATTAGATCTTTCACAATCCTCTAAAGTCTGGATTTACGGACATTATTCCAAAGAGAGTCTTTGTTTGCTTCTGCCAAGTGCACTGGGGTGTGACCAACCCAAGGCCACTTTAAAATAAGTTAATGGTTTGAGGTATTTTAGGGCATGCAAGTAATAAAAATTTGTCTTAAACATTCATAAGAAAGATGGATGTGGTGAGGAATTCTCTGGGGATATTTTTCCATCTCTTCCCAGCACCAAAGTAGAGAAAGGAAAGTTTCCTTTCTGCAGTGCTGGTTTTTGTTTAACTTTTAACAAATTTACTCTTAAATAGAAGGTATGGCCCCTTGAGGCTCTAGCATTAAGCAAGAATCTCTTAGCAGACTCCACACCCTGAATAGGCCCTAGACTTGGTCCAAGCTCTGTACATCCGTCAAAACAGAAACCCAAGATTATCAGGTTTTAGCAGGTACCCTCGGGAAAAAACCAGCTTTGGTGTTCCTTATCTTTCTATTTCCTGCTTTTTGGTCACACTTTTTTTTTTTTTTTTTTCAACTGAGTGATACATTTCAAAAAGTGTTTTTAATAATGTAACTAACATATTTAGCTGTTTTTCAGTATTCACATATCTAATCTGCCATAGTGCCAGAAATAAAAGTCTATGTTTTTATTGTTTTTGTTTTTATTTTAGTTAACCATATTTTTAAAGGCATATAGTATGATTCTTATCCATAGAGAACTTGTAATCTAATAAGGATATATAAGAGAATTTAAGCATATTTTAAGAATGACATATAAAGGTAAAATGACAGTCACACAGTATAGCATGTAGTATATATGGGAAGCATTAAATGTAGAAAAGTTAAATTCCCATTTAATTGACTGAATAGCAGTTAAATTCCAAATGAAGTTAATTTGGGATTTGCATTGATAGAAAAGGTAAATAAAATAGCACATTATAGAAAGGGGGATTATCTGTGTGAAGTAATGAAAAATGAGGTTGGTAAAAGGAAACTCAGTATCAAACAGGTAAAGCATTTCACAGGTTTCATAGAAAAGCTTTAATTCAATTCAAAGTAATTGACAATAGAGAATTCTTAATGGGAGTGATGAAAGAAGCAATATTAAAAAAAGTTATTTTAACCACACTCTGGGTTGGAGAGAAGTGAGAAAGGATGTAAAGGGATCACTACAGTCAGCATGAAGAAATGAATGGCCTAAACTACACTGTAAGGTACAGATATGAAAACAAAACATAGATAAGAAAATAAACAGAGTTTAGGGGAAAAATAGAATGTAAGAGTAGGAAGAGTTAGACTGGCAAAGGAGAATTCATAGGAATTCTACGGAAAGATGGTAGTGCCTATGTATTTGGAAAATCTGGTTAAGAAACTAGGTTTCCATGCATTAAATTTCATATAGTCTTGAGCATCCAAGAAGACATTGACTAAGCTCTTTCAGGCCCCATTTTTCTCATCTGTGAAGTGAATGTTCCCTCTTCTGACTATATAGCATCTCCATAGATAATCACATCTTCTATGATGCTTAACCATCTCTCTATGTAGATGTTCCCCAATCTACATGCTCAGCCAAGATTTTAAGCTCCATACTCACATATTCCGTGGCTTCTTAGACTTCTTTTTTGAGAATGAGTGTTAAAGTAGCACCTCAATCTTTGAATGTCTAATAAGTGAAATAGTTACCTCTTTCCCTGCACTTATTCTTATTCCTATATCACATCTCTCCATAAACCATACCATCATTTAACCTGGCAGAAGACCGGAAATCACCCTTGAACCTTCCTTTTCCCTACTAACAAAATCCCATTATTGACCATGAACTGATGATATTAACTCCTTGAGAATTCTTTGGTTTGCCCTCTCCTCTCCACCTCTACTGTCGCTGGCTTAGTTTAGACTCGTATCATGTCTCAACTGGACTATTGCAATTGTTTGCTAATTGGACGGACCCTGGCTCTAGGTCCACGTGCCTTCAATCAATACTCCACACTGCCAACAGTGTCCTTTCAAAAACATAAATTTGATCTCATTACTCCTAGCATGCTTAAGAGTCTTCACTAGCTTCCCCACTGACTTATGCTCATGATTCTCAAGTGAAAATATGGAAACTCTGATGTGTTACTCCAGGAAGGCAAGGTCCTTTGGTCAAAAACCACTGCTGTTGTCAACTAGTGTTACTGATAGGAACGGACTCCTTTAACGTCTTTGGGGAAAAAGCATTATCACCCAAGGCCAACCTATGGTCCTGTGTGTGTACACAAGGATGTCAACATTCTGGGTCCTGATAGTCCAGTCTCATCTCTCTCAGTCCATACACCTCCCTTTCCCACCCCCAAAATGGGACTTTCTACATATTTGAATCCTAACTGCAGTTCCCCAAACCTGTTGGGCTGTTTTGTGTGTTTTTGCTATTTGGTATTAGCTCTCTCGTTCCAGAATTCTCTTCTCCCATTTTTCTGTCTGACAAATGCCCACTCACCTTTCAACTCACATTAAATGTAAATGTAATCAAATGCAATTTTTTCCACAAAGCCTTCCCAGGTCTCCACTATGGAGCTGATGACTCCCTAATCATGCATACTTCTATCACCACACCAATGGCAAGTATTACTTTTACTGTTTGTAGGTCTGACTTTCCCCTAAGGAAATGTAGCTTCCTTAAGGGCAGGGTCTGTACCTTATCATGCTTTGACTCTCCAGCCCCCAGTACAGGGCCTGGCATCTAGCAGTGCTCAGAGGTTTATTCAGTGACTAAAAGAATATGCAATGACTCAGATTCTCTGAATAAAGAAACTCTAAAAACATCTAAAAAAAACTGGAGATAAACATCTAAATTTACCTTCATAAAAGTGGTTGTTTCCACACATAAGAGTTTAGGAGCTAAAATTGTTATGGTAACAACTGCATGCAATAAACACCATTTATTATATTCTTATATATCATTTAAAATTCTCTTGACCTTTTAAAAAAAGCTACAGTGATATGATCAATTCTATAAAGCCTAATAGAGAGTACTTATTCAGGAAATATTATTAATTTGGAATAAATTGTTCTGCTTTGATATTTTGTGATAAAGAATTTGATGCTTTCTGTGAAATAATTTGTTTCTGAAATAAAAAAAAAAAACCCTCTGGGATTCTCACTTATACTTAACTAGATCCACACTGAGAAAAAAATCAGGACTGAACTTTATCAGTCTCTGGAAATTTCAGATTATCAAAAACAAACAAACAAACAAACAAACAAAAAAATATATATATATATATACACACATATATACAGAGAGAGAGACCAAATTTCTTACACCTAAATTGTGTTATTGAAGGTCCAAGTTAAAGCTAAGAGAATATTATTTCACTGACAAAACTTCTAAGTCTTCATAATAGAGTCAGAACCTTAATAACAAGGATTTCACTTTAGTGACATTCAAGATTTTACACTGTATTTTTAACACATCAGACACAGCTACAATTATATTTATGTTAGAGCTGCAGTTTGTCAAGTGCCTTATTAGATTGTTCTAAATGCATGTCTGGGTAAATTTTGGTTTATTAAACAATTATAAGTTGTCACTCACTGTAAATGGATTTAGTTGGTGAGTTGTAAAATAAATACTAATCAGTTAGAGACTTTTTACAAAATAGAAGTTAGTCACCCTTAAGTAGGCCTATTTCCACTTAAAATTGACAGGAATAATCTAGTGATGAAAAGGGAGACAAGACACCTTTGAGGAAGAGAGTGGGTATCAAAGAAGAAGGGTGTTGGGGAAGTTCTGAATTACACCTTTGTGAAGAAGGAAAAAAAAAAAAAGAGAAGGAAATCCAGTGAAATAAGCCTAGTCAATGTTGATTTCTTGAGTGAAGAGGCACAGAGAGCTGTGGGAATGCCACAATCTCCCCTGAGCCCACACAGGCTCAGAGACATAAGTGCTGCATCTGAACTTTTATACATTTATAGAAAGTGTGTGATGCCTCCTTGGAAACGGCTTCGCTGCCCCTGGGAGAATGTCCTGGAGAGCCAGTGTCCGGGGGAATGGCAGCATTTGTAACATCACGTAGAGTTCAGCAAGGGTGTGCCCCGTCCGCCACTGCCAGTATGCGGATGATCTTACGGGTCCACTAATGAACTCTTTTCTTCCTAATGGTTATATATATTTTGAATGTATAGGGGAAAACAGAACCAGCACAGTAAACCCATGATTTCACAGATGCTATGACTTGAGTAAGGCTTACTTGGGTAAGGCTGAGTTAAAAAAAAAAATAGAGTGGATTTAAAATAGTTTTTATAAAATATTAAGTAAATAAGGATACAAGCAATATGCAGTTAAGGCAAACATACTAAAGGTGTTTTGCAAAGTACTGAAGGTAGAAAAACATTCAACTAATAAAGGAGCTAATAAAGGAACAACTAATAAAGGAGGAACTACTCGCAGATTTGTGACAATGCATTTTTGGAGTCTATAAATCAGGAACTGGGTAACATGAATCTAAATCCACCAAACAGTCTGAACATCTGGATCACGTCAAGGTTGCTTTGGTCTTGGAATGCAGGAGCCTTGGAATGGACACTCAGAAATATCACCAAGAGTATTCCCATAGATTACACTTGACTATGAGGCCAAGAAATAGAAGCTGATGATCAAACTCATATGTAACACAAAATGTACGTTAAAAATTCAATAGTACTTACTTTCCTTTTTTAATTGTGTTCCTGCCAAGCAACGGACCAAGGACTGGATCTATCGTTTCCTCAAGGTTTTCAAGTAAGATGACATCTCCAAAGGCCAAAGCGGTTTCAATGTCATTCAAAAACCTTAAAGTTCAGTCAGAATCAAGAAAAAATGTAAATAAGCACCAGGAAAGTGTTCAAAATTATTTATACTCAACTATATTTCATTTAATGTAAATACTTTAGATGGAGCAAACTAACTTAGAGAAAACTAAATATTTTATAAAGTAGTATTTTCTTCAACTAGAATACAAGGATATTAAAGATTAGATTTTGAGATAAATTTCAGTTATATTTTTCCAAGTGAAATTCAGTAGTGTGAACTAATGAGTCCATGTGAAAATTACTTACTTTTGATAGTAATCATGGTTGAAATAAATGTAACCTACCCAAACATTATAAATTTAAATTTACTCAATAGGTCCTCTTTTGATAAAAAAAATAAAAATTATATTAAATGCCTTGTGGCTTTATCAAATTTTCATTTTTTAAACATTTAGATTCAGTCATGTAAAGTGGTGAACTATCATTTTATTTCATTCCCACTCTCCAAAAATAGTCTCTCCTATTCACAAATAATTTTCTCCAAGCATTCAGATAAGCAAAGAGACCATTTATCTGCACGATTGCAGATATTCCTTATTCCATTTTACATGTCAAAAGATGATGGAGGGGTGAAGTGAAATATCAGTATGACTAAAAGTATTTATTCAGCATTAACTGAAGACCAACTACACACCAGAGAGCTTTCTACTTATCAGAAAACACTGTCATGCGGACCGAGGGACAGAAAATCTCAGAGTAGATTCAGTTCTCAAAAGTGACATGTAAAGCTTGACTAAAAAATTATCTTCAGGCACTCTGTTGGGAATTGAGCCATGTTAAAACCCCACTGTAGGCGAAGTACATATTTAGGAATATAACTGGAGCCATCATTAAACCTATAGGTGCAGCTGACAATTCTTGGGTTACCATATGCCAAAGCCCTAAAGAAGGATTATAATACATCGTATTTCCATTCTTGGCCTTAGGAAATTTTTCCTCTCACATGCAGTTTGTTCTAACCTTCCAACTAATTTCTTCTTCAGGTAAGTGGATGACACCCAACGTAAATGCCCTTTCAACAGAGGTACTTTATGGGAAACGTGAGCAGGCAGATAAACAAGTCGTACCAAACTATCACATTTCAAAGTGGCAGAGAGGTCTAAGAAATACCAGGACTTGGTAAAAGTCAGACCCATTTCTGGGAGCTCAACAGAAAGTCAACCCTTCAGGTTTCACATACCCTTTCCGGCCCACTTGTGTGATTTTCAGGTCAGTTCCATACTTATTCTTGATCCACTTAATTCCCTGCTGCTGGGGATCTATCAGCAGGGGCCAGCGCTCGCAGTGTGTTAGGATAGCAGCGTTCTCGGTGGACATTCTGTCACTGGGCAGTCCTTCATTATTCCAGGTGGCAACTGTGGCATCATCCGTCAACATGGCAATCATGCCCAGGCCTTCAGTTATTGGGATGGAGACCTTTAAAATCAGAGTTGAAGGCAATAAACTGCCAGTGTGGCAGAGCACGACAGACAAGAAAACAAGAGACCAAAACCCAAAGAACACATACAAATTCTCCTGACTCTCAAAAGCCAAATAAAACTCTCAGCATGAAATACAATTCGACCCAATAAGCCCATTGTTCACCTCTTGGAATTCTGTCAACTGCAGCATCCAACATCTGATTTGTTCCTGCATCTATCTGGCTTGAAGCAAAAGGGACTTTGCCCTCTATACACACCTACAGCAACCCCAACAAGGTGAGAGTGAATTTAGACTCCAGGAAGTATGGCAGGACAACAGAAACGTATAATATTTGCCCAGTTGAGTAATCATCCCACATAAGCAATGCTAAAATGCACTCTCTTGCTTCTAGCATTTCATCTTTCTTCTACAGATCAACACTAGAGAGAGATGACTTCTCTCTCTGGGGTGGGTTCATGGAATCTATTCAGTCTGCTGGAACTCCGTCAGCTTGTGGTGGTACCCAGCAACTTCGACTACAGCCTCTCCTCTGAGAGGGAACTGTCTACAGTGTGACTGTGAAGAGAAGCATTACAAAGTGGGGAGTTGTTGGGGGGAGGGATAAATTAGGAGTACGGGATTAACAGATGCAAGCTATGTTACATAAAATAGATAAGGAACAAGGATTTACTGTATAAGCCAGGAAACAATATTCAGTATCTTGTAATAACCTATAATGGAAAATCACCTGAAAAAATATAAATACATAACTGAATCACTTTGCTGTACACCTGAAACACAATATTGTAAATCAACTATATTTCAATAAAAAAATTTTTTACAAAAGAAAAAAACCCAAACTTGCTTCCTTTAAAAGAGAAAGAAGAAACCTATTTTTTTTTTTAGAAACCGATTTTAAAGATAAGCATCAGTTCTTTACAAAAGTGGACTGATTTTACAAAAAATAAATAAGATTCTAGAAAGGAATTTATTAAGGAATTTATTCAATCAGTCATCAACGACCAAACATTTATTGAGCACCTCCTACATATGTGTGGAGACACCACGATCAGCAAGATGAATAAGGAACTAGTCCCCTGGCTGGGTAGGGGGACTAACATGGAAACATGCCTCCATAAGAGAGGGCAGTAAGAGCCCGACCTGGATGAAGTAGGCAGGGGAGGCTGTAGCAGCAGTAGGTATTTGATTTCTTGGCTGCCCACAAAGCTTCAGCAAACAGAATGCTGGAAGAATTCCCACAGTAAAGCTGGGATGCAACGTGAGGTTAGTATAGGAAAAGTTAGCATAATATGCCTACTGTTCCTACTGACAATGGTATCTTATAAATAAATCAAACTCTACCTCCTAGTGATAGGAGCAAGCAGCCTTGATATCTGACTCCACAAGCAAATCGCTATCTTACAGAATAAGCATCCTCTTAAAGCCTCCATGGCTTTAATTTCTTAACTTCTACTTAATACAAACAACTTGAAACAACTAGAGGCTTAAAATAACTTTAATTTCTGACACTATAAAGAGTAAGCGTGTAGATCTTGTGTCCAAATTCAATAATTTGAATTGTTTGAGCACCTACTGTGTACAGAGTACAGTTCAGGGGATCAAAGAGAGGTCCCCCTTTGTTAATGGCCACTTTAACCTAGTAGGGGAAACAAAGCAGGTAACTCACACTATAGAATATCATAAATACTGTAAAATACGTTGAGACTTAAATTTTTAGAAACAAAGTTTAGGATATTTGCTTTACAGTATGATGTTCAAACAGGCAGTTGCGTGACACAGAGAAATTTTTTCATCAAAAAATTTTTTGATAGTTGCAATACAGTTATCACTTTCACTGTAATTTTAACCTAGGTTTAGAGTGGGGAAAAGAAACCTCAGTTCATGTTATCTTCTTTTTAATCCACTCTTCTTTGCAGAATTCCTTGAAGGAGTCTGCAAAAACAGAAACCAAGTGCAGTCAGCCTAGCAATTCAGTGAGAATCCATCTAATTGCTTCTTTAAATAGTGCAGCATGTTCTCAATCAGGATGGAGCTGAAAAAAAAGGGAAAGAGCCTCCCCTCTTAAGAAGTTTTACTAGAGGGAAAAGAACCGGCTGGAAGCACATACCCTGAGCCAAGCTAGACTAATCCTAACACCAAACGCCTATTAGGATCCTCTGAGAATTGACCAAGTGGTATATTCCAAAGGATAAAAGGGAACTTACTGATGAGGTAAGACTCCCAGTTTCTTTTAATATGACGGCAACAAAACAACCAGTATTTGTAAGGTTTTAAGTGCTTACAAAATTTACTCATATACTTTCACTCTGTTCATTGCCTCACTTAACTCTTACAGGAGTTCTGCCAAGTAGATGTCTCTCTCACTCTCTTTCTGCTCAGGACACTGAGGCTTAGAAAGGTTAACTCCATGTATAATACTTCCATGTATTTGCTCTGTCTATAAACTGCTAGGTCAGATTAATGAGTGGAGCGCAAATGCCTCCTTGAACCTGCCCATGTCTTCATTTGTCTGCCCAGCAGACGATAACTTTGGAAACAATTTTGGGTAACAATTTTATTTGGACCCTCAAGGCCACGTACGCCCACTGCCCCTGTCCTTTTCAGTTACCACCACGCTGCTCTGAATGGATGGCATTCCCCATGCCATCCTCCAAACTCATGCCCCCACTGTCACACTTTCTGACAATTGTTCCCGCACGTCCTATAGTATCCTAGTCCTATTTGGGCCAAACTCTCTTGCTCCCTCTATCTGCTTGTCTCAACTAAAACCCAGCTCTTCCCTAGGGCAGTGGCTCTCAACCCCAGGCTGTATATTAGAATCACATGAGAGCTTTCAAAGCTGCCAACATACCCCTCGCCCCGCAATCTCTAAGGATTCAACTTCAATTGGCATCTATATGTTTTCAAAGTTCACTCCCACATGATTTAAACGTGAAGCTGGAGTCCAAGAACCAATGTCCTAGGGTCTCACTTCCCTTGAGGGCTTTCTTAAGTAGACAGTTCATTTTCTTAATATTCCCATTACTGCAAAAATGTGTGTGGGTAACAGTGGTCATTCTTCTTACTCCCCTGCACATCATTCCAAGACCACAGCTCTTCCGTCCTTGAGGAAAAATGCCACCTCTGAGGCCCATGGAGTCCAGCTCTACAATCCTCTATGTATCCTCCTCATATTAAAGCCTTAGCCATTGGTCCTTCTCACTTTCCGGGTTTGGCTATCAATCTGTGACAACCTCAGTGCGCATGGAGATGACGAATCCACTCTCCAGCCTTGACATCCTTCATGCCAAAGCTCTACATTTCCTTTCCACTCTAGCATTCTGGGGGAGGAGGCAGAGGGAGGGTAAAATATCAGAACCCCCTGGGAAGATCACACAACACGCCCATGCCTAGTCTCCCTTGCACACCCCCTACCCTCAACGATGTTGGTATATTTTGGGAGGGTATTACACCATCTCCTTCTTTAGATGGAAATGCTATCCCAGATCTTGTAATAATCTGAAATTGTTTCATTATTGAAATCTAAACATCTAATACCCAATTCTTTAACCATGATTATCTATACCTCTCTCACACCTTTAAACATAATATTTACTCTTACCAATAGCATTAAGACAACCAGTCCTTTACCCACCACCGATTTTTCATTGTGGCAAAACATACATATCATAAAATTTGTCATTTTAATCATTTTAATGTGTACAGTTCAGTGATATTAAGTACATTCACACTGCTGTGCAATCACCACTACAATCCATCTCCAGAATTTTTTCATCTCCTCAAGCTGAAACCCCATACCTATTAAACAGTAACTCCTATTACCCCCTGCCCCCAGCCCCTGACAACTACCATGGTACTTTCTTTTTCTATGAAGCTGACAATTCTAGGTACCTCATATAAGTGGAATCATACAATATTGGTCCTTTTATGACTGGCTTATTTCACTTAACATAACATCTGCAATGTCCATCCAAGTTGTAGCATGTGTTAGAATTTCCTTCCTTTTTTAGACTGAATAATATTCCACTGTGTGTATATGCTACATTTTCTTTATCCATTCATCTGTTGATGGACATTTGGATTTCTTCTACCTTTTGGCTATTGTGAATAATGCTGCTATAAACAAATATACAAGTATCTGTTTGAGACCTTGCTTTTACTTCCTTTGGGTAGTAGATGCCCCAAAGTGGAACTGTTGGATTATATGGTAATTCTACATTTAGTTTTTTGAGAAACTCTATCATATGTTTAACCACTTTTTTTTTTTTAACATCTTTATTGGAGTATAATTGCTTTACAATGGTGTGTTAGTTTCTGCTTTATAACAAAGTGAATCAGCTCTACATATACATATATCCCCATAACCCCTCCTTCTTGCGTCTCCCTCCCACCTTCCTTATCCCACCCCTCTAGGTGGTTACAAAGCATTGAGCTGATCTCCCTGTGCTATGCAGCTGCTTCCCACTAGCTATCTATTTTGCATTTGGTAGTGTATATATGTCAATGCAACTCTCTCACTTCGTCCCAGCTTACCCTTCACCCTCCCCATGTCCTCAAGTCCATTCTCTATGTCTGCGTCTTTATTCCTGTCCTGTCCCTAGGTTCATCAGAACCATTTTTTTTTAGAGTCCATATATATGCGTTAGCATACGGTATTTATTTTTCTCTTTCTGACTTACTTCACTCTGTATGACAGACTCTAGGTCCATCCACTTCACTATAAATAATTCAATTTCGTTTCTTTTTATGGCTGAGTAATATTCCATTGTATATATGTGCCACATCTTCTTTATCCATTCATCTGTTGATGGACACTTAGGTTGCTTCCATGTCCTGGTTACTGCAATAGTGCTACAATGAACATTGTAACCATTAGCTTTTAACTACACTCACATCTCTACCGAACCTAAATAGAGCCTTCCTTTCCTTAATCGTTTTTCTGACTGTCACACGACCGTCCCTGTCTTCTTTTCCTTCTGGCTTATCTGCCTATAAATCTTGTACCCTGGCTGAAATAAACATTCTCTGTCTTCTCTTTTTGCTCCCAGACTGTGAGTATTGCTGATGACAGCTTTATTACTGTGACTACGAATTTATCTTTTCCAAATTCATCTTTGGTTTCCTAAAGCTGCTTGGCAACACTTAACATCTACTCTCCAACTGCTCTCGATGGGTATTTTTGATGTTTTCACCACCCTCCTCACAGCGATCTTCGAGTTTCAATTTTCTTATCTTTGGCCAACTGGCACTGCAATATCCTGCTTCCCTGAGAGAAGAGAGACCAGCAGCTATGACTACATCAGCTTTCTTTCCCTGTATCAGTATCTCTGCCTGTGTCCACCTTTGTCTCCTTCCTTCCCACCTAAGCTGAAGGAGTCTTGCGTCTTCTACCTGAGGGTCATTCCATTTTCCTCTATTCTGATGCCTTCTTCCCAATTTCTGATGGATCGGGCCTCTTCCCCCTTTTATCATCAGCAATTCCTTTTCCATTCTTTCTCTGGAAGCATAGAAACATGCTCTAGTCTCATTCATACTGAAAAAACAAACCCTTCACTTACTTCATGTCTCTAACTAGGCACTTCTGTTCATCTCCTTCTCTTCACAGGCAAATTCCTACAAGAACAATCTGCTTTTTCTGCCTACTTTCCTCACTTCCTGTATAACTCAGTGCAGTCTGGCTTCTGGCTCGTTACACCTTCGTGGTCACAAAAGACCTTCACATTTCCAAGTCTGATGACACTTCTAGTTCTTAGTTTTTTTTCTCACTTGTCTCTATAGCTTTGGCATCACTGACCATCCCCATGTTTCTACTCTTATCTCCTAGGACACCATTCTTGCCTGGGGCTTCTCCAGTCTCTGACTGTGCCTTCTTCAACTTCCTCAACTTCCTATTTACATGTCAGCACTGACTCAGCTCCCTTTACTCTAAACCTCTTCCCTAGAAGATCTCACCACACCTACAGTTCCAAGAGCTACCTTACATCAATGACTCCCTGATATGACTCCCATCCAATAACACTCTTGTCCAGCTCTCTACTGGTTATCGACACTTGAATGTTTCAGAGACACCGCAATGTTTCTAAAACCAAACTCTTCGTCTTTTCTCTCAAACTAATTGTATTTTCTTTTTTTTAAGCTTTATCCGTATTTTAATCTTATTTAAATGTGCTTACATACATATATTTTTAATAATGTAACATCACCATTTTCTAAAGCCCCCAAATTCCTTTGAAATACTTTTTTTTTTAATTTAAAATTTTTTTTATTTTATTTATTTATTTTTGGCTGTGTTGGGTCTTCGTTGCTGCACAAGGGCTTTCTCTAGTTGCGGCGAACGGGGTATACTCTTCGTTGCGGTGCACGGGTTTCTCATTGTGGTGGCTTCTCTTGTTGAGGAGCACACAGGCTCTAGGCGCACGGGCTTCAGTAGTTGTGGCACGTGGGCTCAGCAGTTGTGGCTCACAGGCTCTAGGGTGCAGGCTCAGTAGTTGTGGCACACAGGCTTAGTTGCTCCATGGCATGTGAGTTCTTCCCAGACCAGGGCTCGAACCCATGTCCCCTGCATTGGCAGGCAGATTCTTAACCACTGCACCACCAGGGAAGTCCTCTCAAACTAATTTTAATCTGAGGGAATAGCACCTTCATATATATACTTTCTCCCCATCAATCCATTGCATTGTTTCATCAACTCTTCTTCCTTGCCCCCTCTGGAATCATGCCCCGGCTTGCCACATCTACTGTCATCACTTTGTTCAGTTCATTGTCTTCTGGACTGTCATTCTAACAGATAACAATAGTCTCTTCCCCCTCCAAGTCCTGTTTCCTCTGTGGCCAGTGTGAGCTTTCAAATGAGTAATCTGATCATGTCACAGACCTGCTTAAAATCCTTCAATGACTCCCCATGCCTCGGGTTAAGTTCAAACTTCTTTTCTTAGTTTATTATATGGGGTTATAATATGGCCCCTCACTAATTCTGTAATGTTCATCTATATTGTCCATTTATAATTATACATCAGTTCACCTACATTTTCTAAGTTATTTAACATTCTAACACTTAACTCACTTGGAACTCTTTTTATTTAACATGAAGCCATGAAGGAGAGTCTTAGCTGTATTTCTGCCCAAATGGTTGGTCAGTTGTTCTATCACCATTTATTGAATAATCCATTACTTACCCCACTGATACACAATGTACATTTAAGCACACATTTATTTTAAAATATGTATTGGTAGTCTGGTAGTTCCTCAAAAGATTAAACATAGAGTTACCACACAGCTTAGAAAATTTCACTCCTACGTATGTACCAAAGAGAAATGAAACATGTCCACACAAAAAATTTGTACATGAATAATTTAAATGTTCATAGCCACATTATTCATAATAATCAAAAAGTAGAAACAACAAAAATGCCCATCAACTGATGAATGGATAAATGAAATGTGGTATATCCATCTAAGGAATATTATTCAGTCATAAAAAGGAGTGAAATACTGACACAGGTTACATCATGAATGAACCTTAAAAATGTGCTAAGTGAAAGAAGTCAGTCATAAAACACCACATATTTTATGAGTTCATTCATATGAAATGTTCCAAACAGGGAAATCTTTAGAGACCTAAAATAGATTAGTGGTTGTATAAGCCCAGTAACAATGGGGTGATTGGGGATGATAGCTAATGGGTGTAGGGTTTATATTGGGAGTGATGAAAATGCTCTAGAATTGACTGTGATGACAGTTGCACAACTCTATGAATACACTAAACACTACTGAATTGTATACTTTAAGTGGGTGAATTGTATGGTACACAAATTATATCTCAATGAAAAGGAATACTAAACATCCACAATGCTGCAGGCACCATTCTAGGATGGAACAGTGAACAAAACATGCAAAATACTTGCTTCCATGGATCTTACATTTCCTCTGGGGGAGGGAAAAGATATTAACCATAACAAGTTTATAAATAAGATAACATATTAGAAAGTAATAAATGTTATGGTGAAAAATACGGAGCAGAATGAGGCATGCTGAGGGATGAAGGCTGTAGTCACATCTAGGGATTTGAAGCTGTTGTTTGAACAAAGACCTGATTGATGGAAGGGAGTGGAACAACGTATGTCCTCAGGGAAGGTACTTCAAGACAGAAGAAACGGCTAGTGCAAAGGTCCTGAGGCTGCAGCATATCTGGCATATTCAAGGAAGGTGACCAGTGTGATTAGAGTAGAGTAGTGAGGAAAGGCATAACAGGTAATGAGACAAAGAGAGATAACAGGGCCAAATCATGTAGGGTTTTATAAGCCTCTGGAGGGTTTCTAGCTTTTGCTCTGAGTGTGATGGGGAGCCATTAGAGGGATTTTAGAAGAAAATTCACCTAATCTGACTTACATTTTTAAAGGGTCACACTGGCTGATATGTTGAGCTCCAATTTTGGAGAGAAGCCACGAATGTAGAAGCAGGGAAACCAGTTAGGAGGTTTTCGCACTAACTGAAGAGGAAGATGATGGCTTGGCCCAGGATGGAAGCAGTGAAGGTGGTGAAAAGTGGTCAGATTCTGAATATATTTTAAAGGTGCAGCCTACAGAATTTCCTAGATGGACTGGATGTGGGTGTCAGAAAAAGAGTGACATCAAAATGACTCCAGGGTTTTCGAGCTTGAGCTAACAAAAGGATGGGCCTACCATTAAACAAATCAGGAACACATGGGTAGAAGAAGTTTTAGGGGGAAGATCAGGATTTCAGCTTGGATGTTCTATATTTGAGACATCTTTCAGACACAGAAGTGAAGATGCCATTGTCTGGGCTGCAGGAGTTAGTGGTATCCAGGAGGCATTTAAAGCCATGAACCTTAGCACAGGGAACTATACTCGATATTTTGTAATAAAAGGGAAAAGAATCTGAAAAGGAATATATATATATATCTGAATCGTTGTGCTGTACAGCTGAAATTACCACGATATTGTAAATCAACTATTCCTCAATTAAAAAAAAAAGAATAAAAAAATACATAAATAAAGCCATGAACCTAGTAAGAAGCAGCTCAAAGACTGAAGTTTGGGTCATTTCAACATTAAGAGATTGGGGAGAAGAGGAAAAAAAAATCAAAAAAGAAGTCTGAGGAAAATTGACCAGTGAGGTATAAGGAAGATGGGGGGCGGTGACTCCTTAGAATCAAGTGAAGCAAGTATTTATGGGAGGATGGAGTGCTCAAGTGCATCAAATTCAGTTAAGTACCATGAGAATGGAGAACAAACCACTCAACTTGGCAACGTGGTAGCAAAATCTGACAAGAGGCATTTCGGTGGAGTGGTGGGGACAAAAGCCTGTCTGGAGTGACTCAGAAATATTGAGGGAGGATTTACAGACAGTGAATGTACATTCCTCTTCTGAAGTGATGACTGTAAATGAGAGCAGAGAAATGAAGGAGTAGCTGGAGGGGCAGGGGGCGTCAAAGAGAAATTCACTGGTATATTCTTTTTTAATGGGAGGAATAAATGAAATAAATGTATGTTTGAATGCTGGTGGGAATGATCTAGTAATGAATTAGTTGAGACAGAAAAATTTCTGATGACAAAGAAGGGAAAAGTTGTCTAGAGTTTTCCTCAAGGAAGGGAAAGGGGATGGAAACTAGAATACAATCTAAACAGCTGGCCTTAAATAGAAGTATCATCTTACAGCATCAAGAGGGAAGACAGTATATGAGTAGAAATGTTGGGAGGTGATAGACGCAGTTGTGGGAGTTTATACATTATCATACATTAAATATATCAAATATCTCTCTACATCCTTAAATGCTTCTGAACTCTATTCTATTCTCGTTTTCTACTTCCCTTGAAGAACCACTTTGCTGTAATTATTTTAGCTTTAGAATATATTTTAATATCTTGAAGGACAAGTGCCCTCTTCCCATTCTATTGCAAAATTATGATGGTGTTGTTAAAAATATATTCTTCCAGCAAACTTTAGAATCACTGGGTCAAGTTAAAATATAATTCCCCTTGAAATTCTGACTTGAACTGAGTTAAATTTGTTCATTAGATTTTGGAGTTTTGATGCATTTAGAATATAAAGTCTTCATTTCTAGGAACACATTAAGGATTGCTGTCTTACTTTATAAGAGTTTTCTCTCCAAGGTTACCTTAAATATGTCAACAGGTCGTTAATAAACAACATGCTTAGTTTAGAGATTTTTAAAATGACATAAATCATAGTCACTTGTTGACTGGTTAATTTACAAACTGTTGTAATCCCCAGGACACCCAAGTCAAACTGACAAGCCAGAGATACTCAGGAGAGCAATAGGGTAAGAAAATACCCTATATACTGTGGAGCAGTAAGAGGAGTTGCTTCTTGGGAGGGCAGGACAAGGGAACACTGCTGAAGGAAAATTCTTCAAAAAATTAACATGAATAAGCAATTGCAGCCCCTCTTGGACCCTGGCACATGTTCATAAAGATGTGACTGTCTTTCCACTCTGCTGTGACTGAATCTAGAAGGAGTAGACGGTAAGTAGCTCAGAAACTGGAAACCTCCATTCCATAGGACAGACATTTTTTAGGTTTTATGTAGCACTTTCTGCCAGGGGTCTTGGAGACAGAAAAGTCTCTTCCAAAAGGATGTCATTTATACAATTTGGAATCTCTTTCTTCCTTTAGCATAGCTATGCCCAGAGATGAGTGCGAGTAAGCTGGTCACATTTGAAGGTCTGTTTCTCATTCAGCATGATGTCTACATGCTCAAGAGGAAAGGAGAGAGCGTTGGGATGACTGAAAACAGACATGGGGGTCTTGAGAACTGTGGGCCCACAGTGAAACACAAGCCCATAGTTAAAATGAATGTTTGTTTAGCATAGAGCATCAGAAAATTATCATTTTTGCTTTGGCTATATGTTTAGAATGTTTAGACAGTTTGGATAAGTCAATTAATTTTATTTTATTCTTCAAAACAAAATGTTATCTTCATGGAACTCCACATTTGGAATTTTAAGTCAATGGGAACATATAAATCGATTGATGGGAAACCTCCCAGAAACACATACCCTAAAGAATGCAATACCAGCAATTAAGACTCAATTTTAAAACTTAAATTTGAGAAGGCAAGTTTTCAATTTAAAAAATGCAAAATGACTGATAGCCTAAGTGCATGCCGTTAATACTATTACATGATCCAAAGTGAAGAGTAATTGTAAAAATAAGAAGACAATGTGACGTTCAACAGTTTGTACATCAGGAAGTGAATTTCCCTACAACTGTGGAAAGAATGAGAAAACTTTATCGATGGTGGAGAATGCAGAGAGGACCACAAAAGAGGACAATCATCAATCTGAAGTAGTCATAGGGCAACCCAGACCAAGACACTCATGTAGAGGATTGAAGTTTGGAGAAGATGAGACTGACAAAAAAGAGAGAAGAATTAGACAGCTGGTACCTTCTGAAACTCACAATGCAGTAGGAGGTGGACAAAATTACCAGAATGCTTTCACCTCTTATATAAAAGGCATATTTTATGGCAGAAATACTTAAAGAAAACCCTGAACATTCATTCAGGGGGTAATACAGATAACCTCGTTTTAAAAATCTTCCATATAAAACTATGGCTTGATACTGCAGATATATTAAATGATTTAGTTACAAAAGGATTTTTCTTTTACAATTATTAATTATGGGATGCCTTTAATAACAAGCTTTCTCCAAAATATTCAATATTTAATTTTATTTAGTTTGCAGAAATTCCATTGGCATGTCTTTATGTCCTGAAAACAACTATTGTGAAAACTGAGGCATAATTACCAACATAGAACACAAGTACACAGAGAGATTTAGGATTTCTTAAGGGCTAGATATGTAAGTGAAGAACCCACTTTAATCAAGTGAGATAACAGTGCAGCACAGAAAACAGTGGCCTGGTTTCCTATCATTTATGACTTTATCAAGTCATTTAAACTTCCGTGTCTCAGTTTTCTCCTTTGTACAAGGATGATCTTAAAATACACGATTTGAAATCTTCCTAATCTATGATTTCATTTTGCTTATGGGTTTGAATTTTCAAGTTGAGGATAAGCTATTTTTATACTTATATACAAGTGTTACACTTTTCATCTGAAAGTAGTCATGAAAAGGATTTTCAACAAATAACCTGTAGTATTATTAACAAAACAAAACGTTTCATGCTATACGCTAACATGATAATCCAAATCTGATTTCAGTTAACAGTTTTGTTAAAAGCAGTTTTCCAACTACATCTCTATGGTTCATACAAATAATTTTTCTATTTTCCATCTCCTGGTTGAAACCATCATTAAAATAAGAAAAACTGCAACACACAAGAAACATCTCCTTCAATACTAGAATTTCCAGTCAGTTGAGATTACAGAGGTACAAAAAAGCCTGGTACATATACTGTTTTTACTACTGAAATTTCAGTGTGATGCTTCTAAATGTGGCTAAGGTTAGGAATTGATCTTACCTTCTGTCGAAGAAAGGGAACCCACTTGCAGTCTACCAGTTCCTGGCGATACTGCTGCGTAAAGGATCCAACGTAAGACACATATGCTGCCATAAGGAGAACATCTCCACAGAGCGTCTTCTCTTGAGCTTCGAAGGACTGAACAGACTGACCCCAGCAAATCTTCTCTGACTGAAAGATAAGGTTACTCCGATGTAACTGCAGGGTGAGCAGCAACTCAAGAAACGTTTAATGTAATTACCTTATTCCTCAGTTTACGTCTAGGTCACTGCACAGCCTTGAGAAGGAACAGAACATGACTGGATGGCATGACCATGATAATTGTTCATACGTGTGATCCATCATTATGAAGGTGCTCTCATAGTATCTTCAGGGGAGTTTACGGCAACACGACATTAGATCTTTAACATCTCCTTTTTGTTGGATGCCCGAACTCTAATTATGATTGAGGTCCTTCTTAAAAGGCTGACAGTCACTCTCCTCTCCCTCTAGGAGTAGAGGACCAAGAGCTGTGGCCAAGACTGAGTGATGTTAGGATTTTTAATGGCAGCTTGGATGCTCTCCATCATTCCTGATTTTCAGCAATGTTACTACACCACCCTAAGCAAACATTATCTTAAACATTTGGGCCATGGGCTGATTACAGAAAAAGGAAAATGACAAACACCAGTTATGTCAATTAATTAAAACATAAAGCTTAAAGAGCCACCTAACAAGGATTCTGTAAATTAAAGAAGAGTGCTGGTAGTTACTAAACTCAGGTTATTTTTATAGCATAATCACTCAATCAGTGAAAGGACTTACAGCCCATGTAAAAAAGATGGAAACCAGCAGGACTTCACTAGCTTTGAAGACAGTATGCTCGGAGAATGCTGTTCAAATCCTTATATCTAGTTGGCTAGCCATTTAAAATCTGATTTCCGGGTTAAGTATGTGGAGCCCTTAATATTGGATTTGACTAAAACTGCAATAAATATCTATGGATTGATTGAACTGCAGAATACTTCACTAATTCATCTGGTTTCAATGCATGTTAAAATTTAATACCACATTCTAAGAACATGTCAATTAATAGGAACTGAAAAAACCCCCCAGCAAATTGATAGTACAAGCAATGAAGAACGCTGTGGAATTTAGCTTTACTCATGAAAGGAGACAGACCACAGAAAGCAAAAACAATGTATGTCAGAGCAGACTGCAATGCCAGTTCTCTGCAAGCCATCACAATACCCCTAACACTGAGGTAATGAAACTAGCAGGTGACAATGGTTATGAAAGGTATTTTAAGATAATCTGCTTTGCTCGATAAAGATCACCCCAAGTTACCTCTATAATTACACACTAGGGAACTTCAACTCCCTTGCCCTCTTTATAGAATTTATTACTTTCCTTCTTCAGCTATAGATAATATATCCATTAATTTTGAAGAAGAATCTCTCATTTGCTTTTCCTCCAATTTTGTTGTCTTTGGTTAGTAGATGATAAACAATAAAGGGCATCCACCTCATTCTCCAAAACAGCTTTGAAATTTGAAGATTTACTAAACATAGACTTACCGGCGATTGAAATCGTCAATAATTTCACTATACCACCCACGCAACATAAATCATTACTGACACTGGCTAACAAGGGTTTAAGAGTTGGAACATGTCCTGTAATAAATTTCTAGACAGTTAAAAATCACTATAATTTTATTCTAATGCATTATAGATTGCCTGTAATGCCATCCTGGCTGGGGTGACCCATTTCTAATTTTGAACAGCTGTTCAGCTCCGGAGCTACTTAATGATTAAATATAAATTGCCTGATTTATTAGTCTGAATGGTTGAGACTATAGCTTCCAGGTCAATGCTATATAGACAAAATCATCAGTCTTGGTGTTTTTCAGAAGTTAACTGTCTCCTCTTCTAGTCAGAAAGAATTTATCCTCAAAGGAAAAGGTCTGACATCTTCAATTAATCCTTTAAAAAATATATATATATATACACACATATATGTATTTTTTTGGTTAGTTAACATTATTCAACCATTTTTTCCTCTCCTTTTCTAAATCATCATGAATAAATAAAGCCTTTGGAAGACATTGTTGTGTGTTAGATACAAGGTAAAGCCTGTTTTTACCTTGATAAAACTTTCAGACATTCTCTACTTCAAGTAAGTCTAATTCAACGGCACTTTTTCTTTTCCTCATGTACCTCATAAACCGTAAACCCTTCAAACTGCCTAGATCTGATCACTTTAAATGGAAGCGGGTACAAACTCCACTAGAAGCTGTGGAATTTCTTAAATGATCTAAGAAAAATGAGTCTTCAAAGGGGTCCAGAATGTTTTTTCAACACAGGAGGCTCCCAAAACTCACCCATTCATTCATTCAACAAATACATATTGGCACCTATGATGTGCCAGGGACCATTCTATATGCTTGGGATCAAGCAGTGCAGAAAACAAATGAAGTTCCTGCTCTTGAGAGCTTATATTTTAGTTAGGGAAAAAAGACCACAGAAAAGTATATGTGTTCATACATGCACATATACAAGTGTGTGTCATGTGATCATAAATGCTATCAAAAAATAATAAAGCAGAGGAAGTGGAAAGAGCTACAGGTGTGTGTGTGTGTGTGTGTGGAGGGGGCAAGGTGTACGCTCTTTAACGTAGGGAGGTCAGGGAAAACCGTGTGATAAGGAGAACTTTTAGCAGACATCTGAAAGAAGTGTGGGAGCCACATGGAGGAAAAAGGCAAAGATTATGAGGGAGGAGAGTGACTTGCAGGGTGAGGAAGAGTGAAGATGGAGCAGGAGGGAAGGTGGCAGAGGCACGGACAGAGGTATCCAGGAGCCAGATCACGGAGGGCCCTGTAGGCCACGTAAAACCTCTGGACTCTACTTTGAGTGAGACAATTAGTTACCCGGGAATTCTGAGAGAGTGGTAACATGAATGGACTTAATTTTTTAAAAAACATCACTCAGCTGCACAAAGGGGAGTGGACCTTGGGGGTGATGGTGGAGGCTATGGCGGTACTCCAGGGGAGAGATGCTGGTGGCCTGGATCAGCGTGGCGAGGCGAAGGTGGTGAGAATGCTGGGATTCTGAATGAACTTTGAAGGTAGAGCCAGTCCAATATGCTGAAGGACTGGAGGACTGGATATGGGTGTGAGAAAGAGAGCAAAAAGTCAAGGGTGATTTCAGAGCTTTGACCATAACAACTAGAAGAAAAGACTTGCGATTAATGAAACGGAATGGAGACAATAAATTTTGCAGAGTGAACCATGAGTTTATGTATAATAAACTATGAGCTTCAGAGGGATGATGGGTTTAAATTTGTAGTAAATTTAAATTAGATTTTTAAATGTCTACTCTATTTATAAGAAATAAGGCTATCACCCAGCCCCACCCATTGTACCTTACATTTCTCCCTTCTTTCTTTGTAAGAGAACTCGGATTCTGAAACGAGGGTTAATGTGTCCAGCCCCCTGGGATGAACTGTGATTGGCTAGGCTGATTATGATCACCCCATTTCCCAGTTTCCCTGCCTTCTTTGCAGCTAGGTGTGGTCACTCTAGTTCTGGCTAATAAAAGTTAAGTGCTTTAGTTAAGTTTGCTTAAGGGGTTGCGAGGAACACTTCAGTATTTGTTATGAAAGGAGAAAAATCCAGCTGCTACAGATTCTTCTCTCTTGCCTGAATCTAAAGGTGTAGCATCCATCGGTGACCAGGCTGCAAAATGTGTGAGGGTGAACGGACACATGCTAAGTATGGAGCAGCAGAAGGCTGTAGAGAGATTAGGGGTCTGATCACTAATTACCTGAATCAACACCGATAATGGTCTACCTCTGGAATTTTTTTAATATGTGAAAAACTCCCATTTGTTTAAGCCACTGTAAATCAACTTTTCTATCACCTTCAGCCAAATGCATTTTTAAAAAATTTTTCTTTTATTTATTTATTTTAACATCCTTATTGGAGTATAATTGCTTTACAATGGTATGTTAGTTTCTGCTTTATAACAAAGTGAATCAGCTCTACATATACATATATCCCCATATCCCCTCCCTCTTGCATCTCCCTCCCACCCTCCCTATCCCACCCCTCTAGGTGGTCACAAAGCACCAAGCTGATCTCCCTGTGCTATGAGGCTGCTTCCCACTAGCTATCTATTTTACATTTGGTAGTGCATATATATCCATTCCACTCTCTCACTTCGTCCCAGCTTACCCTTCCCACTCCCCGTGTCCTCAAGTCGATTCTCCACGTCTGTGTCTTTATTCCTGTCCTGCCCCTAGTTTCTTCAGAACCACTTTTTTTTTTTTAAGATTCCATATATATGTGTTAGCATACAGTATTCGTTTTTCTCTTCCTGACTTACTTCACTCTGTATGACAGACTCTAGGTCCATTCACCTCACTACAAATAACTCAATTTCATTTCTTTTTATGGCTGAGTAATATTCCATTATATATATGTGCCACATCTTCTTTATCCATTCATCTGTCAATGGACACTTAGGTTGCTTCCATGTCCTGGCTATTGTAAGTAGAGCTGCAATGAACATTGTGGTACATGTCTCTCTTTGAATTATGGTTTTCTCAGGGTATATGCCCAGTAGTGGGACTGCTGGGTCATATGGTAGTTCTATTTTTAGTTTTTTAAGGAACCTCCATACTGTTCTCCATAGTGGCTGTATGAATTTACATTCCCACCAACAGTGCAAGAGGGTTTCCTTTTCTCCACACCCTCTCCAGCATAAAAGGGGAAATCGACGGTAACACAATCATAGTAGGGGACTTTAACAACCCACTTTCACCAATGGACAGATCATCCAAAATGAAAATCAATAAGGAAACACAAGCTTTAAATGATACATTAAACAAGACGGACTTAATTGATATTTATAGGACATTCCATCCAAAAACAACAGAATACACTTTCTTCTCAAGTGCTCGTGGAACATTCTCCAGGATAGATCATATCTCAGGTCACAAATCAAGCCCTGGTAAATTTAAGAAAATTGAAATCATATCATGTATCTTTTCTGACCACAATGCTATGAGACTAGGTATCAATTACAGGAAAAAAATCTGTAAAAAATACAAACACATGGAGGCTACACAATACGCTATTAAATAACCAAGAGATCACTGAAGAAATCAAAGAGGAAATCAAAAACTACCTAGAAACAAATGACAATGAAAACATGATGACCCAAAACCTATGGGATGCAGCAGAAGCAGTTCTAAGAGGGTAGTTTATAGCAATACAATCCTACCTCAAGAAACAAGCAGAATCTCAAATAAACAACCTAACCTTACACCTAAAGCAATTAGAGAAAGAAGAACAAAAAAACCCCCAAAGTTAGCAGAAAGAAAGAAATCATGAAGATCAGATCAGAAATAAATGAAAAAGAAATGAAGGAAACGATAGCAAAGATCAATAAAACTAAAAGCTGGTTCTTTGAGAAGATAAACAAAATTGATAAACCATTAGCCAGACTCATCAAGAAAAAAAGGGAGAGGACTCAAATCAATAGAACTAGAAATGAAAAAGGAGAAGTAACAACTGACACTGCAGAAATACAAAGGATCATGAGAGATTACTACAAGCAACTCTATGCCAATAAAATGGACAATCTGGAAGAAATGGACAAATTCTTAGAAAAGCACAACCTTCCAAGACTGAACCAGGAAGAAAAAGAAAATATGAACAGACCAATCACACGCACTGAAATTGAGACTGTGATTAAAAATCTTCTAATAAACAAAAGCCCAGGACCAGATGGCTTCACAGGTGGATTCTATCAAACATTTAGAGAAGAGCTAACACGTATCCTTCACAAACTCTTCCAAAATATAGCAGAGGGAGGAACACTCCCCAACTCATTCTATGAGGCCATCATCACCCTGATACCAAAACCAGAGAAAGATGTCACAAAGAAAGAAAACTACAGGCCAATATCACTGATGAACATAGATCCTCAACAAAACACTAGTAAATGCATTTCTAATAGTGCAGTTCTACATTTTTTAGGTAGCACTTAAATAAAAAATAACAGTTTTATTGAGATTTAATTCACATATCATGAAATTCATCCTTTCAAGTATTCAACTGAGTGGTTTTTAATATATTCACAGATCCGTGCCATCATCCCTAGTAATTTTAGAATGTTTCCCTCACACAATAGAGAAACTCTATTCCCATTAGCAGTCACTCCCAAACTCCTGCCCCCTTGTCCAACCCCTGGCAACCACCAATCTTCTTTCTGTCTCTATAGATTTACCTATTCTGGCCATTTACTATACATGGAATCATAAAACATGTGGCCTTTTGTGTCTGCCTTCTTTTATTGAACATGATATTTCAAGGTTAATCCGTGTTGCAGCATGTATCAGTACTTCAGTCCTTTTTATGGTCAAATACTATTCCACTGTCTGAATATATTAGACATGGGAGAGCAGAAAATCTGTGGCTTACTGATGTCAAGGGCTATATGTTCTTCTACCACTCATGTTCAAAGAGGAGAAAGTTAATGAGAATTATTTTTAAAATCTTTATTTAATGGAATAACTATTAGCATTAGCATATCAGTCACCTGTGAAAAGATGTCAAAGAAAACCAAGAAACCAAGCAGGCTTAGCTTGAGGTAACGTTTTATTGGTAGAACTCAATTGCAAATGTGTACTAAAAGATTCAGACCTCTGTTATCTAATAGCTGCCCTGAGTTTATAACAGATCTTAGGAAAACCACTGAGTCCATGGCTATACACTGAAAAATACACAGAATCCATCACTTATTCCTTTCAGTAAGTTAGAACTACAGTGTGAATGATGATTATTCCCCTTCACTGTTGATTCCATGTTTAGTTAGACCTTACTGACCACAAATAAAGATCCCCCAAAAAATCCCCCAAAGCTGATTCTGAATATTTCAGTTAGAATTTTGGAAGAAAAGGTTAACTTGCCTCAAGTTCCTTGACAAGTCTGTTAGCCAGTTCTATAGTTCTGTTGGTTTGGTTCACCTCTTCTTGACACCGGACTTTCTCGGCTATTGCTTTTTCAAATGAAGCTGTGAGTCTGCTCAGATTTCGATCCAAATCCTAAAACAAGAGTCAAAATTAACTCGTGAGCCATTTGTAGATAAAGTGCAAACATGACAATCATCTTGAAACACCTACTACCTGAAGGTAAATGAAACGAGCCTCTTTCCCTCCTTTGACCTCTGCCCCTGAGCGCACACACATTAGGGAAGAAATGTATCAGGGCCACCAGGCAGCTTTCTCGCCTTCCTCCCGCACTGGGCAGAGTGTAGAGAGCGACCAGGGTTAGTGGATGTGCCCTGCTGACTCAAGCACACCCTGCGTGCCCTGTCCCCTCTCTCGTGCCTACACCTCACCCTCTGTCTTTACTAGGGATGAGGGGCATCTTCTGGTTCTCCACCTACTGACTCTCATTCCACTTCTCAGTGGTCTGTAACTCAGGCAACAGAGAGCCCCTTTAGACCTCAGCAACCTGACCTGGCTTGGCCAACCAGATTTTCTCTTCTGGAAACTTGGGACTGAAACAGAGGTATGTCACTGTCTTTAGCATCTTAAGACCCAGGAAGATGTGTACGTTTTGGAGGGCTTCATTTAGAGAGGGACCATCTTCCACCAGGGGCACGGGAAAGCAGGGGAAACCATACCAGAGAACGAGAGAGAATGAAAAGATAGCACAGTGAGAAGTCACACAGCCCTAAACACGTTCACGGCAGCTCCCCGTTTCCTGGATCTCATGCCTCCTGAGACCTAGTCATACACTTTTTTCCCTCAGAGTTCCATGCGCCATCCTGGTCTCCTTTTTGGCTTAAGGTTTGCTATGTGGGTTTCTATTATGTATAGCCAAAAAAGCCTTGACTAAGTTATCAAGTACTTAGGAGACTCCTTACTGTATCATCTTGCTACCTGCAAGTTCTAACAACCCTAAGTAAGATTTATAACATTGTTTTTGTAAATACATGCAAAATTCCAAGAGACTTTAATAAGTAAACTTGTAGAACATACCATATTTATAATTTAGAGACTGCCACTATTTGTCAATGACCCAATTATTACATTATTATTTAATTTATATCATTAAAGTAGTACCTCTTTAAAAAAAAGAAAAAAGTATACGTCATATTTAAGATTTACAGGCGAAATAGGTCAAATTTATGAGAAATGGAGGAGATATTACACATCAACGGTTAGAAGTCAGATAAAAATGAATAATACCTGGAGGTATACTTTAGGTTATTAAAAGTACTTGTGGTTTTATAAAACACAGAAGCTCATGTAAACTCTGGTATCAGACACCCAAGTTCGTATTTGGACTCTGCTATCAGCTAAGCAGCCTCAAGGTGGGCTGTCTACTTAAGCTCTCTATGCCTCACTTTCATCATCTAAAAAATGGAAACAATGATGTTACCCAATTCATAGGGTTGACCTAAACATACATAGAACTAAGGTATAAACTGTTATACTGGTTCCTTTTGTAAAGTTGAAGGGGAGCTGGGTCTTGGGAGACCACAGGCTCTTGCACTTGTTTCTCTGCCTCTTGTGAAGAGGCACTGACAGCTCTTGTTCCGGACTATCTTCCGCAAGATGTTTGCGCAGCAAATAGGCTTAGGAAACAGAGACAGTGTTTCTTTCAGGGCAGAGGACAGATTTGCTTCCTGACCAGAACACTAAAGAGATGTTTCCCTGGGGGGCAAAGGACTCGCTGCCTTCTTTATATGGGGCGTTTTCTAAGCTTGGGATTTCTCAGCTGTGACACAAACCCACTGTGAACAGCCTCAGCTGGTCCACTGTGTGTCACTCCCACGGGAAGTGGCAGACAAGGGAGCTGAGGCACGCACGTCTGTCACGGGCTGTGGGTCACAAAGTCCTCTGCTCTCTGACCCACACGTCCCGTGTCTCACGTCTTCTGCCAGCATCTATGAAACTGTGGCAGGTGACCTGGCAGCCTGTGAGTAGGGTAAAATCTTGGTCCCTTCACAGTTCCTGACGGGCCCTGGCGTTTCAGGTTCTAGAAGTAAATGGAGTGAGGAAGGAGGGGCTTAGCCGAACACCTGAGCCCACCAGACACCCTAAAAACCAGTGTTCTCCAACTTAAGTGTGCACCAGAACCACCTGGAGGGTTTGATCAAACCCAGATTCCTGGCCTCCCTGCCAGAGTTCCTCATTCAGTGTGTCTGAGCTGGGTCTGAGAGTCTGTATTTCTAACAAGTTCCCAGGCAACACTGACGCTGCTACTGGTTGAGAGAACACGCTTTGAGAAGCACTACCCTAAAGAGACCGAATTTGGACTTTTTCATGGCCATTCTTAGGCGCTGTATGTTTGAAAGACAAGATGGCCTTTCTTCCCCTCCAGCTCAGCAGTTTGTTTTTTTCTCCTCAACCTTCAATATGAGGCCATCTTTTAGTCTGAAACTAGAGATAAAGACTTGAAAGAACAAAAACAAAGAGACTAATACTGGTTAACGAATGAATTTCCATCACAGCATAAATGCTGAGAGACACAGCCCTGCTTTTCTAGGTGAGACGGCAACCGGAGGCATAAGACGAGAAGGAGGGAAAGCCCATGAGGGAGGAGAAAAGAGAGGCTGAAGGAGATGAAAGCAAAGCTAGCAAAAAACATCATTTCACCTGGGCTCAAACCTTGATTTGACTGTGTGCCAACAGATAGAATCTGTGCAGAGTTTGTCGTGGACTTTGGCATGACCAGTCTCCATAGAGAACTTTTTTTTTTTTTTTTTACTTCAGGGTGTAGTGTATTTCCTACAAAGGGCATTCTCCTAGACAACCACAATATAACCATCAAAACCAGGACATGAACACTGACACATTACTACCATCTAACTGAACATTGGAGGAAAATGCAGCCAGAGATTCTGTTGCATTAATAACTACTCTCTGGAAATCCATTCTTGGAAGGGGGATGGAAGGGACCCATCTACACAAAGACATTGCTATTGTTACTCTGTCTTCTTTTCTCTGTGTCTGCAAACTTAGTTTTGCAGCTGATTGATATAAGAACCTCTGCTTCTACTGTTGGTCTTTGAAATCAACGGAGGTGAGCAGTTCTTTTCAGCTCGTTGCAGGCTGTGTCCAAAAGATGACTAGCTCCACAACCACAGAAAGTCTGAACTTCAGAATCACACATGAGCATTCTCATCGCTTTTCCATGAACATTAACTTTCTTCTAATATCTACATAAAGCCATTAATAATAGATGACGACATTTTTCTAAAGGTCTTAGTCAAGTTAACAGTGAGAGCTTTGACCAATGAATGAAGCTAAATTTAATAAAATTGATATGTTTCTCCTAAATTTGTCTAAGTCAGCTGTCGTCGTTGTTGACAGTAGTGGCCCCAGACATAATCAGGCCAAGTTCAAGTCCTGTTCTATAAGAAGCTGGGCTTGGCTGCCTGGCCACTGTGAGCACCAGAGGCGGACTGGTGATGGCAGTCCATCACTGGTGATGGCAGTGATGGCGGACTTCACCTGCTCAGAGACCCGTGGCAGGATTTCCTCCAAGATGGGAGCATTCTCCTTCAGGTCTGCCCTCAGCTCCCATTGCCCCTTATTCTTCGCACTCCCATTGGACAACCTCTCTACACACATGATCTTCACACCAACGACTCCCAAAATCTATGTTGCTGAGCCAGGCTTCTCTTTCAAACTCTAGTTCTGACCCCCAACATCTTCACTTGGGTTTTCTACACAAAGAGAGTGGGAATGAACATTTATGAAGCGTCGACTGTGTACGGCACACTGAATGGCATCTCGATACACCAGAATTTATAGGTGGGAAGCAACAGAAACCACCTCCAGCTAATTTAGGCTGAAGGGAATTTCGTCAAAATGGGGGAGCTCTTCCAAGGAAGGGGAAGGCAGAGAAGTACATGTAGGCTCCCGGAGCTCCAGAGAGACTTGGGAATAGCAACTATGGGAAAGTTTCAACTGGACACTGTCTCTACAATGCATGAACTCTGTTTTCAGTTTTATTCTTTGGCTGATGATTCAAATTCTAGAGCCGGGGGGAGGGGGGGCAGGCGGGGAATCAAATCGGCAAAACTTGGACCACATATCTAGTCATCAGCCATGACAGGAAAAGGTACCCTTGGTCAAAGTCCTACCTGAGTGTATCCAATGAGGAAAGATAATTCCCCAGAGATAAACCAGGCTGTTATCACCCAAAGTAGGTAGACTGGTTTCTGGGGAGCCAAAAATCACAAATGCCCACCTTGAGAGTTAGCGGTTATTATCACTATGTTACAGTTAAGAAACTGAAGCTCTCAGGATTTCCCTAAGTTGCCAGGGTTACACAACCTTATCACTCTGACTGCATTACTGCATGCTACCTTGTCAGGCACTCCAACTCATCCTCTCTATTCCGTACGCCTCCCCCTCCCTCTCTATCCTGTCAGCAGCCTTGAATCTATCTCACCATCTCCACTGTGGTTGCTCCTGCCTTAGCTGAGGCCCTAACAGGACCCACTGCAGTGCTTCTAACTTGTCTTTCTGCAGCTAGACCCCCTCCCTCCAGCTTCCATTCAGTCGATGAAAAGTGAGTCATTAACGTACTAAAATCTTTCCAACGCCCAATACTACAGGTCAGATAAAATTTAAATTCTGCAGCACGAAAGGCAGAGAAGGCTTTTGCTCACCATTACTTCCTGCTATTCCTAACCTTCCCCCAAACACCCATCTTCGGGATCTGGCCTACTAGGACTCTTCAAGTCTACCAACTGCTTCTTCCCTCTTTTTTTCATTCTTTAGCAGGAACACCTTTCCTGACCTAGTTATCCTGGTGATTTGCAAGTAATTTTCACAGCTCATGTCAAGTACACCTTCATTATAAAACTTTCTCTAATTTCTCTGGGCTCTTTTTTGGCACTCCTACTGCATCCTAAATATAGTCACATATATACTTATAACACTGGACTGCAATGACTGGTTATATATTTGTAAAAATAGTCATGGTGATAATATTTGTAGTTAGTGTTTTCTAAGCACTTACTATATGCCAGGCACCATGCGAAATTCTCAAAATGAATTCATACTGATTACTAAATTCTCAATATGAATTCATATTGATTACTAAATTCTCAATATGAACTACTGTCATTTTATCCTCACGATCCTAAGAAGTGGATGCTATTATAATACCTCCTTCACAGTTGAGAAAAAAGAGGCTCAGAGAGGTTAACTAACTTGTGCAGGGCAAAACAGTAAATACTGGAGCCTGGATATAAACCCAGGCACTTTGGTTCCAGAATCCTTGCTTTTTAATCACTGTGGGCTACACTCTTTCTACTACCAGACCATGAAAGTTTCTTAAGTGCAGAAACCATCAAAGTTCCCACTTTTCCAGCTCAGTGTCCAGCATACAGCAGATAAGGAATATGTACTGAAGGAGAATATAAATGAATACATCCATGAGAGGTGAAATTCCTTCCTGTTTGGTAGGTCTCAGAGGTGGCCCTCTCTGAAAGTGGGATCCTAAGGCGGGGAGGGGTTCCATGTCTTGGGAACTTCTTCAGTGTTAGAGTCTGCACTTACCGCCAGCTTTTTCCTGATAGCCTCTAGTTTTTCAGTAGCTGCAGCCAGTTCTAAGTTTGCTTGGGCTAATGCTTGCCGTTTGGGCTCCACATCACAGTAGACCTGAAAAGCCACGTGGGGGTTATTTCACGAGGTAATAAAGATGGCAAAGACAAGTAATCATTCAGTCTTACATTTGCTGGAAGCTTTACAATTAAAATCTCTATGTGACCTAGAAATTTGGTGTTTATTCTTAGCCATGGTACTACCTAATGGCAGAACAAAAATCTACACAGCCTTCCAAGTCCTCCAAGCTTTCTATTGTTTACTCATTTATTCTGGACATTAGAGTTACAAGCACTTGCATAAAATGCTATACATGTCAAATACCATTAAGATACTAAAATTAGTTTTTCATAAAATTTGGACATAATCCTCATATCATCAGCAATTGTAGTGTATAGGAACTACACCTGAAGGTGGGATCAGGTGTAGCCTTTAAGGCAGAAAAGCTGTGTAGAGAAATTCTCTGAACCCAGAAAGGAATGTGGGAGACGTCCTCACCCAGTATTAACCACACTTTCTTTTCTAAGTTCCTGGCCACCTTAAGTGTTATTTGAATGAGTGGTTTAAGCATTTGAGTGGATCAATTATTCTCCTGTTGGGGAGAGAGAAAGGAAATTAAACTTTATTTCCTATTTTATAGCAAAATGACACAGAACACAGCCACGATCTAGCTCTGGGCTCATCTTTTCACCTAGGGTGTGAGGCCAGCACAGTGGTCAGGAGTGTCATTACGGAGAGAGGCTGCCCATCAGCTGTGATCCGTCTGCACTCTTGCCTGATACAGGCTTCCACTAAAGAGAGGGAGAGACTGACAGGGTCCTATTCCTGTGGGTCTCCCGTGTAAAGGACATAATCCAAATTTCTGAAAATCATTCTGGGAATGACACTGGCATTTCCTCAGCAATTCCATCTTTGAGTATAACACACAACCTTCCAAGACAAAAATGAGACAGTTCCTCCCAGTGGAGGGCCATGTACTGTTCCCTTTTTACATCTAGTCCTTTGCAAAGTTCTTGGGACATAAATGACGGACAAGTATTTGATAAATAAATGACTAAGTAAAATGATTACCTATCTCTATACTGCCCGAAAGTACAAACCTTAGATTAGACCGTATACCATCAAAAATGCATTTGTCATTAAAACACTAAAGCCCCCAAAAGGTTATTTCCTCATCTCATTAAGATTACTGTAGCTGGTGTAAATTTTTGCTTTGAGAGCAGGGATGAACTTTAATTAAACATGAATTTAGACTGGCAGTCGTTTCAAGTCAACAACTGAAATATTTTAATTTAACTAAATGTAATTAATCTACCCAACATGCTTTTATCTAATCAAATCAAATTAATTGCTGCTATTTGATCTAAAGAAGCTACTCACTCGGGCTTCCCTGGTGGTGCAATGGTTAAGAATCTGCCTGCCAAGGCAGGGGACACGGGTTCGAACCCTGGTCCGGGAAGATCCCAAATGCCACGAAACAACTAAGCCCGTGGGCCGCAACTACTGAGCCTGCGCTCTACAGCCCACGAGCCACAGCTACTGAGCCCGCGTGCCATAACTACTGAAGTCCACGGGCCTAGAGCCCGTGCTCCACAGCAAGAGAAGCCACCGCAATGAGAGGCCCATGCACCGCAACGAAGAGTAGCCCCTCACCGTAATTAAAGAAAGCTTGCATGCAGCAACAAAGACCCAACGCAGCCAAAAATAAAATAAATCAATTAATTAATTTTTTAAAAAGCTACTCACTCTACCCTAAAAAAAGATAGTTTCCAACATTTAAAATATCCTCCTGTAGAGAATTCTGTTTAATCTGACACCTTCATGTCTCATTCTTAGAACTTTATCTTATTCAGATAATATTAAATTATTTTACATTTTTTGCTGGCCTAGAAATTAATATATGTACAGCCCTTCCTGAATAACACCCGTAAACCACCTGATCACAACTGATATACCTCATAGAACTTAATGATGTTGATGACCCAGGCACAGAGACCAGCTGCTGCAAAAGATTTGGTCCGAATCAGGTTTGGGTTGAACTCTGGGTCTTTCAAATACTGTTCATTCACCACTTTTAGACAGTTCTCTGGAATGTGCTCTTTGTCATAGTTAATTAACGCTTGCAAAAAATCATCCACCTGTAAGGCAAAAAGAATTATTGCAATGAGCCATTTGGGCTGCAGAGAAAATTCCAAGATCAAAAGTTAAAATCAGCTTTTAGGACTCACATTACAAAGGCAAAATTGGCAAGCTCCATTTATCCCACTGTTTGACTTTTTCAGTCTTTAGAGTATAAAGTTAGAATTAGCAATGGACACTTTTAAAATCCCTTCTATCCCAGGGTAAAATATTCAGTCCCTGCACAGGAGGCATTCACATTTTGAAGAAAAGAAAGGCAGAAAAGAAAAAGAAAAACACATACCTCAAAATCCCTTTACTTTACCTTCTTGTACATTAGTAACATTTTTCCAGCATAAGAAATCCATGTAATTTTCTCCCTCCTACACTTAACTGCTTTCATAATTTTGAAAATAATTGGCAACCTTCCAACGGCTGCTGGTGTTGACTTAGGTGTGCTACAACCCTACGCTAATCTACAACTTGGCAAACAAAAATTCTAAGTGTAGAGAACATACAGCAGATTACACTTAGCAAATATGAAGATGATTTTTTTTTTTTTAACAGTTGGGAATGTTATAGCTTTCCTCTTTTCTCCTCAAATTGTATGTTTTTTAAAACATTTATTTTTTTGAAGTATAGTTGATTTACAATGTTGTGTTAATTTCTGCTGAACAGCAAAGTGATTCAGTTATACATATATACACATTCTTTTCCATTTTGCTTTATCACAGGACATGGAATATAGTTCCCTGTGCTATACACTAGGACTCTGTCGTTTATCCATTCTATATATATAATAATTATTATCTGCTAATCCCAAACTCCCACTCCATCCTTCCCCTACCCCTGCTGTCAAGTATAACCACAGAACTGAACAGAGAAATTGTTGGGATTTTCATGTTGCCGGGCTGCCTGATACCTTTCCCATGAAGACTTTAGCTGCTTTCCAACTCCGGTCTTTTGGCACTCTGCCCCGGGGAGCCAGAAGGACCATCACGGCTGCAGTAACGTTGGTAACTGCATTTGGAGGGCTGGGAAAGGCTTTCAGCTCAGTGAGATTGACCTGAAGAAAAGCACACACACTCTCAAGACCAGGAGAGGTCTGGTTTCTCAAGACCAGCTGTTAGGTCTTCAAGCTGGTCTTCAGTGGCTGGTCTTTTCCACCCTCTCCTTTTCACACCAGTCTCGGTTGGGCAGTTTTTGCTGCCCACCCGGGGGTCCACCACCGTGGAACTCCAGGAGGTTCAGTTCTTGCTGGGCGCTTTTCTGGTACTTCGGAAACATCACTGCCCTTTCTGGCTTCCAAGTAAATTTATCTGCCTGATTTACCAGTCCTGCAGAGCCTTGCACACTGAGTCCAGGGAATTTCATAAACATATAGGTTTTAAGGTATTTATGGGTCTATCCCACCTATGGAATATATTTGCCTTTTAACCAGGTCCTCCCAGAAACAGAGTCCCTTAGTTCAGAGTCCCTTAGTTTTGTTTTTCTGCTTTACATGCACAAAAACCATCTTCTATTACACTATAATGACTATCAACTGGGAAGATGCCCGCATAGGCTGAACCTCCTTTCTGCATTCCTCCTTAACCTCCGCAGGTCAGAATCTTGATTTACTCAACAGATGGTATTAATGGGATAAATCACCAGTATCAGGACAAACACTTTGGAGCAAGAATTAGTATCTAGGGCTTCCCTGGTGGCGCAGTGGTTGAGAGTCTACCCGCCAATGCAGGGGACGCGGGTTCGAGCCCTGGTCTGGGAAGATCCCACATGCCGCGGAGCAACTGGGCCCGTGAGCCACAACTACTGAGCCTGCGCGTCTGGAGCCTGTGCTCCGCAACAAGAGAGGCCGCGATAGTGAGAGGCCCGCGCACCGCAATGAAGAGTGGCCCCCACTTGCCGCAACTAGAGAAAGCCCTCGCACAGAAACGAAGACCCAACACAGCCAAAAATAAATAAATAAATAAAATTCAAAGTATGTTTAAAAAAAAAAAAAACAAACAAAAAACGTGCTAAGCAAGATAAGCCAGACACAAGAGACCACATAGTGTGTGATTCCATTAAAAAAAAAAAAAAAAAAAAAAAGAATTAGTATCTATAAGAAATATATGTAGGTTCATGATACATGTTTTTTTAAAAAAGGATTTCCTGTGAAATTTCCTGAGCTATATTATACACTCTTGCTTATAAAACCTCATCAAATGTTGAACCTGATTCTCCTCCATTACCATAAACTGGCTATTTATTTGGGAAATAACTGCAAAGAACAGAAAGGGTGTGAAAACAAGAGCAAAAGCAAAAACTTAAAATATGCTAATGCTAACTGAGAGCTGGGTAACCAAGACACTTTCATCATTTATAAATATACTGAGCTTTATATTTAAGTGATATTAATTTATTTTGACTGAGTAAATAATAATATCTTCAGAGGAAAAGTTGCCAGTGCAAAGCACAGAGAAGAAAATAAACATTCTAGTGCTCAGAAAGAGGAAAACACAAAATTCCATTACTCAGAGATAATAGTTACTATTATTCTTTTTTTCCAATTTTTTCCTATGCACAAACATATTCTTATAAAAAAAAGTTACACTAAATCCTATTTTATAATCTGCTTTATTCACTTAATACATCATGAACATTTTGTTGCTAGCTAGGATCCAACAATATAATTTTAATGGCAGCAGGATATTTGAATGCAGAATAATCAATCTTCTATCATGGTATATTTATGTTCTTTTAAATTGTTCAGCTTTATGGTAATACTATAAGAAACATCCATGAAGATAATCATTCGCTGTTCACAGTCAAAATTACTTTCTTCAAAAGAATACTTAGAGAAACGAATTGAATATTTCTCTGAAGAGCAGTGAAAGTCTGGATCCTTTCCTCTTTGAAGCTGAAGTTAAGATCCTCAGGCCTAGTAATGCCCTAGGATTCACCCCAGAGGCCTAGTAGAACCCAGGGGCAAGACCAGCTGTAGGCTCTTAGAATGACATTGCCCATAATTCCATCTCTCCTTCTGACCATCACAGATTATTTTCTCTTATGGGAATTCGAATGCTCAGTGAGGTTTTGCTAATAACGTGAAGCCAGGAAAAACGGTGTAGGTCAAACCTAGGTGTCTTTGATTCCAGCCTGTTGTTCTTTTCTTGAGGGTCTCTCATTAATACTATTTTTTTATATCCAGAGGAAATAGAGAATCCCTCACTTGGTTCTTAAAGCAACACATGATATGAATCAATGGATTTGGGCCGAATCCAATTGCTAACAATAGAACTGCCTTTCACAAGAGTATAAACTGCATGGCAGTGGAAGTATTCAAAAGGAGACCGCTTGTGGGGGTGAAGAAGGACAAACTTCCAGATGGGAAAGGAAGGTCAACTAGAATGATGACCTCAAATATTTGTTTCAACTGCAACATTTAATGGGACTTTCTTTCCTTTTTCAAAACTCTTTGGTTGCATGAATTTCACCCTTAGTTCAGTTATTCAAACTCTAATAACCTCCAAATATTATTTTGAGGAAACAGTGAGCCAAGGAATCATCCTTACCCTGTTGAGTGTATTGAGAGCAGCTGTCGCGGCCACCAGCGCGGGCTCAGCCTTCAGTAAGTCGGCCTCACACTCCTTCTGTTTCTGGGACACTTCAGTCTGAATAGCTGTCACCTAATCAAAGAGGAAAAACACAGAAACCCGCATACACAAATTATCACCTCAGATATCTCTATTGAAAAATGCAGGCTGCCTCAGAGGCACTGTTCAATAATTCGTCTGTATTTGAACAGGGGAGGAATTTGCTGTAGAGACTAACTTCCCTTCAGGCACAGTGTATACACAAAGCTTTGCACACACACAAAACACACAACACAAATCTCAACACAAATGGATTCAAATATCAAAATGCTCCAAGACAGGCTCTATCTTAATTACAAGGTGCCATTATTAATAAATGCAAGATTAAGCAATTCCTCTGTTCTTCAGTTTTCTTTTTCAGCGAGTCCTGAACAAGTGAAAATCCAAGCTGGCTCAGTAACCTAGACCACAAAACATTTTTGCTAAAATTCTCTAATTTTTCCTTACATTTAGCTTGCCTACGTTACCTGATTACTCACATTTACATTACCTAAAAGCCATGTTAACTAATTTTTAAGAATAAATGTGAAGCTTTTCTGTTCAACAGGATAGAAGATATTGTTCTATCCCATGCATGCTTGATCATAGAAAAAATTTTTATGAAGACTAATTCTTGGTTTCTCTAAGGACCTGGTAAGAAACTACAGCTGCAACAACCCAGGTCTGTCTGTGGCAATGGGACCGTGATGTTTGCTGTCCGCTCTACTGTTGAGGGTCCAGGGACACTATTCACATGCCAAAGAGGGTCTTGCATTAGCCCCCTGGCATGAACACATATAATATGCATATAGGGAAGCCATGTTGGTAAACTCAAACCAAGCCAAAATGAGAAACTTTGGGGTTTCTAACCTCCTCCCTTTAGAACACTGATAGAACTCGAATGTCCAGGAAGAATAAAATCTTTGTCCTCAGCAGAAATGTGACTTTCAAAGCTGTGGCGCTGGGCACCAGGATCCAGTCAGCATATGGGATGGTTGCTGATGTGATGGCGATTGTGAATGATCAAGTGTGAACAAAAGTGCATTTGTTCAGATGTGTTTGGATTGAACAGGTTTACAACTGTACCCATAAACGTACACACTGCTTACAACAAATTTTGTTGTCTACCACAGCTTTATTAGCAGTAATTACCCTTCTCCTGATTAACCGTTATTTTGCTATGTACTGCACCTTTTATGAACATAATTGGTCCATGGTAGATATCTGACCTCCGGCCAATACTTACGGGCTACTGTTAACATCTGTAAGGAAACTGCATGCTTACGGAGAACTGCTCTAAAACCACAATCCTCAAAACTGCCAGGAATGGACCATGAACACTCTAAGGATACTATTATACATTTTCAATGTGCTGGAGAATACTGCTACGGATGAAACAGAGGCTGTATTTGAGTGAGTTATTACATCAGGCTTATTTATTTTCCTTAAGGATATACTAAATCTACACATGCTGTTTGTGACCATTTGTAATAACATCATTTTAAACTGGACTCAGGATCATAGTTTTTTAATACTTAGAAGAAACCTTAGAGAGTATTTCTTCTAAATGCTATTTCTATGAGACTGGGGGTCATAGAGTCTTCTCCCTCTAACTCCTTTACTGGTAATGGAGTATTACTCCTTTGGGTAATTTTGATAAGCAGAGCAATCTAGAACATTTAATAACTAAAACGCCACAAATGCAAAGGAAAAAAATACTCTAGGTTGGTCAACTTATTTCTCATTCCCAATCCCTTTCACCCTAAGTGCAACTACACTAGAGTTGTGAAAATGCTTTGTATCTCAGGGACTTGGGAAGCCTCACTGTGCAATTTCCTCTGCCCTCCCCCACCCCAAACAAGGTTCCTGGGGACTGGTTAGTGAGGCCCAACCTGGAGAAGGTGGAAGAGCTACACAGATGGCTTAGAGTATGTGCTTTCCCTCTACCATCGTCCGTTAAAGCTGATTTGGAGACAGTCCCATTCTTGGGTACACCAGAATTTTTCCACCCTCTGCTAGTCAAAAGCTCCTTGCAGATGGTTCCTGAAATTTAGTGGCGGTCACAAGAGGATAAAGTCACAATAACTGCTTGCTATGGGCTGAACTGTGTCCATTCAAAATTCTCAGGTTGAAGCCTTAACCCCAGGACCTCTGAATGTGATCGTATTTACAGAGAGGGCCTTTAAAGAGATGATTAAATTAAAACAAGCCTGTTAGGGTGGGGCTTAATCTAATCTGACTAATGTCCTTATAAGAGGAGGAAATCTGGTTACACACAAGAGTTGGCAGGGGTGTGTGCACAGAGGGAAGGGCACATGAGGACACAGAGAGAAGGTGGCCGTCTGCAAGCCCAGCGGAGAGAGGCCTCTGGAGAAACCAAATCTGCCAACACCCTGACCTTGGATTTCCAGACTCCAGAACGCTGAGAAAATAAATTTCTGTTGTTTAACCCTCCCAGTCCCTGATACTTTGTTATGGCAGCCTTAGCTAGCAAGTACATGGCTCTCACCTGTCTTTAAGAAATTCCTGATGGTCCTCCAAAATTCAGCCCCACCCATCTTTAGAAAATAAACATTAAAAAACCGAAGATCATTCAAAATCAGGGTGGATGTCCACCTTTTGAAGAGATTATATGAGCTCTGCAATTTGGAAGGCACTTTCACTCATGAGGATTACTATTCAACAAAGAAAGCAGTTTGAAAGGGATCAGAGGATCCTTAGAATTTGGAGCTGATACGTGAAACAAAGATGGAAGATCTAATTTTCACAAGCTTAATGGTACTTCTGTTACTTGAAGTCACTGCTGGCAATGCCCATGATTTGAATAGCCCTCGATGATTTTATAAACTTGAAGCAACAATTTCAACCAGCTTCTCTACATGGGTTGTCAAGATGCACAGCAAGGCAGCCTCTAAACCCCAATATTTGTTTAGCCATATTAAATGTGGCAATGTACTTTTGTTACTTTTTAATTACTTCTTATGTATTATATCTTGAGACCCCAATTTCATAGAATCACAGAGACCATATACACCCTTTTTTAATAACCACATAGAATCTAGCACATTGATGAACATATGACCAATGTGAGCCCATAGCACATACTTGGTCTTGATTAATTCCTTGACTCTACATAGTTTAATTACAAATAGATTCTCCTTCCATGACCACCAACTTAAAAGAGTTCTTTCCACCATAACATCATTTGACTTTCATCATAGCCCTTCTCGCTAACCCAAAATACCTTGTCTATCAACATGTCACTTGTCTCCTGTCTTTCCCATTACAATGTAAGCTACGTGCAGGCACCTTGCATATCATATACATATATCCTCAAGAACCTAGAAAAGTGCCAGGCAAAAAATAGGTGCTCAGACAATATTTGTTGTTTATAACTAAATTAAGCCTCATGGATAAAATGAAAATAATTTTAAGTATTATTTTTATTTCTTGGTATGGATTAGATATACAAAATACTATGTGTCCTTTCCATGTTTGGAGAACTTCTTGAAACAACCTGTCAGATGAGTTCTAATTTGCTAAAACATTTTTCCCCCTTTGTGAGGATAATTTTGCCTTAGAAATTCACATGCAAAAATGTGAAAAGTCCTCCAGAGTACTTGTCATATTTTAAGATCTGTAGAGATGGGTTATGATATAGTAATTATTGGAGTATCACAAATTTGTGTAATGCCTGAAAAACATCCCCTGGGTGGAATTAGCTTATGATAATCACACCATGTGTGAGACCTAATTACTTAATATAAAAATATACTTTTAAGGATATCTTCCACTTATCTGAAACTCAATGGAAATACTTATTACCAGAATTAGGAATTATATGCCTCTTGGCCATGCCAAACATGCCTTATCTTTAACTTCAAAAATAAGTTTTTTAAAAAAATCATTTATTTAGCATTTTGACTTTCAATATGCTTTTAAAGTCTTTAGTTGCGCAAGCTAAAGGCAAACATGCTCAATACACATTACAACAAAAGGAAAACAACTCAACTGCCTATTAATGAAGGGCAACATCACTGGAAAAACACAAATATTTTCTCATATCGTTAATGCAGAATAATAGCATAACGGCTACTGATTCACAGGCTATGGGAGTCAAAATTTACATTTTTTAATTAACTAAGCCCTGATTATAATCTTTTCTCTAAAATAAGATAACTGACCTTGCACGTATACAGTCATTCAATTTTTAAACAAATATTTAGTAATTATTCTGTTTGCTATAGTTCTTTTGGGAAGTGAGATACACAAAAATAAAATACCTTCTACTTGTAGCTGAAGTTTTGGTAAGAGAAGATGACAATATAACTTATATTTATTTCAGAATTACTGGAAACCCAAGTACAAAGAAAGCAGAATCTATATAATCTTAAAAGTAATTGTTTCCAACAATAAAACATCATACAGAATGCCAGGGCCTCCACTGACTGAAAAAGAACAAATTTAGCTTAGGATATAATAATAAACTCAAGTGGTATTATTAAAATGCAAAATTCGAAAACCATCTTGCAAAGTGACGGAATGGGCTTTGTTAACAATTGAGTTGTTCAATTTGCCTAAAAACTGAAAAGCTTTAGAAACCTCCGAGGTGACTTCCTGACCTTTACTGTATTACAAATAGGCCTGATGTTCAAGATCCACATCCATTATATGCTTGAATGAGCTCAGTATTTATTGTTCTTTCATATCATTAAAAGAGCTAAAAGGTTGGGAAAATGCATAATGTAAAGAAAGGTCAAGTGGTAATCATGGTGTGAAATGCTGTTACATGTGTAACTATAATAATTCTTTAGATTTTACGCTCCCTGGAGAGGAAGTTGTTCAAAACTGTTCACCTACAAAGGTTTATTTTGTGCTAAATATAGCTCTGTACTCTAAGTGGTGGAATTAGCCTGACCTTTCTCTCCTCGGCATCGGCGATGGCCTTTTCCCGGCTCACTTTCTCCGTCTGAAGCCCGATCTTTGTGATCAGAGCTTCAGCATCGTGATTTCTCAGTTGTAACTCAGCTTCTTGAGAGGCGAGTCTGGCTTTCAGATCCCCTACCTAAAGGAAAAGTCATGACTTTGAAGAAACCTGTGTCAATAACAACAAACATCAGATATAGCTTATTTTTTTAAGTGAATTCAGGGATGCCTAGCAATTTCTATCTTGTGTCTGTTTCTACCCTGATTTGACTTTAATTCCATGTGAAAAATGCAGCCCCTGTGTTTAAAAAAAAAATGCATTTTTTTAAAAACACAGGAATCAACAGAATAATGTTTTCCAATGGTTTTGCGGAAAAAGTCATTAACTTAGGTCAGCACCAACTAGACGTTTATCTTCTCAGCTCAGGGAAGCACCACCAGCTGTCCCCACCTGAGCACATGTCACCCGAGCATGTGTCACTCATGCCCCCTGTGGGGTATAAATATTACTGTTTGTGTTCTTTTTTTTTTTTTTTTTAATCACAAAGAACAATCACAACCATTTATTTTGACTCCATTGCTAAAAACACTTCAGGAATTTCATCTTGTGGAACCACACTCCACTGCTATATCCAAGGACGCCTGTAACCTCCCGGCCAACATGGGTTATTTACACTCTACCCTAAAAGGCACAACTGGTACTGGGACTGCTACCTGTACTACTAGAGTTTAAGCTAAGACTGATTTTTTTAGCCTCTCTGTGAACTCAGGGTCACACTGCACAGTCATGTTTGCTTCTCTCTTCTTTTTAGCCGTGTGAAACTAGTCACATGTTAGGCCATAATCAAAATCATCATCCAAGAGATTAGGAGGAAACTTATTTCAAGCCCTGATTTCAATCTCTAAGGAAGCTGTTAGGTCTGAAATATCCAAAGCATCTCAAGCCCTGGATGCGAGACTTATCGATGAAGAGAATTCACTTGGGTTCTCTATTACGACCTATGCTAAATCTGCAGAGGGGCCACCTGGCTATAGAAGGGGTTTAGGGCTTTGCTGCAATGCATGAACAGCGCTACGGTTTGGACATACTTCAGACGGCATGGATATCCCGCTCTGCGGGACTGCTGCAAGGGCACACGCTCCAAGATGAAGACATCTTGCTCTGCACACCACCTGATCTTACACTGTCAGGCTTTCTGGTTGTCCACATAGGAGACTATGCTTCCTCTTCATAATAAATTGATTTTAAAAACTCTTAAGGTGCTATTAGATATTCCAACCACATGCACAAACACCTAATGGCAAGAAATCATCAGTAGTCCTTCCATCAAGACCTTGTGTATCTTCTCAGACTTTCTGCCTATTGTTTCTAGCCAGGGGGAATAAGGAGACCCCAAACAGCTGTGAACATGGCAGACACCATGAATCACCTGTCCCTTTCTTTCTTCCTCTCCCCAACCCCCAGCTCAACAACACACAACTGAGATGACTGTCAGGAAACCACAGACTTTCTCTTCTCCTTCTCTGTGACTGATATGCTGCCACCACTGAGATGAACCAGTATGCTACTCCCCGTGCTTTAGTCTCTGTCATTTGGGGAGAAAACTCTCGCAGTGTGGCAGAGGCCCCACCGGTACTGAGTTCAGTTTAGCCAACACTGTCATCTCCTGGGGCAAAGTCAACAGGCTCATTTTGAGTCATCATTCAGAGGGACATAAATGCTCTGGGACACAGATCTCTTCCACTTTTAGCTTAACAGGACTCCTAACAAAAAGTCTTTACTAGGGAAAAGGGTTTTGATTCAAGTGAGATGGAACTGGAGGCACAGGGAGAGGGAAGACAAATGAAAGAGAAAGAAGACAAAAAGAGTAAGATAAAACATATATAAAAAGAGAGAGCAAAGAAAGACATTCTTTGAAAGTGAAGGAAAAGATGCACATATAAGAATATATTCTTTGGGGGTTTTCCAGCAACTATTCTTTGCAACACTCAGTCTTGGAAACTGTCGTGGAAACCTCCTCACTCCGGTTTCTCTTTCCCAATCGTGGTCCGTCTACCCACTGCTCAGCACAGATCACAGTGTTTCACCAAAGAGCCATTCCTGGTGTATGAAATGAAGGGGGAAAGAGGCAAGTGATGCTTTGGCCTTCAGACATACTGGAAGGACACGGCCAGAGAGTCCTTCAGGGTGAAAGTCACCAACATACACTCCCCCAGCCAGGTTCTGTCTCATTTCCAGCCACCAGCACTCTTGGGGGGAAAACTGGCCCAATTTCTTGAAAAGCATATGGGTGTACAACCCGATGACAAATGCTCTGAAAAGGCCCCGGGAGTTTCTGGCCTTGAGGTGAGGATTGTTTTTTTCCTCTAGCTCTAGAGCCTTGCTGGCCCATCTCCAAAGTCTTTGTCTTCTCTCATTCTAATTTCTTTTACCAGTCACAGAGAGGCAGCTTGGAACTATGGGCTTTACAGAGATCTGGGCTCCAATTCAAAACTCATGGGCTCTGTGGCCTTCAACTCTTTAAGCCTCATGTGTAAAATTTCAGTAGGAACACCTACTTCATAAACTTGTTTGATTTTTAACCATAAAATCTGATAATACGTGTGCAGACCCACACATGATTAACATCCTATGCTAATTCCCTCCTGATTGACTCCAGGAGGTTAGAGGTGCCATCCTTCAAGGTAGTGGAGGCCTTATGGTTGAGGATGAAAGCAACACTGGATACTTTCACCTAAGAGAGATAGTGGCTAAAGGGAGCAGATCAGACACCAAGGCCAGAGAAGACTGCTATACTTAGGGACCCCAATCACGACACCCATTATCACAGCATCGGCCAGGAAATGCTGCCTTCACTGGAGGGGTTGAGAATCTGAGACCAAGAGGGATCTCATTTCCATTGTCCTGTGACAAAGTTCCTGATGATAAGCCCAGAGCATCAAAGCAGTGGGAGAGGAGAGGGGAATCAGCTGGGCCTGCTCTGTTCAACATCTCGACACCGCCCGGCACGGAGTCAGGCCTACAACCGAAGGGCTCTCTCCAAACCAGCTGTGATAGTGTGACTGGCTGACCCCTTTCCAGCCTTAGGAAAGCAGGAACTGTGTGTTCTCTGTATCATTAAACTGTAAATTTTAGCACTATGCATCTTATACAAGTGGGTTAAAATGCTGCTTCAAAAGCAAATGTATTTTTTCATTTTAGGAGCACTGATTTCACTCAGTAGTAACATACCCTGGTCATACCTGAGAGGCTGTGGTTTTTAGCTTCTGGATGCCATTCACCAAGTGCTCTTTCTTCTGGGATATCTCGTTTTGTTTCTTCTTCAACAGGTTCTTAAACAGTGATATTTGTTCCAGAAAACTCTTTGGGGTGGTATAGTTGTGTCTTCTCTCATTCTGGTAATACCTGGTACTCATTTCGTTTACGCTAGTGTGAACGTGTGCCATGAAGAGGCTAATAGAATCTTTATCCAGGGGCTGAAACATACACATGGCAATTCACATGAAATTCTCTCAAATGAAAACAAAAATGCAAATTTATAAAAGAAGAAAAATCAGCGAAATTATGCAGTATTTATTTTCTAAAAGCCAGAACAGCTTAGTTTCTAGGAAAACTTAGTCTTTCAGAGATGTCCACGGAATTGCAGAGATGACAAGAAACCTTTCAGCTTTGTAACCTCTTCTTGCCAAGTAGGCCAAAGGATTTGTATGTGCTCCACATACCAAACCCAAAAGCCAAGATGCGACAGAAGCACTGCTTTTCACGACTTGATTTTTATCAAGCGTGCGCAAGAGAAAATGGAGAAATTGAGACCCAGTACTCAGAGAAGTATTTTTGGTGTTGCTTTCAAGCTAAACGTCAGCCAAAGAAAACCAACAGTCACTGAAAAAAAAAAAAAAAAAGGTTAAACTGAGAAATATACAGTTTTATAAGAACTCATGTGGAAACAAACTGAAGGATAAGGTATAAAAGTCACTGCTCCTGGGAGAAAAATATTATGATTATATGTATTCTCATTTGGAAACAAACAAAAAATTGAGCAACTCTACTTTGAAGACTTACTGGAGAACCCCCCCCCCCCCACTAGACGTTCTTTCCATTTTGTCCTCTCTGACTTCTGAAGTAGTTCCCCTTTTAATTTGTGGAGTCACATCTCCCGCATTTTAATGATTATTTATTGCATTCTGTACGAGATGAACCAGGTTCAATTAATCAACGGGAGCCTAAAAATCAATTAATATGAATTAAATGAGCTACACCAACTCTTAGGAAAGTCACACATAATTTACCAAAGTGTTGTCAATAAAGCTCAGACAGCTTTGGGGAAATTGCACACAAGCGGCTGGTGATGCAGTTAAACGTTTCAAACCTGCGCCATTAATATCACAACCTGGGGTGCGAGGAGAGACAGGCAGATTCTTGTCGGAGAAGAACGGCTCCAAAGCAATTTCTAAACACTTGGCTCTCCAACCTCGCGGAAAACGCTTGACTGGGTTTAAAATATGTACATACCGGACTGTTCTGCATATTAAAAATCTATTGCGCTAGTAACGAAAATGTTTTGAAAGCAAAAGTTAAATACAGAATGATACAAATCCTGAATATTCTTTGTTTCTACTAGATCTGAGACGTATGTACATTACCAAGTAGTGAATTCAGAATATAAATTTATAAGGAAGTTAAGCAACACCATATAAATCATATCCCCTTAGGGATTTTATTTTTTAGAGAACTTGACTACAATATAAACATGGGCAGAAATTCACGCCTGTCCTGTGTGGTTTTAATGAGACTAAAAGCCAGCGTGTATATTTCTAAAATATAAATATGTCCCCAGCCAAGTGCAACCTCCTTGCAGAAAAGAAAAAAAAAAAACACAAAACCTGGCCTCTGCTCAACCATGATCCTTATGAGGAGGTTCCTCGGCTGCCCTGAAAAGCTTTCTTTAACAACAGTTTCATTTGTAAATCCGCGATGGAAGAAGTGGTTTCCGGTAGAGCTGGAAGTGGTCCGAGACAACTTGTCTCAATGGGGCAAAATAACTATTGTTATCGGACTTAACAAAATGGCACAGCATGGGAGACTTGCAGAGCCAGGGAGCAGCTGGTTGTAATTCACACTGTTTTTCAGAAAACTCTAATCGTTCCAGAACAGACCTCTTTGATGACTGGTCTTCCCCGCATTCTCAATTTGTCACTTTCTCTTATGATAAGGTCAGTAGTGACAGCACTTCCTGACATTAACAGCTGTGGCTTTTAAAAGGGTCATTGTAGAACTACTAATTGCAGTAATTTCATTAGCATAAATTATTTATTCTGCCATTCATTTATCTCCAGTTTTCTTTTGGGGGGGGGGTGGCAGTGGGGGGGTGGGGGGTGACCCGGGAGGAGATGGCTGCCGGTGCTGGTGCGGCTACGGTGACGGTGATGCGATGCTGTATTTTTCACTTTTAGAGCTGGGAGTGGAGAACCTCCTTCCTGCTACATTTGGCCCCTTAATGAAAACCGGTTGATCCCATTTGTAGTCAATTTACAGCCAATCATGGTGAAAGCAAAAATAAAAATAAGCAAAGTGCCAGTATCCAATGGTTATACATCCAAGGTTTCCCCACTAATCTGCTTTGGAAAACACTGTTGAAGCCAATGCATAATCGAATGCAAAGCAGAAACTGTTTTTTCCTTACATTAAGAAAAAGTGTTTCATTTCTACTCTCTGTGATGGCTCACTGTAAGCACAGAAGCACAAACAAATCTCTTCTACTTGGTGTCCTGGTTCTCCAGCAGGGGCAATCGCTGCCACACCAAGTACCCTGGCCACCTGACTCTTCAAGCAAATGCCCAGCATGTCCCCGTTGTTGAAAATGACACCAAACTTTGAATGAAAACCAATGCCTGGAGGCCAGAATGAAATCAAACACTTTAAGGGTTACATAGGATTTTACACCTCCCCAAGACCAGCAAAGATGACTATATATCTGTACTTTTGAATTCAGTCTTTCAAGAGTATTGTATTCAAGGAAGGGAAAGGAGGCAGATTAAAAAAAAAAAAAAGGAAAATAGTTTCCCTTTCAAGTTTTTTTTTTTTAATAAATTTATTTATTTTATTTATTTATTTTTGGCTGCAATGGGTCTTCATTGCTGCTCACGGGCTTTCTCTAGTTGCGGCGAGTGGGGGCTACTCTTCGTTGTGGTGCGCAGGCCTCTCGTAGTGGCTTCTCTTGTTGCGGAGCTCGGGCTCTAGGCACGTGGGCTTCCGTCGTTGTGGCACGTGGGCTCAGTAGTTGTGGCTTGCAGGCTCTAGAGCACAGGCTCAGCAGCTGTGGCGCACGGGCTTAGTTGCTCCGCAGCATGTGGGATCTTCCCGGACCAGGGCTCGAACCCACGTCCCCTGCACTGGCAGGCGGGCTCTCAACCACTGCGCCACCAGGGAAGCTCTCCCTTTCAAGTTTAACTTGGGATAATTTCGTAACATGTAATGTCGTACACCTACTGTCCATCTTGGTAGTTTTTCTCAGAAATTATTTCTGTGTTAATTTTTCACAGCTTTACTGAAGTATAATTAATATACAAAACTGTACATATTTAATACCTATGTTAATTTTCAATAATTCCAAATCTATTTTTATTTTTTTAATTTCATTTTTTCTGTTTTTTTTTTTTGTTTTTTTTTTTACAGTAGGTCCTTGTTATCTATTTTAAATATAGCAGTGTGTACATGACAATCTCAGACTCCCAATATATCCTATTTGTACTTTTTAGCTCCTTTTGGGTCTGGTCAAAGTAGAGAATCTATTAGATACTGTGGTTGTAAGTTTGGTTTATTAAATAACAAAAATTGAATAACGCACAAAATGGCAGTGTTATATTTGAGCTCCTCTCCTAAACCACTCATAGTGCTAATAGGCTCCCAGGAAAAAACTGTGGAGGCAGCCAGGGATGTGGGGTTTGAATCCTAGGACCTGGGTTAGATTTCCAGTTCTGTCAAATTGGGCAAGTTATTGCCTTCCCTGTACTTCCTACTGCCCACAAAATCAAAAGTTAGACTTTCCTCACTCCTTTTTACTCTATTTCTTGTCTTCCTTTCCTTTTACTCCTCCTTCGGAAGAGGCAAACATTTGTGCAATAGTCCAGAGCAGGATTTAAGAATACGAGCTCTGGCATGAAAGTGCCGAATGGGCCCCTTACCCGCTCAGGGATCTTGCGCTTTTGGCTGCCAGCCTCTCACCTGTACAACAGGGAAACCAGTGGTCCCTGCTTAGAAGGTTGGTGACGAGAGGTGGGAAACAATGCAAATGCAGGGCAGGTGAACGCAGGGCAGGTGTTACCCTGCTCTTGGTGATGGTAATAGTACCAACAGTAGTCCCAGGAAGATTACCACCAGACAGAGCAGCCACAAGTGTTAAATGAAGAGCCAAAGAGTTTTCTAAATTACATGCTGGTTTTTTGTTTTTGTTTGCTACTTTGGTGAAGGCATTTTATTGTTAGTTTGTTCCTGTTTTTTATTTTTGTCTTTAAACTTTAGAGACCAAGCCTGGGTTAAAGGCAAGTTTGAGTCCAGCATAAGCTAGCAATCTTCCAGGTGAGTTTCCAATCCTCGAAAGAGGTAGCCTTCAATGGCTTACTGACAGAACATTAAAACAAAGACGCAACTGAGGACTAAGGGCATGGGGAGGTAAGATGGAACCCAGCTTCCCCTCTCAGAGCAAGCAGACAAGGCAGGAGATGGATCTGGGGAGGCCAGCACTGGAGGAAAGCCACAAAGCTATAACTAGGATGTAGTGATGCCTCCATTTGATTTAGCTAAACTTTCAACTTAACAGCATGTCCAAGTTCCTGGGCAGCTATAAAAACTGGACCCTACTGTCCAGGTAGAGGGGATTCCTAAAGTTTTCATAACTGCAAAAACCCTGGAAAGCAGCATTCTACTGCTTTTTGCAATTCTATCCTAAATTTAAGTAACATGCACAGAGCAAGAAATGTACGGCGAACAGTACGTTAGTGTGCATGTGCAAAGGAGAAAGAGGGCTGAAGAATGGGGAATATATTAACCACCACCTGGGCCTTTTCTCATCTGTTTGAATATAGGTTTAAACCAGTATGAGATTTAGGCAGATTCAATAGAAATTTGGTTGCACTTGTTTTTGTCTTAATCTTTTAAAATGATTTCAGTATTCCTCAGAACGAGGATATTTTTCACAAATTTATAGAATTTCTATTGTACAAGGTTATCTTTCCACTTTTGAAATTCATCCTGAATAACCCTCACTTATATTTCAAAGCAAGAACTGCGCTTAAAATCATTAACAGAGGGCTTCCCTGGTGGCGCGGTGGTTGAGAGTCTGCCTGCCAATGCAGGGGACACGGGTTCGAGCCCTGGTCTGGGAAGATCCCACGTGCCGCGGAGCAACTGGGCCCGTGAGCCACAACTACTGAGCCTGCGCGTCTGGAGCCTGTGCTCCGCAATAAGACAGGCCGCAACAGTGAGAGGCCCGCGCACCGTGATGAAGGGTGGCCCCCGCTCGCCGCAACTAGAGAAAGCCCTCGCACAGAAACGAAGACCCAACACAGCCAAAATTAAATAAGTAAATAAATAAATTTATTAAAAAAAAAAAATCATTAACAGAAATGCTGCTGCTAACGTACCTATCACTAACAAAGTGTTGTTTACTGTGCTTCATGCTTGGCCTAAGGTTTTAAAAGGAAGCTAGAGACCAGTCATGAAATCAGTCCTTGAAATACAGCAGTATAATAACTTTCCTCCTTGAGTGGACATTTTCCCATGATTGGTTTGGAAAATGGTAGGAGAATATGCCATTCTTATGTTGCTAAACCTTCAACAAGTTCTGGATGGAAGAGGTGGCAGTATGTGAAATAAAGTCATTTTATTGATAAAGCTGATGATATTGAGCTTGTGTAACTATCTTGAGGTATCACGGCAAAAGGATAGAGAATTTTTACTTGCCAGTTGGTCAACGTGACTGAAAAGGGTGGGCATGCGCTTCTCCAGCTTGCTCAGATCTCTTTTTTCTACTCCTTCCGAAGCAAATCTCACACCTCAGAGAGCTCGTCTTTTCACCTCCATTCAATAATTTCTCTTTTCATCAAGCCCTGCTTTCAAGTAGGTCGATTATTCATTTTGACTTGAAAAATCAAAAATATTACTTTTTTTTTAACTAGGACTTATTCATTTTTTTTAAAAAATTAATTTGTTTTTGGCTGCATTGGGTCTTTGTTGTTGCGCGCGGGCTTTCTCTAGTTGTGGCGAGCAGGGGCTACTGTTCGTTTCGGTGCGTAGGCTTCTCATTGCGGTGGCTTCTCTTGTTGTGGAGCATGGGCTCTAGGCGTGCGGGCTTCAGTAGCTGTGGCTCGCGGGCTCTAGAGTGCAGGCTCAGTAGTTGTGGCGCACGGGCTTAGCAGCTCCGCGGCATGTGGGATCTTCCCGGACCAGGGATCGAACCCGTGTCCCCTGGGTTGGCAGGTGGGTTCTTAACCACTGCGCCACCAGGGTAGTCCCATTTCTTATCTCTTAACACCTGTTTCTCCTGCCTTTTTCCCTGAATTTTCCTAACTGGGACCCATATACTTCTCAACAAGACCTCCTCCCAATTATCATTTGTAACCCTATTCCCAGGGATGGCCGGAAGGTATCCTCTCCCTCCTTACACTGTCTTTCCATCTCCATTTCCAAATCTCCTATGAGGAGTGTATGTTGACACAAAGTCTTCAGATAAATACCTGGTGATACTTCAGTGTCAAACTATTTTGGTCATTATGTCAGCTGTCATTTTAGTTCAATACCAGGTAACAGAAAAGTAGCACAAACATTTACTTAGACTTGGTCAGCCCACACCCCTGGGTGCTGAGTGTGTACTACCTGAAAATTACATGGCAACACACACAAAACCGCTTGCCTTTAATGAATCCTTTCTCTGTGCCTAAAGGGAGGGGTCACCTTGTGTAAGTACCTTACACTCAGCAAATGCGGCCAATAATTAAGAAGTGCTAAATTATGCTGACAACTCTCAGTCTTAACGGTCGAAATTAAAACTAAGAAAGTGATCAAATTAGTGCTCATTCAAAAAATGTAAAGGCTGTTTTTGAGTTCTACTGAAAAGGCCCCAAGCATTTGGAGAAGAACATGGACACGTTGCACTCTGAATTATAATTATTGCTCCTGAGTAACGAATTAGGAAGGTGGGAAAGTTAAATAAGCACACAGCACTGGAACGAAATTGACTAATTTGTTTCCAGGCATAATTCAGCTCCATAGAAATGGGAAAGTGCTTTTTAAATTCTTATTTGGCACCCAGCGTCCTATAGGAGGCATCATGATACCACCAAATAGAGCTGAGGACCTGCGAGGAGCCCTCTGGACTTAAAATGATGCAAGTCCTGCCTCGTCCAGTAGATGTCAATGGTCACTGGCGTATCAAAGCTCCTTCAGCAGGAGCTGTTTTTAAGTGGCACCTACTCTGACAGGATAAAGTCTGCACCAGAGCAGCAAAGGCAAGGGGCTTAAAGCACTGTGCCAGACACTAAATTAAACCACACCACCGGCTCTGATTTCCTCCCATTTGAGAAATGAACATTAAGAAACAAAGCACGCTGGTCCTTTTCTCTTCCTTACCAAGCCAGCCTGATCAAATGAACTGGATGAAACAGAATTTTGCTACCAAAAGATACATACAGGCTCTCTTCCTCTTAGTAAATAGGTATTCTGAATGCTTCTTGTAGTTATTAGAAGACAAAATAATTCCCTACATAATTCCAGAAATGCAGTGGACCTAGCAATAGCTGAAGAAATTTGTGTTAGTAACTGTGACCATTATTTGTCATATTTAATGGTTTTCCAGATTTTAAAGTAGAAAATATTTCTGGTAGACTTTATCTAATGCTAGTGTTAGTCTCCACTAAATGGGGTTCCCCTGACTCTTGAGGAAGGCACATAATGTGGAGAACAGCATTTCAGACAGAAATCAATCACTCCTGTGACGGTCTACCACTCTGTTCATGGGAACAAATTTACATATATTTCCCTAAATGTAAGAGAAGCTTTGCAGTGCTCCCCAACCAGTGGGAAAAAGTGAATATCACTTAAAAACATAGAACCACACGTTAATATTACTCACTCTTTACCCCCCAAATCCTGACGATGTTGTTGCTTTAAAGGTCTAGGTAAGTTCATTCAATGTTAGGGGTGAGTGTAGAGACAGGCAAGAGAAAGAACTTTCTGGATATGAAGAAAACAGTGAAATAGAGGAGTTCATTGTTTTCATTAATTTATAGAAATGTTTTAAATGTGTGTGTGGAGAAAAGAAAGCAAGAGGAGGTATTTGAATATGATAAAACCTCTATCATATACGTCTTTTAGATGTTGCATGACAGTTCTTCCCTGGCAATCCAGCAGTAAGTAATTAGATTAATAGACATCTTGGAAAATACAATAAACCATATATGATAAAGCTGTATATATTATGTATATAAAATATACATATAAATATAAATATGCAATAAAGCTAGCTGCATTACAAATAATTAATTGAAAAAGTAAATATGCCCAGATTTCTAACCATCTGGTCACCAAAAGATATAATATTCAACAAAATGTGAAAGGACTGCTTTGGAAAAGCAGCAGTTAACGGCTTTGGGAGGAAAGGAGGCTACAGCAGTTTGCCCCTGTTCACAGCAAAGTTTCAGCTGGAAACAGCCATCGCTCCTTACATATCCCTGATTTTATTTTTGGCTCTGAGAATCACTCTTCCTGCCTGACTTATTCTAGGCACCTTTGGCCTTATCACTCCAAGGAATCAGAAGACAAACCTCCCTGGGAAATGTTCACAATCACCATCCATCCAAACTATCCCATCAGAAAGGTGCTTGACTGACGCACAACATCATTTCTAGGAGGTCTAAATGACACCTTCATATCTATTGATACATTCCTTTTTCTCTTTGAATCTGAATGCTTGAAGTTGTTCTTTTTTTTTTTCTTTTTTTTCGTTTCATGCAACTTTTAAAAAATGCAATAGGAGGTGGAAACTTCAACATGAGCAAATGACAAACATAATGTATAAAACATAAACCCATAAAACAAAGAAGCATATACATTAGTTGACTTAGTGATTGCTAAATATATGGGGGCTGATTTTTCACCTCTCAATACCGTAATGAGAAAAATCACAACGAATTGCCTTACTTTGTTAAGAACAAGCATTGCATGGCTATGGGTACCTACTTTTTTGTTTAGTTGTGAATGTAAAGGATTTATATTCAGTAAGTCCTGTTCTGATGCAAGTAAGAATGATCCTGGCCTTCTGGTGAGCCAGTGGATGAGTAAGAACTCACTCACGTGCTGTTTGTGTGTGTGAGTGTGTTTGTGTGTCTGTGTGTGTGTTAGTGTGTATGTGTCTCTGTGTGTGTGTCTGTGTGTATCTGTGTGTGTGTTAGTGTATATGTGTGTCTGTGTGTGTCTGTGTGTTAGTGTGTGTCTCTGTGTATGTGTGTCTGCGTGTATCTGTGTGTGTGTCTGTGTGTATGTGTGTGTGTGTGCACCTCAACCGGATACAAAAAGATCAGCCAGGATATGCTGTAAAATGTAAACTCACAAAGATGATCTTATCATCTTAACAAACAAGGACAGCTTTCTGCTAGGAGGTGTATTTTGGAAATTATTTACTGAGGACTTGGGTCCGTGAGAGCGTGTGTGTTTGAGAGAGAGAGAGATTCAGAGGCTGACGCGGCATACCTCAATTCCCTTGGTTTCCTCAATGAACCTCCTGCTGACTGTGACCAGAGCCTCCTGGGGCCAAGCATGGAACCAGTCAACAGCCGTGCAGTTAACCAGGGCTGGGAACTTCTGAGCTCTACTTCTCAGCGTGTGACCAACCGGAGAGAAACACAAAATGATCTGTGGAGACACGGGGGCAGGGCACAAACAGGAGGGTGATGAGTGAGCAAAGAATTACACCGAGACCCTGGACAATGAAAGAAAGGCGCGCAGCCAACCGTGACATTAAACTAGCCGAAAGCACCACAGAGTGGAAAGCAACATTAACCTCCTTGCTAATCAAAGTACAAACCTGCCCCGTGGAACATACAGAAACACTGCTGTGTGCTTTCCTTAAAATTGGTCCCTCTCCTTCTAAACATTTTTGATGATCATCATGCATAGTGGGAAATTCATTCTTTTCTATCACACAAGTTACATTATGACAATTAAAAATAAAAATAAAAACCAAATCTCTATGATAAAATAATACCAAGACTTTCATCTTCTGTCTCCTATTCTGTAATTCACCAGTCTCCATAAAACTGTGTAAGATACTTTTAAGAAAACAGTGTTTTATCACATTCAATGTTTACTTTGTTTCCATTTTGTTTGCATAAAATACATTCACTCCAGTTCATACTTAACATTTTTAAAGGAGTAAAAATTTCAGTTTATACATGATCCTGATGAGAAATTTGTAAGTTTTCAAAGTTTTATTTAAGTATTTAATGACTTCAGAGTTAAATTGGAAAGTTTCCATACTCTCTTTAGTGACACAGGGCTGCTTTCTGTCAGGAGTGCCTGAGTTCAGCTGTGACATGTGTCACAGAAGTTCAGTGAGGGAAGCAGGTTATCAGGAGTCCAGTGGGTCTGAATATCCTTTCTGGGCTCATCAGACGTGGTGCCCTGTGTAAAGTACTAGCACAAAAGAGGTGTTTAGGGAGCTCCCTTTTTGTCCTCTGCCTTCTTTCCCAAGTCAGTGTGGACTTGAGGGCACTGGGGAGACTGATGCCAACTGGGGTAAGGTCTGAGGATGAGTCTTGGTTTCCTTTTTTCTAGACGTGGCTTGCACTTGATGATATGAAACAAACCTCTGCAGTTCTTTCAATGAAGTCTCTCACACTTTGAGATAAGGCAACTAACAAAATCACTTTTCAAGGGATATATTTTTTCCACATAGCATTTTAAAATTCATGTCATAAAAATCATAAAAATATGTGAAACCATATATTCTCATTTAACAGGTGTTTTTACCATATTAGTTTTATATACTATGGCTCTTCAACAACTCAAGAGATGAATCCTAAGATCTAAAATGATTTTCAACAATGCATAAGCTGACCGATCATTTCTTTTTTATATTCAAGAGTCTAGTTACAAACTGAATAATTGCTGTAATATTGCATGTGCTAAGTTAACGAGCCTCACTTACAAGGCAGAATTTTCACTTAAATCTCAGTGTTTAGGTTTCTCCCGACAGCCTTGTCTCCCCACACATGAGTATTTCTCCTTAATGTCCTAGAAGTTGGTTTTCTACACCCAACTTACCTCTCATTCATGACAATTTTAGAGACTTCATTTATACATAATTGTAGCAAAGAGAGGGGGGTAGGGGAAAGCATTATTTATTTGAGGTCCTAAATATGTCCATCATTTCTACACTTACTCTGTTTCTACACTTACTACCAGCATACTATCAGGTCTGAAGAATGTGTTAGAAAACAAAGTATCTGAACCATATGTGGTGAGCCTCAGGAAAAAAATACTGAGTTAATTTAATGATATGCCTTAGTTATTTATTGAAAGATAATATAGAACACTGATTTAAAGAATTATTTTCCTTTTCTACAATTTTACAGTTGAAGACATTTTTTTTTTCTATGTTATTTATTGTGGCGTAAATAAGGATCCTTACAATGCCATCTAAATTTCACGTGGAGGGCAGATGGCAGGAGACGAATGGTTCTCAAAGGATTTTTAGGAGCTGGTTAGAAATGCAAATTCTTGGACCTACTCCAGACCTGGGGAATCAGAAACTCTGGATGGGGCTTGGCAATCTCTGTGTTTGCAACAAGCCCTCCAGGTGATTCTGACACCCACAGCTATAACCTAAGAGTCTTAAAATTTCTATGGGAATACCTAAATGAAATATTTCCATTTTTAATGCTTTTGCATTTGGTGAAATACTTATAGAATCTAAATCTCTATTATATACAGAGTGAAGTAGAAAATTTAGAGAATTTAAAATAAGTTAGATAATCATTAATAACCTCAGTTCTATCAGATAAATTAGACCCTGGGAACTAAATTAGAGAAATATGCTTGTTCATTAGTACTTCTTACGAAGGGAAAGGACAGTAGCACACTAGCCTTGAGGAGTGCAATGACTGCCCCAATTTCTAGCTTTGCTAGAAATCTAGCACAGAAATTCTCTCCATCCAGCTTTCCTGGGTAGTATTCTGAGAGCCTATGCTAATATCTTGAAAGCGTTGGCTGTTCTGCTCTTTTTAAAAATAGTCTCCACAACTTTTTAGACAACCTGGAGTAAACTCAAGTTGTTGCCTCAAGGAACACTACTGTGGTGGGCGGGGGGAATCATCCTATAATTTTCCTGTTGCATTTCCCTAATTTCATGAGAGATTAACATAGCAAAGAATTTATAAGAAAGACAAACAAGTGATTAGAAAAAAGGGTGTGATGCTATCTATAATTTACTTTTTCAGCATTGTTAAAATTGTAAGATATTTAACGTGTACAATATGATGATTTTATAAACATAGACACCGTGAAAGGATTTCCCCCCATTGCGTCAATTAACACATCCATCACCCCATATATTTACCTTTTTGTTGACTAACTGTTCTGGCTGGGACTTCTAGTATTATGTTGCATTGGAGTGGTGAGAGTGAAAAGCCTTATCTTGTTCCTGATCTTAGATTTTAGAGGAATAGCTTTCAGCTTTTCGCCATTGAGTATAATGTTAGCTGTGGGCTTATCATATATGGCCTTTATTATTTCAGGTACGTGACCTCTATATCCACTTTGTTGAGAGTATCTATCATAAATGGATGTGTATTTTGCCAAATGCTTTTTCTACATCTACTGAGATGATCGTATCATTTTTACCCTTCATTTTGTTAATGTGGTGCATCATAATGATTGATTTGTGGATGGTGAACCATACTGCATCTCTGGAATAAATACCACTTGATCATGGTGTATGATATATTTTGAATGTACTGTTGAATTCAGCTTGCTAACATTTTGTTGAGGATTTTTGCATCTATGTATCAAGGATATTGTCCTGTAATTTTCTTTTTTCGCGGTGTCCTTATCTGACTACGGTATCAGGGTAATGCTGGCCTTGTAAAGTGAGTGTTCCTACCTCTTCTGTTTTTTGGAAGAGACTGAAAAGGATCGGTGTTAATTCTTCTTGAAATATTTGGTAGAAGTCACCAATGAAGCCATCTGGTCCTGTAAAATATACCTTTGAAATACTTCAGTCTACTACAATATGCATGTGAATACTCATCTTATTTTACAACTTAGGGGCCATTATCTGGTTATTATCATTATTATCTGAAGTATGCCAATAGAGACACACGGCTCGGGATGCTTAACCAGCATTTCACACATTCTAATGGAAGCCTGCATTGCAAAGTCGGCTACCTGGGCTCTTAGCTAACTTCTCTCATCAACATAAATGGCTGGTTAGTTAGCATCAAGAATACTGGATATGATTGTTCAATGATGAAATGAGTAGTGTTCAAGATATCTTAGAAAAATAGAAATATCTGTACTTGCACCTCTACTGTTCTATGAACAAAATAGGAAAAGCTACATCTCAAAGTAGCCGAGTAATCCCCTTGACTCTTTAGACTTCGGATTTTGACCAGTCCTGTGTCCTGTGGTAAACAGCTTATGGAAAGTTTCTGTATTTTTATGTGATCCCAATGAGAAGATCAGCTTAACCCTACCATGAAAATATTTCTATATCTGCCTCAAAGGAGCTTTCCAATTAGGGCTAGCCAGGTTCCTAAAAGGACAGAGTTGGGATTCCAACAAGTTTACAGAGCAGATTTTAAGACTTCAAGACTTGTTTTAAGTTATGTGCTACACATAAACTCTATGTGTACCAGAGTTCAGTCTGAGACTTCTTTCTTTGAAGCACATCTTAAATTGGAAGATTTGGGGAGAACATTCCCCATCCCCCGAACAGGTATCATCTACCTCCAAGTATTGAAGGTCCCTGAAATATACCCCCAAATATTTCCTGACAATTGCAAATGAGCAAATTGGCTTAAGTTAGTTTCCAGCAGTGGATTGGAAAGAAAAGTCGGCTAAGAAAATAAAGTTAAAAATGCCTTAGACAGCTGTGCTCTTTTCTAAAAGCAAATTCTCACAAGTAAAAAGCAAACCCTGATATCACCATCTATATATTTTCTACAGCTCTAATATTTGGATGTCAGGAACTTGCTTTTGGAATCCATACTATAGAATTTTCTATTCCCTTTTGTTTCCCCCTCTACACAGGTGTTAAGACTCATTTGCAATAACCCTCTTTTCATTGTGCTTTGTAATACATTTCAATTTCTTTTAGATAAGATCCCATGTAAGTACACATTAATTTGCATATCACTAACAGGCCTCAGTCCATTTCGTCTTGTAATGGAAATTTGAATTGCTATTATCAGTGTATTTTTTTTCCAGCTGATATAGTTTATTCTCAGAGGGAATCTTCCCACACGTTCACTTCAGAATCTTCTATCCATAATTTGTGTTTGCATTTATCCTCAAAAGTCTCAGCATTTTTCAAGACTGATAAGATCTGAAACTTACTGAGAGAATCCTCCCAGGAATGGAGGTTTAGCCTAGAAACGATTCCTCGGTTTGACTGTTTTAACATCACCTTATTATCTTTATATATTTTCCTGTATCATCCCCTCACCTAATAACCTTTTAACTTCAATTATTTTTATGAGATTCAACAGAATCTTCACCATACACACATTCTATGCATATTTACATTTATTTTCTTCCTAGGTAACACACAATGAAATCATTCCCACAGCCTTTCATGTGTGTATATTCTCCAGTACAGATTTTTACAAGAGTTAAAAATTTTTTTCATTGGAGAGTTTTAGTTCTTTTCTTTCTTTCTTTTTTTAAATGAAAACTCTTCAATTCATAAAGAAATTGCATGTGGAAGCCAATAGACAGCAAAGAGGAAATGCATTCTTGAGGAGTAAAAACAGTAGGAATTATATTCCCCGCTATATTTCCCTTCCTATAGATTAATCCTGTATATATGAGGAGAAGAATCCCTTGTCATAGTTGCCCTGCTTGTCTCCAGGGCTGGCGCTGCCCACACATTACCTTCCAGGCCAGTCTGCGGCCCCATAACCTCGTATAATAGTGTTTTTCTTTTTCTAAAACAGAAAATCAGACGCCTGAATATCTATTAAGTGGGTCCATATGTGAACCACGTTATGCAAGGCTTTTGCCTTATGATCTGTGCTGCTCTGCTAGCAGCGTGGTTGCATTTTTGCTGACACAATGTGATAACTCGATACATGTGCAGTTGGGAGAACAAGCGCCATCGGTGCTGGCAAACCCCATTTTTAGGCATTTAGCATATGATATAGGCAGCATTTCAAATTGGTAGTGTAAGGAAAGAGTCTATGGTAAGAGGTGTTGGGACAATTTGGGGGAGAAAAAGTAGAAAAGCCACCTTATACTGCACAAGGCCATCCAGGGCTAAACATTAAAGATACTATAAATTAATTTAAAGAAAATTCAGGATAATATTTTCATAACCACAGAGTACGAAAATGCTTCCTAAAAAGCCTTAACACACAAAATCCATGAAGAAAAAAAATCAGACATATTTAATATATATAAATGTAAAACAGAAGTCATTGTAAACAAAGTTAGCAGAATTATGGTGAACTTTGAAAAGAACTGGCAACACTAAAACAGACAAGGACATTATGGACATATGGCTATTATTCAGCTATATAAAGAGCTCCTATAAATCAATAAAAAGTCTAACAAACCAATAGGAAAGTTGGCAAAGGGTAAAAATGGATAAAGGTTTCCTACACTTATTTAAAATAAAGCATGTTTGAGTTAAATAGTTCATTCCATACAACAAATTCTTAGAATCATTTGATATTTTTTTTTTCCTGTGGGAGACTTCGAATCAAAAAGGCAAAGAGAGAGGTAAAGAAAATAGTGAGAGATGTGAAAAAAAAACATAGTTCTGAGTATGTACTTTGTATGTGTGTCTATACACATAGAAAACTGGAAGAAAATATACCAATATGTTTCCAGTTGTTACCTCTAGGCAATATAACTGAGCATAGTTTTTATTTTCTTCATATGGTTCTGTATTTTTAAGTTCTCTAAAATGAACATATATATCTTATGTTATCAAAAATGAATCTCCTCTCTCTCTATATATACACATATATAACATATACTTAATGTATATATATAATACATAATATATATAATTTTTTAAAATACAGAACCATATGAAGAAAATAAAAACTACACACACATACCCCCACCCATAGATAGACAGACAGACAGACAGTTAGATAACCAAACGCACAGATAACTAAAATCTTGGGAAAGAATCAGGGGCTGCTACATACACTAAGGGTTCTTTTCCTTATGGCATCACATGGCCAGGAAGGAAGGCAAGAAAGAAGAGTTTTCAGGTTAACTAAAGTTATTAGGAGAGAAGATGAGAGTACTATACTCTAAGGGTAAATGAGAATTATGCAGGAAAGGATGCACACATACACAGATGTGAAGGAGAGGAGGCACTTGGCATTGACTCACCGGTTTACTTCAGCCCATCCAAGGACAGGCATCTGATCATCATTAATGGGCACTGCCCTGTGGAACACAGAGGTCACATTTCACATGCCAACAGGTTCTCACTACCCCTGCATTCCAAATAGGAACTGAGTTTGGGTGGTGAGCATGGGTAATGGGGTGGTAACTACACATCATTTAGCTTGACCTGCCAGGTGTGCTCGCCAACTCTTGTAACACATTAAGCTTCCCGTGTTGCCCAGCTAGGAACATATGCAAAGAAAGCATCAGCTCAGCAGAAACTCTGAGTCTTTAGCACATGCTGGTGAATATCACAATATATGAAACTAACAGAGACATCCATTGTTCCTTAGAAAAGATTCTGAGGATGTGCGGGTAATACACACAGATGAAGAGAAAGAAGCTGCCATTTTCTTGCTAAAAGGAGACCCGTTTCTTTGCCGCATCATTTCTCCCTCAGGGTGAGGCGCTGACCACTGAGCTTTCTCATGATGCAGCAAGCTAAGTGAAGGCCAAGAAGGATGAGAAGTATTTGAGGGAGAGATCTTATTCCTCCTTAGCATTTAAAACACAAAAAACAAACAAACAAAAATCCTCCTACTTATTTTAGTAGGGAAGGGATAAATTATTCAATTAGTAATCCTGTGACAATAGGGAAAATGATCCATACCTAACTCCAAAATAAATTCTAGCTTGTACCACGGTGCATACGAAAAAATGTGACTGTGAAAAGGCTCAGACAACAACAGAGGTAAATATAAAACTGATCTCCGTTTCGGTAAGGCCTGCCAAAGCATAGAATCCCAGGAAACGCGTAAAAGAAAGGCCTGATGATTTAACAATGTGAAAATGCAAAACTTCTGTACAATCTCTGTACTATATGAATATTAGTAAGTTCAAAAAGAACAACCAGGTCATTATCTCAAGAGAGGCTGCAAAGGAATCCAATAGGTAGATATTTCCTTGACAATATACATCCAGAGTCAAAAGCCAGCATATAATGTAATAGTGAAACATTAGAAATACCTTCTTTTGTAGATTTGCCAATGCAGTGAGGAAGCAGAACGTATAAACAGAATATTAGGAAAGACAAAATATCATTATCTGCAGGCTATATATCAACCAACTAATAGAAACGACTGATGAGGCAGTAAGGTAGCTGGTTACAAAACTAAAAATCAACAGCTCTCCTATACAGAAACAATATACCAGTAGAAAATTTTATGAAGGAAATACTCCTTCTACAAAAGCAATGTGACCTTTTCTCAGGAAGATTCAATTCTCCCTAATTTAAAAAAAAGCTTTCAGCAGGATTTCAACCAAAATTTAAATGAAATGTGTTTAGAATCTGACAAAATGATTCTGCTGTTTATCCAGACATTAAAAACATGTAAAAGCAACAAAGAAAAACTAGATAAGGGCAATGAAATACTAAATACGAAAAAGTATAATAAAGTTTTCATACCTTACATAGTACAGAGCTGGAATCAGTAGGAGTAACAAGAAAGTAGAATAGAGGATGTGGAAATAGACCCAGTTAACATGGCTATCTGGCATATAATAAAGATGGTCCTTTAAATCAGTAAGGAAGAAATACATGGTGTTCAGATAAAAACACATCTTTTGGGGGAAAAATAAAAGTAACCTGAAACCTCTCGGCTCACTCTTTGTCATAAACGATAATAAATATATTCCAGATGTAGCACAGTTTTAAGCATAAAGCATGAAAGCATGCAGGCCCTGGAATGCCTGGTACCGCTCCTATTCTAAACCAATTTCCAATTTTATTCATAAAGCCTTTGTGACAAGATCAAATATTCACTTCCCCATACTCCCTGGTAGGTGGAGGTGACAAGGGACACACTTGTGATCAGTAAGACATCAGCTTAGGGATTTGGGGGGAGCTTTGGATTCCTGATTCAGAGAGCCCCAAGTCTCCTTCCCCACTCTTTCCTCCTACCGGGAATATAGACCCTCCTGCACTCATCGTGTGATCATGAGGCAGGAAGCAGCAGGGTGGTCACTGGCAGGAGAGAAAGATGGAAAAGCATGGGTCTGTAAGGGGATTACTGAGCTAGTCTGGACTCTGACGTGGGAGGGAGGCTTTCTGGAACTGTTCTTGGACATTCTCTTCATTTGTAGCCCAAATGAGTTCCAGTTGCTTCTAGTGAAGAGTTTTTAAATCTTGGAGAGAAAAACGCTTTCCTAAATATGTAAGAAACCCCAAATCCATAAAGGCAAACACTGATTAATCTAGGATAAAAACTTAAAAATTTTTCCAGAGTTATAAACAAATAAACAGACATGTACCATGTATAGATTTAAAAGATAAATGATAGAACAGGAAAAATATCCAACACATATATATAAGCCTAATCGCTTAATATGCACAGAACTCATAAGCAAAAAAACCATGTACAATTCAATGGAAAAGTGGGTCCTTTATGATTCAGCCTCGGAGGTTACTCAGCATCCCTTCTGCTGAACTATACCCTACCCTGTTAGCTGAAGCAGTCATAAGCCCACCCAGATCCAAGGAGAGGGGATCTGAATCCCACCTGTGAGTCAGAAGAGCATCAGAGAAATTGCAGGCACAATTTAAAACTGCTACAAGCTGTAACTATTGAATTTAGCAATTCCCCTGTTAAGAATTTATCCTAAAAAAGCAAGCAAAGCTGTGTATACAAGATGCATGTAAAGGACGCTCATGCTAGCATTATCTGTAACAGTGGTTGTCGAATTTCAGCATGCTTCAGAATCACCTGGAGGGTTTGTTAAAACATAGATTTCTGGGTAGCACCCGGAGTTTATAATTTAAGAGTTCTGGGGTGGGGCTGGAGAACTTGCATTTTTGAAAATTTCCTAGGTGACGTTGATTCTGCTGCTCTGAACAACAGACTTGGACTGCTGCTGATTTATTACATTACTATCTCACATTCTATTATTGTACTTATTTTCCCATTTCACAAAGAAAATCTGATCCAAATATATCGCAATGGAACAGGGAGAAATCCCCGGCCTTGTTACAACCTGGCCAACAGATGTTTAGTCACATTTTTGATGGGCAGAAAACTCTTTGGGCAACTGAACCTTGAATTCTGATTTCTAACCTCAGCCCAGAATTGCTCAGTAAGACCAATGTGGAATTTGAAAGAGGAGGGCGGAGAAGAATCATAGTTACTCTATTCCTTCACCTCCTCACAGAGGTATATTCACAGCTAATGCCACTTCCCATCCCTTCCTGCATACTCCAGGCTTTACAGGAGCCGCAAAGTCCATTCCTAACTTTATTTATTTATTCATTTATTTTTGCGTTGGGTCTTCACCACGGGCTTAGTTGCTCCGTGGCATGTGGGATCTTCCCGGACCAAGGCTCGAACCCGTGTCCCCTGCATTGGCAGGAGGATTCTCAACCACTGTGCCACCAGGGAAGCCCTCTGTTCCTAACTTGACAGGTGTGGAATACTAGAAGGAGTAGCAAAGTAGTAAATTTTCTAGGTTACTAAGCATTACTATACTAGGAAGTCTCAATTTTCCATATTAGCATTTTAAAATAGTTTTCTGCCATGAGTTTGGAGGGGCTTCTTGTTCTAATACTTCATCCTTCCTGCTGCTCTTATTTGGTTATATTATATCCCTATATGCTACACTAAAACATGGAGTAGTCTCTGTGGAGGAACCTTGGGTTGAGCCTCAGATCATGTGAGTGATAGGCCATAATTATTTGCCCTGAAGTACTAACATAATAGTCACTTCCTTAACTCAAACTCTTCCTCTGCTCCCTTAATGATTTACAAAACCCTTGCTTCACACCAATTTACTTTCCCAGCCTGATCCACCTGGTTCTTCCTACAGGAACTCTCCATCCCAGTCATTTAGAGCTATCTGGGGTTTCTCCAAATATGCACCGTGCATTCCACCTTTACTCTTATATAAATGCTATTTCCTCTCCCTGAAAGTTCTTCCCCACCCCATCGCTTCCCCATGAATTCCAAGCCACACCTGACACACAGCACATCACTTCCTCCAGGAGGGTCTAGTGCCATTAGGAAGGATGCTGTACTCCTCTGGAATCACACGGCACCATTCACGCTGGTCCCACACTACCATTATTTGTGGTGTCTCTTGTCTCCTGTAATAGTGTAAGTTCCTCAAGGACAGAGACCATGTCCAGCTCACTCGAGTAGTGCAATCTGCTCAGAGCAATGCTTTGTAGGAGCCCAGCATCACGGGAAACTTGAAGAAGGTGCCCTCCAGACACTCATGGAAAAATGCAAATGTCCTTTCAAAATGAATGACTGGATGTCCTTACAAAATGAATGAGTGGAATTCAAACTTGTCATATGAATTGCGAAACAGAACCATAGCAGAGTTCTAACAGCATGTTTAACTAAATGCAAGTAAAGCAAATGTTTCTTACTTTCAGCTGTAGTCGCACCCGGGCCAAAAAGAATTTCCAACAATTTTCTCTGGAGTCCACCATGCCCAGACCATGAACTTCATTACGAATTCCGGAAATTATCTTGTCTACATCTTCATCACTGAACAGATCAGGGATTTCCCCTGCCCCCAAAGGAATGAGTAGAATTATTAAAAGACTGCCACAATTTAAATTTTAGACATGACTTGAAATGCTTTATAATACAAAGTTCACCTTTAATGATAAAGAGTTTGAAACAGAAACGCAATTTTTCTTTTTGCATTTACAAGACACACAGCACACTGAGGACAAGCTATGACGAATCCACCCACTAAACTCGCACATGTAGGAATAACATTTGCTTCACGGAAGGCCTCTCCAAGGCATCTCACATCCGCAGGCAGACTAAGAAAGAATATACTTCAAATTTGTTAGGTTTATAGGTTTCTCCCCAAAGAATGCCCCAGCAAACATCTCAAAGACAAATTATCTGTATTTAAAGTTCACTGAAACTACAGATCATTTGTCTTTGGGAAGATCTTTCATGAAATGTGTTGATTTAATCACCTGATGCCAGCAAGTCATTAATCAGCACGAGAAAGCTCTCATCTAGAACCTGTGCATCTGTCAGCAGGAACGCAGTGGGCATGTTCTTGGCTCCGGTTCTGATGTACAAATTGGCAAGATCTACCTGCAAGGAAAGGAGGCCATTATTCATGCTGTATTAAAATGCTGGTGTGACGCTGGGAGTGTGTGTGCGAGGGCTAGGGAGAGTTGAGGCGCTACAATGGGAGGGCTGTGTGCTGTCCTTTCCCCTGTTTACATATCCTTTCCTCACAGTGACCATCTTCTTACGGGGGCAAACAGCATGATGTCACCTCCATTTCTGGCATATAATGATGAGTATCATGTTTGGGGCCTAATGGAGCCCAAGACGCAAATAGGCTCCTGAGAAACAACTCCCTTCTATTCGAGTAAAAGTGAATGCAGTAACGCCACTGTCAAGCAATGCAGTAAAAAGAAGTTTTTGGCTCATTTCAACAGCTGTCTACTTCACTGGCTGGTGACTTACGTAGTTAGTTTTATTTAGTAATACTGAAAGCATGTGGTTTATTTTTTTTTGCTTTAAAATAGCACTTGCCACAAACTCTAAGTACTATTTTGTAAGTACTGTTGTAATTCAAAAGCAAAATTTTAAGAACACGTCAGAGCTTCTTGACTGTGTTCCCATCATATTTTATTTTCATAATCTGATCCAAAGTGGCAGAAATCTCTTTGTGCTTGTAAAAAAAAAAGTATCTTCTTTTTCCCCCCCTCCATCGTATGGGTCTATGAATACTGCTGATTATCAAGTATGGTCAATGCGAAAGAAAAAACATGTTTGTGTAAGCAAGTATTTAATAAAATATTTTCTGAGCCAGTTCTACAGGCTTATAGGCTTATATACCTGTAAATGTTGGTAGCAATTTGCTATTACTAATCTGACCATGGAGGAGAAACAGCCAACTAAATCCTCTAAAGAGCTTTCCCCCCTCTCCATGGATGACGGGAGCACTTATATCCTGGGGCACAAGGGGCGCGGGGATGCCCATCACTGTACTTACCCGAAGTTCTTGGATGCCAAAGCCTTCGGTCAGAGTGATCTGGAAGACCTCGAGGCTGCAAACGTGGGCTGCCAGGCGGGACAGGCTCTGCTTGCCACTGCCCCCCACTCCAATCAAGAGCGCGTAACCCCGAGGAGTCCGCAGGATCCGGCTGATGCGACACCTGGGGAGAGAAAGCGCGCCCCCTGCAGATGATATCCAACGAGCCCCGGGGCCATGTCTGTTTCATTTTTCACATATTTAGATACTAAATTCCGACTTTCATTTCAGACTTTCCGTCCCTGTTCCTCTGTTTTCCCATTAAACAAAGATGATGCCCGAGTCTGCCCCCGCATCGCTTGCCTAACAAACCGTCCCGGCTGATGACATCTGGACCCTCACTCCTGTATTACTCTCCACCAGAAGAGGACAGAAAATGAAGACAAGGCCTTTCATCAAAGCGTCACATTTTCCTGATAAGCAAGAAAGATCCCAACCTCACGTCAGCATCCACGTACAAGGACATCAAAGGGGGAATATTTTTGGGCCAGAAACCCTTGCTGTAGAATTACTGTGGAAAGAATGGATTTGTTCAAACCGACAAACACCTCACATGTGACTTACTTCATGCATTTTAAACACCTGCCTTTTTATATGATTCTTAACGTCCTTTGTACTAAAGCTTTCCCTGTGCCTCGAGCTGTCTAAAACATTTACTGAAACTGTTAGAAACCCAGAGTTAAATTTCTGGCAAGGTCAACTAATCCCTTGTTCTATATTACTGAAGAGATTCTGAATGCTTAAAGTTTTGATATTATTGCTATATCTTACAGTTAGGAATAAGTTGGCTTTAACATGATCAAAATACGCATTTGGTTGAAGAAATTTGCCATAATTATATCATAAATATTAAGAAAAGTAACAAAACAAAATATAAGCATATGGAAACCCAAATGCAAAAAAAAAAAAAAAACAACAAACAAAAAACCAAAAAACCACACTGTTGTATTTGCTCAGTTGCTTTTCTGAATGAATTTAAACTTCAAACCCTGAATGATCCACATAGATTTTTTTTTTTTTTTTAAAGAGCGCTTTTTGAAAAATGAAGTTGGGGTCACTTATACAAGGACCAACACATGTGAGCATTTCCTGAAAACCTTCAAAAGCTGAAAAGACAGGTTATTTTTCCAAGCTCAGCCATCTCATTACATTTTACTTTACAGGACCACACAACAAAACCACCTTGGGAAAGCTGTGAGGCTACTCTAACACGAGTGACACCCCAAGTTACAAAGCAGGGTTGTCATTTCATTTTAATGTGTGCTTTGACGTCTGCACCTCACCAGAGTCTCTCAGTGGCAAAACTCCCTTTCTACAACATTCAGGGACACTCTCTGAAATCATCTCTGATGCTGAGTAAATCAGCTTCTAGCTCATAATCCCTGATCAAAGTAAAGGCTTTCCCTTTAGGTCACCAAGAACTCTGTGTTGAAGGGTTACAGGGGAAGACTCTTCAGCGCCAATGGGACATCTCTTCCACCCGAGCCACGACAGACGGTCAGCGTATACTAACCCAACCAGAAACAGTGTTACTAATAACTCACTTATCACCGCGGTCAGAGATTCTAACTGAAGCTTCCTCTGTCTGTGTAATCAGAGGATTGCAACTGCCAAGGGATCGATAAAACAATCAACACCTCACATGCTAATAATAACTGATGATGGGGAGGCCTCCCAAGTTCTTCTTAGGCACTTTGGCTCAACATTTTAAGGGGGAACTCTTCTGAAAATTGAATTCTCCACATTTTTTGGGTCTGTTTGAGTCGCCTTCCTCACATACTTCCTTCTTTCTTGATTTATTTCATTATTTTAATCTTTGCCCAAATATCACTTGTTAGAAAAGCCAGCGTTATTCGTTGAATGGCCTCCCCCCAAATTCATATACTGAAGTCCTAACCTCCAGTACCTGAGGATATAAGCTTATTTGGAAATAGGGTGATTGAAGAAGAAACTAGTTAGGATGAGGTCATAGGGGAGTAGGGTGAACACCTTATCCAGTACGACTGGTGTCCTTATAAAAAGGAGAAATTTGGATACAAACACACACAAAGGGAAAATGCCACATGAAGACTGGAGTTAGGCTATCACAAGCCAAGGAACTACCAGAAGCAAGGAAAGAATTCTGGAACAGATCCTCCCCAGCACCTTCAGAAGGAGCACAGCCCTTCCAGCCCTGCAGACTTCTTGCCTCCAGAACTGTTGAGACAATAAATATCTGTTTTTCTAAACTGCCCAGTTTGTAGTGTTTTGTTAGAGCAGCTCTAGGAGACCAGTACAGCCACTGAGAAATGATGGTGACCAGGAGAACAGGACTGGAAGGAAAGATGCAATCGACTTCCCATATGGCAGCAGCAACGGCAAGCTGTTTAGACTATTCAACAAATCCTGTCATTCCCGTGTTAAAATCTGACCCAAAGTTTCTCACTGCAGTTAGAATGAAATAAACACCCCTTCCTCTGGTTAAAAGGAAACACGCTGTACACGTGAGGCCCACCACCCCATCGTGTCATACACTGCTCTCCCCACTTCTCCAGGATGCTGCTACAATGACCCTCTTTCTGCTTTTGAACGTTCAGTCTTGAGGCCACATGAAATCTGCCCATACCTAGAATGTTCTTCCTCCAGATCTTTCCATGCCTAGCTCCTGCGTATCATTTTGATCTCACCTTAAATGTCACCTCCTCACATAGATATCCAGTCCCTCTTTGGGAATCCACATGTTTATTTCTCAGAGTCTACCAGTTTTATTCCTCAGCAGGACATACCACTTTCTGCCATTTTTCTCACTTGCTTATTTGTTCATATCCTTATAAATGTCCCATCGCATCACTAAAACATAAGCTCGATTAGAGAAAGAACTGGACTGTCTTTGCTGCTGTCTCCCCAGTACCTCAGGCAATGTCTGACAGCAGGGGTGCCACAGACGGTCGCATAATCTGTGCACTGCACAAGATGCCCAGGCTAGGAGGTAAGAGCCTTGTCAGCCATGCTCTACACCAGGAGAGGGGCCTTTTTCTAATTTTCTGCCCAGAAAACATGGCCCTCCCTTTTTTTTTTCTAATACGCACATAAGTACTGAATAGGCTGGCAATGTTCCTCTTTAGCACTAAGTAGGCACTCAATAAACATTCTTAACGAAGGAAAATCAGTTTGAGTCCATCCTGTCTCTGCCACTTACGAACTTTAAGACTTTGAACAAGTCACTTACTTTCCTCTTTCTTAATATTCTTACCTAACAGAGGTACAGTAAAAGAAAATGAAATTATGGCTCTGATGGCACTTCAAAAAGTAGTGTACCTATGTAAGACATTATTAAGATTGTGACATAATTTATAGAGACACTTACTAGTTTTTTTTTTTAAAGGATCCATGACACATAAACCTATTATTATTTATTTATTCATTTATATAAAAGTTATCTACTATTATACAAAGAATTACGTTTGATATTCTTGTATTTGCTGAATGTAAGCAATGAAAGCTCTTAGTGACCGTCTCTGAATCAGGCCCACACATTTATAGTTATATAAACTAAGAAGATTTGAATGACTTTTTGCAGAAGATAATTTTCTCATCTAACTCAGATTATCAATTACTTTTCTTTAGTGTAGAAGTCAATTTCCTTCCTACATATGTACATTCTTGAGGTCTTCTACAAGTTGCCTCTTGGTTATGACATGGTAAGCGGCTGCATTTACTGGTGTGTGACATATTTATGTCATTTAAGAGGGTTGTGGCTTACCTTTTTTTTTCTTCTTGTGTTGTCAATCAAGTTTTTTTTTTTTTTTTCATTTTTTGAGGTAACATTGGTTTTTAACATTATATAAGTTTCGTGGAGACACTTAGTTTTATACTGTATGGCAAACAAGAAGTAAGAACTGATAGTTCCAAGTATTCAATAGATCACACTGAACAACAACAACAACAACAATTGTGGACACCCAGTCATTTTTACTTTGTGGAAAAGCATCACAGCCAGTCAACTCACACATGTTGCATGGAGTCTTCAAATAAAACAAGGTGCATGGCGGCATTGAGTTCGTTGTAGTTATCTAAGGCTTCTGTCAGAAATGTCCTCAGCACTTCCCAGTCCCTCACCGGCAGGTAACACGGGTCTTTGCTGCCATTAGCGAAATGGCAGTAGATGAGGGGCTGTTGAAGCAGCACATAGCTGTCTACACCCTGCAGGAGGAGGAAGAGAAAGACACGATCATGTCAATCTCCAGAAATGATGCATCTGGAGGCAGAGTGGCCTATGCAGGGAAAAGCTTGCAAATCAAACCATGAGTAGCTGTGTATGATGCTCCCCAGTACAGACCAACTGCATCCTGGGATCACAGCTGTTTCAGCCAGGTAAGCGTATGCACAATTCATTCACATCTTTATCCCATTTCTGCCCCAATGCCAATTTGTGCCAGAGCAAATAGTGACCTCTGGCATTCATTTACTTACTTCAAAATATTTACTAGCAGTTTCCAGCATGTTTTTATGAAACAAATTACGATCCTTTGTGTCTATCAGTTTGTCTCCATAAACACGAGAAGATTCATGAAGCCACAGGCGTATTAAATCATTTGGATCCTTTAAACACTCAGGAGAAGCAAATAAAATCCCCTACAAGGCAAGAGTGATAAATATTAAAACTTCAGAAGGTGGTGACATTCCAAGATAATATTTTCTTTTAACGTTTTCTTTAACTGTGTACTGAATTTAGCAATACACTGAGTTACAAGAAGTATTATAAATAGTAGTACATACATATTAGCAGTTGTACTCTCTGATAAGCAACATTTAAAAAATTAACTGTCATTTATACCCATTTTTAGGAATGCAGCTAAGACTGTACTTCAAGAGTCAGCCTAGGAACTAAATACCAGATTTTAGAACTTGTACCTGCTGTCTTCAGTGAATTAAGTTTCCAAAACCAGAGTACAAACACCAAACATGAAAGTCACAGGATGATAATACTTTTTTACTCTAAAATCCTGTGATATCATTTAATCTAACCCGTTCATTTCACAGAGGAAACATATGAGACCCAAAGTCCACTGCCTGAATTCACCCTTCATGGGTAGTCAAAGCATTTTTATTCCCCCCTTCCCTCAACATCTTGGATTCATACAGACCCAGTCCTCATGGAGAGAGTCACTATGCTCTGGGCTTATGGGACAACACCAAGGGCGTCATAGAGACTTAGCTGCAAAAGGCTAAACAACTGGTTTGTATCAGGTGTAGCTGAAAGACTGGGTATGAAGTGTGAGCAGACGGGCCTCCCACCCCATGGTCTCCCTTCCCTCCTAACGTCAAAAATCTGCTTTTAAACACCACTTTATTGAGCACAGCCTTCCAGGCAGGTGCTAGAAATATCGAGATGAAAAGGAATGGTCCACGTTCTGAGGAAACTTTTGCCTAACGTGGTGTGAGTTTTGAAGCAGTTGTGGAGTGATTTAGAAAGGAGGGTTGTAAAAGTATAAAGAAACAAAAATCACCAAATATAAAGAAGTCTCCTGAAGTTTTCATAATTAACCAGTTTACTACTTCTGTCACAAAAGAACTTTGATAAATAACCATAAGTAACTCTTCAACTGCTTTTACTCTACCAAGTAGGCCACATAAGTTGGATATTTTCAGAATTCCAAAGTTTTGAATTCCTTCTTTGGAACTTCCTTTCTAAATCATATACATACACACTGTCCTTTTACCAGATAAGCAAGTTAAGTGTCAATGCCAAACCAAAATAATCTAGGAATTTAAGAAATTATAATTTCCCTTGATGCATGTTTAAAAACTGTATCACATACATATTAAAAAATGACAAATTATCCCTCTTACTTGCACAGAAAGAAACACTCAAATATTTATATGGAATAAATGAAATAGGGAACTAAGATTTCTACCTTAGCTTCTGTTCCTAAGTCTCTAGCAACCTAAGAGGACTCACTACTCTCACTGACAAAATGGGACTAATAAACCTGCCATACTAACTTCATAGAGAAGTTTATGGTGGAAAATGAAAGAATACATGCTCAAGTACGTAGCATAGTTTTCGACTAAGTTCTATGAATGAACGCCATTAATATTACTATAATCAGTGTTCCACTCAAGACACACAACACAGAGCCACTGAGGTACCTGGAAGATGTTTGACAGGTCTCTCAGATTAAAAAGGTAGTGGAATTTAATGGCTGTGGGTAAAAAGGTGTGTGTCATCGTCTGATGGAATGCAATTGTTGCCTGTATCAACGTGGGGCCACTCCTGAGAACTGACGGACCAAATGCTTGCTGCTGGAAATGGAAATTCAGGATTTGGCTGTAGATGGTGTTTAGTGCATCCATGGACGGAAAGTTGAATGCAAACACTGTGAAATGTCTCTGAAAAGAAAAACAAATATAAGAGTTGCATAAAATAGAAAATGTAATGGTACCAGTAGATTACAAAAAAAGGGGGGGACCTTATTTTTTCAACTCTTCCTGTATCCATGCCCACTGCCATGTAACTTGGTAGTTCCTTCCACTGTGACTCTCAGACTTCCCATAAGACTTGATCAAGGCAACAGAAGGAGGTAGTAGTAACAGGGTACCAGTCACTGTCAGATGCTTGTGTGTTTCCACTTGCTGTCTTAAGGCTCTACCTCTGCAATGAATTCTACATGCCTGCCAAAGGATGAGAGACACATGACACAGAGCCACGTTGTCCCAATCACAATCACTCTAGCCAAAACCACCCTGAGTAGCTGACAGTTAACTCCCCAACATGTGAACAAGTCCAGCCAAGATCAGCAGAGTCACCCAGCTGAGCTTCAAGTGACCACTCATAAACTAGTAAACAACACTGACTGTTGTATGCTGTTGTTGTATGTACGGTGGTGGTGGTGATGATTATTTAAAAGCTTACGTGCACTCAGAAAACCTGAACGTAAATATTTACTGTAGCTTTACTCATAATTGCCAAAATGTGGAAACAACCAAGGCATCCTGAAGTAAGTAAATGGATAAACAAACTATGGTACATCCAGACAATGAGTATTATTCAGTGATAAAAAGAAATGAGCTATCAAGACATGAAAAGACATGGAGGAACCTTAAATGCATATTTAGGCTAAGTGAAAGAAGCCAGTCTGACAGGCGTAGAGAATGGACTTGAGGATACGGGGAGGGGGAAGGGTAAGCTGGGACTAAATGAGAGTAGCACTGACATAGATGCACTACCGAATGTAAAACAGATAGCTAGTGGGAAGCAGCCGCATAGCACAGGGAGATCAGCTCGGTGCTTTGTGACCACCTAGAGGGGTGGGATGGGGAGGGTTGGAGGGAGATGCAAGACGGAAGAGATATGGGGATATATGTATATGTATAGCTGATTCACTTTGTTATAAAGCAGAAACTAACACACCATTGTAAAGCAATTATACTCCAATAAAGATGTTAAATTAAAAAAAAAAAAAAAAAGAAAGAAAGAAGCCAGTCTGAAGAGGCTACATACTATATGATTCTAACTATACAACCCTCTGGAAAAGGCAACACTATAGAGACAGGAAAAGGATCAATGGTTGCCAGGGATTCGGCGGTGAGGGGGTCGGGGGGGGAGGGCTGAACAGGTGGAGTACAGGAGATTTTTAGGGCAGTGAAACTACTCCATGTGATACTTTAATGACAGATACCTGTAATTATACATTTGCCAAAACCCACAGAATGTGTAACACAAAAAATGAACCCTAATGTAAACTTTAGAATTCAGTTAATAATAACTTGTCAATATTGGCTCATCAGTTGTTAACAGACGCAGCACACTAATGCAAGGTGTTTATAAATGAGTCACGGGGAGTATATGGGAACTCTGTACTTTCAGCTCATTTTTCTGTAAACCTAAAACTGCCCTAAAAAGTCTATTAATTAAAATAAGCTTCCATGCTTCACCAAATGTCCAGTAGAACCATACATCCTAATCTTTACCCAAAAGCACTAAGAATCAAGATCTACAGCGTGTGAGTATGACATTGAGGGGCTCTTTGGAGGAGAGCAGTATTCAACACCCTACCTGTAGTCTAGGATTGATAGTGAAACTGCCCACCATCGGATTCATGCAGGCAACATACTGACAGCTGTGGATTTCTTTAAGCATCACTTTCTGTCTATCATACCTGCAAGATAGAAAACAGAACCTTAAGTCCCAAAGCACAAAATGACAACAAAACCCACCAATCCATAAAGGACTTCACAAATTGTTTCTTTCGATCTTTATAATCGCTCTTTGACAATGAGCTTGTTAGTCTACCTGAGAGACATAAAAACTAAAGCTCAGAAAACTGAAGACTACACGGCTCCTTTGATGCCAGAATCAACATATGGAGCCGAATCAATAGGTACTATTACTGCTTATTGATTCTCATGTGAGTCTGGTTAGAAACACCCACAGCAAGACTGGGGGGTTGCAGACTGCAATGCCCAGATATTACCGGATAGTTACATCCCACAGAAAATGTCAAGCTTCTCCTAAGTAATTGAGTGTGAGTTAACGCATTAAGGAGCTTAATGCTTAAACTAGACAGTTTACGTTTCTAAGATACTTTTCAATCCACTTCTTCCAAAGATTCAAAGCAAACCTATTCCATTTAAGATGAGCAACAGGGGATGCAAAGTGAAACCCAAAAAGTATCATAGAAAATGCTCCTCAGAAGAGGAAGAAACTGGGGTAATTCCATTTTTTAAAAAAAAAAACCCATCTTTATTGGAGTATAATTGTTTTACAGTGGTGTGTTAGTTTCTGCTTTATAACAAAGTGAATCAGCTATACATATGCATATATATCCCCATATCTCCTCCCTCTTCTCTTGCGTCTCCCTCCCACCCTCCCTATCCCACCCCGCTAATTCCATTTTTAAATGTTTATCCATAGTCATAATAAGTAGATTTTGGTAGAAAATACAATACAGAGAATCGCTTACCAGTGACCATAATCAATATGCTGTCGAATCAGAGTGTGGGGCTGAACAGTGCCATATAAGTCCACTGCAGGCATATTCATGTCGTCGATAAAATAAACCAATTTTTTATTTCCTCCTGGACCATAGTTACGACCAGCTTTTTTCTCTAGAGGTTTCTCAAGAATTCCTGAAACCAATGTATAATTCTGTCCACCAAATAAAATGTAACCTTCTGTTTATATATAATAAAATATAAATATATTTACATATAAATATAAAATAGAACCTTAGTCCTTTTTTCTTGTTTTTCCTCATCCTCTCCCCATTTCACCCACTCTGTGGCTTCAAGTACCATCTCTCTGCAGGTTAATCCCAGAAACATGTCTCTGTTCACCACCTTCTATGTCACACTCTCCTCGAGCTCACCCTGACTCTCCTTTCCTAGAGAGTCAATATCTGCAGCGTGATGTCACACTGGCCATCACATCTGAGACCACACCATTGCTGACCTTTGCACCTTCCTTCCCTGTACCTACTGTAAAACACAAACCACTGCCGGTCCACCCAGAACCTGGTGAATCAGTCCTTCTTTATCAAAACAGAGTCTAGGGACAGCTCAAGAATTTCTCACACCTCTCTTCTTGGGCCATAGGGTGCAGAAGTACAAGAAGATACTGTATGTAGACGTTATCCTGTGTATACATCAAATTACATTTCTTCACATGCCTATCTGACTTTGTGTCGGTATGTTTAAGAGAAAATCATGAGTATAGAAAATCTTGAACAGTGTGGATCTGAGATGTAGCATCTAATTACTTGCCTCTTCTCTAAATGGGCTATAAATAGCTTGAGGACGAGGAACTATATCACGCTCATCTCTGTATTCCTGATGACAACCACAACAAATAAGTAACTGTTAAATGAACAAAGGAATGAATGAATGAATGAATAAAGAAATATACAATGAATAAATTAACAAACCCCTCTTCCAAGCGGCATATCTGCATCTCCAAATGCTTGCTGGACATCAGTTCCTATTAGCCATTGGCACCTGGACGTTTGGCCAACACCAAATACGCCTGTTCCCAAACTCAATTTAACAAGCCTCTTCCCCACTCACAACCCATCTCTTCTTTTTAGCCTTCTGTGTTCCTGTTTATAGGATTAACATCTCCCAGTCAGCCAGATGCAAAGCCTGAATTTAGTCTTTCCCTCCTGGTTCCTGATCGGCGCAACCACAGCCTGTACATGTCTCTTCCTTTTTGCCTTTCCCTCTACAACTCTAGTCCAGGGCACCATTTCATTTGGCTAGCACACTGCTCAAGGGGACTGGTCTCCCCACCACAGACTTCTCCTCCCAAAGCAGAGCTTGCATCTTGTCAGTTCCTTGCTCCCCATCAATGGCTCACCATTTCCTACCATATGAAATACGTTCTCTTCCACTTGCATCTCAGCTCTCTCTACAGTCACAGTGACCAACCATCCCAGGTTGCCTGGGACGATCCCAGGTTTAGCACTACAAGTCCCATATCTTCCCAGTCTTTGGCAAAGTAGACAACTGGTCACTCTATCTATAATATAACTCCCACCCGCCACTCCAGCCTTTGCCCTATCTTCTGCCTGACCACTATGCTTCAGTCAACTTAGAGATTCAATTAATTGAATGTGTCCCACAATTTCCTCTCTTTCATGTCTTTGCTTAAGCTGATTCTTCTATCCTAAGTCCCCTTTTTGCCTGCATACCACCCCATCTCAAAGGTCTGAAACCCTTTCTTTAGAGTACACTAGCTCTTTCTATTCCTAATGCTAATAGGCAATGTCTAAATCTATTCATGCCTGTATCCCTTCCAAGAATTAGCCAGCTGAACTTTGTTCAACTACTGAATTGCAGCCCTAGTCTTCCATTTACAAGCGATAAAGTGATCCCTTCTTCTGTGTCTGCAAATGAAAAACATGTATTGTACACAGTGTCTGGAGAGAAAGTAGATAAATCATACATATTTGCTAAAGAAATGAATGAAAAACTTCTGAGTCAGCTTTTTAACTGTTCCAGTCACAACGATGAAGAAGACAAACTTGATTAAGAAAGAGATTACAGAAAAATCGTTCTTGGCTGAGTTGATGTCCGTGATAAGAAAATATGTTATTAATCTTTACTGATAGAGCTGAGAAAACAGCAACAACACACACAACAAGAAAACACCTTCAGGGTAACAGGTTTCCTACAGTAGTGGACAGAAGGGAGTTCTGCTGCCCCCATACAGCACAGCCCCATTGCTGTCCTGGCCAGAGTGACAGAGTTACCACTATCAGCTCTTTATATCGATATCAGTGCTTCTCTACTTCTCACATCTACTTCATGTGCCCTTCCAAACTCAGAATGCCCAAAATCTATGTGGTTCCTTTGATTACGCTGACACATGTATTCAACAGTTAAAAATTATTCTCATAGCTCTTCTAAGATTTAACTAACAACCTGTGGCCTGTCATTTCATCAATACAATTTGAATGAATTCCCCCCTAAATCAATCCCTTACTTGAAAAGGTAACCAGTGCACTCTTCCTGGAGTATATTCTTTTGTTGCTAGGGCTCTGTGAAATTGATTAAAGCTAACCAAACGGTTTAGAGGCAAAGCAATGAACACTGTTGATGTAAATTCTTGCTGTTCTATAGAGTAGTAACCCAAGTAAAGCCAGGAGTGATATGGAAGGCCAAAAATCACAATACTTAAAGTATATTTAGCCAGAATGGTGATAAGTAAAAATGTATCCTAAGCAAAATGTCCAAAGCCTAGAAAAACTAATCATTTCTTTGGGCTGCATGTTCTGGCCTTGACAGTTTCTGATCTCTTGTTTCTGAAGTATAAACAGGAGGAACACTTACTCTGCAGAGCTGCCGATGTTGTGTAGTAGTTGAAAGGCACATGGGACACTATATAAGCCTCGGAGAGACCTGCTAGTATGTCACCTACAAAGACTGTTTTTCCCACTCCAGCGCTTCCTACCAGCATCAGCGGCTGTCCTTTCTCAAGCAGCAACTCTATGAAATATTGAAGACGAGTTGTCTCTGATGTGTGAACCAGAACTCTCTGGGAGGAAAAATAGAATGAGAGAAAGATCAGAGAGAGAGGCATTCCAAAATTTTGTAGCTGAACCAACATAGTCATTTTAGAATTGAGACCAAATGAATTCTTAGTTCTAAACAGCCAGTAGGAGAGATCCCACTTAATTTCTTGTTTTGAATGATCAGTTCAGACATCACAGCTTGAGAAGAGCAGTTGGGTAGTGCCATCAAAGTGCCACAGCAGAAGCAACTGATTTATTTTTTCCAATTAAGAGCTAGCACCCAAGGCTCCCTATCACGGAATACCTACACTCTGCCTAACCTTGTGTTACACATACAAGGGAATGCAGTAAATGCTTAAGAAACTGTCCACCACTCTTTAGGAGATGATAAAGCATGTGAAAAGCCAAGCCACATATAAACAAAAATTGGTAGCAATTCCTGGGCCCAGTAAGATTAATGATTAATGTGCAAAATGATTAGGCACAATCCACGTTAAAGGAGTTCAGTGCAAGGAGAGACCAGCTTGGAGGAAACAGGCATTAAGTGAAATATTCACAAATCCAAAGCACTGTTGAAACTTATTGTGCATTGTTTTGTTAAAAATTCTCATAACAATGCTTCTGTTTTGAAAATTGGCTATTTATTTAGATGCTACATTGTTTCACAAAAAATTAGAGGTGGCTTACAAGAATATAATAAAACGAAGAATACAAATAAATAAAAGCCAGACTCAGGGAACAGAGACTAATATATAAGATGAGGAAAAGGGGAAGCAGACATAGACACGCAGGAAAGAGAGGGCTGCATGGTGATTAAAGAGAACTGAATACGTCTTACGTTGCTTGGTGGCCAAATTAAAAAGGGGATTAAAAAAACTACTTGCAGGATTTATATTGCTCATAAGAAAAACACATAAACTCTGTAATAAGGTTCTTCCCTACATGGTTAGCATATACTGACCGAGTATTTTATAGATCATTCAAGATCATCTTCATGATGATGAGCATTTACTCTAGGACTTCACTTGAATTCAGTGGTACTCTCAGGACCTGTTGAAAGGCACAGACTATTCTGTGCTACACTGAACAGTCCTAGATGACTTTTTTAAATTAGACTTGAGTTCTATAACATGTTTTTCCTTTCCTGCTGCTAGTTGTCATCATTTGCTGTTTAATTTGGCTATTGATATTGGCTCTTTTGTCCACACATTAATACCAATAATTAACACCTACTGAGAGCTGAGTATGTGACAGGTACTATGCTGAGCCCTTTGCATGCATTACATCATATGATACTCATAACAAACCTATGAGGAGAGTTTTGTTATCATTTCCATTTCAGAGATGATGAAGTTAAAGCTTAGAGAACATTCATAACTTGGCCAAACTCATAGGTGGTAGCACTTAGATTCAAACTCAAATCTGTTTGGAGCCTGTGCCCTGCCTTACCTACCACACAGAACGCTCTGCTGAGCACGGACTGTATACACATTACCTGATGCCTTGGTACCTCTATTTCTCCAAATGTAAAAAGGCTAGTAACAGTCCATGCCTTAGAATATTGTCATAAGGATTAAATTAGTTAATCTATGGAAATAAGGCACTTAGAAAAGGTCCTGACATATTATAATGTTATATTAGTATTTGCTACTATTATTGGCTCAATATGGTTCTCCTCTAACATGTTAAGAGGCTTTTAATCAAATAACCACATTTGGTGCAGTTGTGTATAAAAAGTAAGACTACGAAGTCCTGATAGGTTCTCTGTTGAATAAAATGCATCACTGATAAGCTGCACCAACCTTGTGATACCACTTTTTTGGTCGTGTGTGTGTGTGTGTGTGTGTGTGTGTTTGTGTGTGTGTGTGTCTTTTGGTTAACTACAAATCCTCAGCTTTCAACCAGCTAGATAATATTGTTAGGTAGCTGAAGTCTAGACAGGCTGAGCTGAAACAGAAATGTCAAAATCTATAAAGCAGATGGAGCAGCCCTTGTTGGTTGCCTCCCAGAATCCATTTGTCCACTTCTTCCCTCCTGCCAGAGCCCCACTTTGTTCAAGTCTCTGCCCCTCCTCCACACAACCTGACTCCTGCCATGGTGTGATGATCGTCAAAGCTTAACCTCATTACCCTGGCCTGAGACTGGGTTAGAGGTGGCATGTGACCCCTGGTGAATTGAATACAGGGGGCAGTCTGCTCTGGGGCTTCTGAAAAAAGTTTCTTCAGCCTTAATAAAAAATATAAGAAAGTCTTCTTTCCCCCTAACTTGTTTCCTTCGAACTCCTGGGACCACTAGAGTCACCTTGAGATCAGGAGGGATACCAGTCTTCAAGTGAGGCCAGTGTTAAGGCGAGAAGATCTGAATCCTTGGTGATATCACCAAGTCATAAGGCCTCCCTACCTCTGAATTCCTGGTTTGTAAAATGATAAGTTTCCTCCTGGTTAAGTGGTTATAGGGTGAAATGTGTCCTCCCAAAATTCATATGTTGGAGCCCTAACCCCAGTGTCACAGAATATGACTATATTTGAAGATAAGGCCTTTAAAGAGGTGATTAAGTTTAAATGAGGCCGAGAGAGTGGGACCTAATCCAATCTGACTGGTGTTCTTGTAGGAAGAGGAAATTTGGACACACTTCAAGATGGTGTCCAGGGATGTGTGTATACAGAGGAGGGACCATGTGAGGACACAGCAAGAGGTGGCCGTCTACAAGCCAAGGACAGAGGCCTCAGCAGAAACCAAATCCACTAACACTTCAAACTCGGACTTTTAGCCTCTAAGACTATGAGAAAAATTAATTTCTGATGTTTAAGCCACTCAGTCTCTGGTAGTTTGTCATGGTATCCCTAGCACACTAATACAAGCAGAGTAGGCACCTAATTCAAAATGACTGGTAAAAGGGAAATGTGAATACAAAGAATACACATGGGGAAAATGCCATGATGTGAAGATTTGAGGAATGCATTGTTGTCACAATGCAAGGAACACCAAGATTTCCAGCAAACCACCCGAAGCTAGGAGAGATTTTCCCTTACAGCCCTCAGAAGGAACCAATCCTGCTAACACCTTTATTTTCAACTTGGAGCCTCCAAAACTGTGAGACAATAAATTTCTGTTGTTGAAGCCACCTAGTTTATGGTACTTGGTTACTGTAGCTCCAAGAAACTCACACTGGATTTTCTTTTATTTCACACTATCTGCCTCCTAATTAGTGTAGAAATCACCTATATGCATTTCATATAGCACTACTTGAAATAATAAGCTCCAAAATCAATCAAAACGACATGATTCTGAGAAAGAAATATAATGAAAAGCAAAACAGATTGAGGCAGAATTAGAAGATGGTTAAAGAATAACTTGATATATAAAAATGTAGGACAATTTATAAACAGTTAAAAAATGATAAAGATTCATTGAGATTTGTGAGCTGCCATGTGAATTTGAAAACATGAGTAGGAAGATCAAACATTCATTTTTATGGCTTGAGGAGTAAAGGAAAGAAGTTACATGTGAAAAGCACTGTTTAAGAAATTCACACTAAGGTCAGAAATAAGACTCACTCAACTAATAGAAACGTGCTTCCGATTTTTGTAAAATCACACAATTTCTAGGAAAATCTAAAGAAAGCTGTTACCGCACAATTAAATTGAAATAAATTTTAAAAAAAGAAGCTGTAGAAATATAGAAACCATCCCACTAATCATTCCTATAACTTGAGATTCTTCTCTCCAAGGAAATACGTTATATGCTGACCATACCAACAGTAATTTATTGATCAGGGAGGGAAAAAAAAGACTGCTCAAAAAAAAACAAACAAGGCCATGTGGCTTGAAGGGCAGTGTGTTCCCCACACCTACCTGCAAAGGTGCCTCTGGATCCATAGTAAACTGGGGGATTTTATCAGCCCAAGGCAAGAATTTCTTAGTTTTGTGGTCCAGGTAATAATCGAAAATTGTTCCCTGGGATGGAAACTTCACTGCTTTCATCTCTTTATGCCACCACTGACTGAATTCAGCTTGACAACTAGAAAGCTAAGGAGAGCAAGAGAAATTCTTATTGCAGACTTAAAAGTCATTTTGAACACACAGAAAGCCCCTGCAAATGTGGCTGATCACACAGTGTTTGCAGTGTACAGACTCATAATTACAAATGGGATTGAGTAACTGACCCAAGAAAAAATAAATAACTAGAAGGAAGCTGTAATGAGTGACAATACCATCAAGGCAGAAAGCTATAATTGCCATATGTCCATCAGGTACAAATTTTCTGGAGTAATTATTAACTTAAAAAACAAGGTAAGCTTAGGTGAACCTTAGATGACCCCGAGGTTATTCAATTCAATAATGGGCTATCATGCAAATCACCATGCTATAAGACAGTGGTTAGCAAACGGTGGTATTGATTTCTACCAATATCTCCATGAACTGAGGGTAAAATGAAGAAAGTAAGAACAAAGGAATACTTTAAAAAATTAGTAACATTATTGATTTAAATACTGTTCTTTGAGCTTATAGCCTTCCTGGAACTTTTGGCGTTAAAATATCCTTTCCTTTATAAAGCTATGGTGATAATAAATGGTCATTTTAAAATAAATGCCCTTATTTAGAAAAGCAGACAGTTGGTAACCCTATTTTATTCCTCCAAATCATTATTGAAATGTTGTTGGTCTTTGAAATTGGTAATCTGAGAAGCTCTGCCATGAGGGAAAGAACTTGGACTTGGTTTTCTAGCGTAGCACAACTGAGTGGTCTAGCTGAAAACTCCACAAATTCTGCCCTAGAAGAGAATCTTCCAGAGAAGATGACAGTGTAGGAAACAGGTTCTCCTTGCTAGAAGGTGCTTGTTTTTATATGACGACAGGTACAAGCCCTTTGCTGCTAGATTAGGGTTTGGAAAATGGACGAGGGGAAATTCCAACTGTGCACTAGCAACTAACAACCCCTTCTGTATCTACAGGATGACCTGGCCTAGATTCTTACATCCACAGGATGAGCTGGCAAAGTGAGTTTTGGTGAACTCTAAAAACACTGTGCATGGTCCATTGCATTCAGCAATCTCACTTATCTAAGACTTCAACTCCCATTTTTCTCCAGAAGAATTCTTAAACTTGCTTTTACTTTGGTGTCCTTATGTCCACGGACTACGGCCCACTTTTTGTACGACGCTATCTCACACACACAAATAGAGACAGACAGGATGGCTGGAGGATAGGAGAGTGTGGTCGGGGCTGAGAGGGGTGATCAGCCTTAGCAGGGAGAGCTGATCCCATCACTTTCCAAACAAGCCGAGCTCATATTCCTACCCACCACCACTCATATGGCAATGAGTTTAGGTTCATTTCAGTTATGTTCAGATTGGTGTCATGAGATTTTTTTTATCACCCTACAGAAGTTGGTCTGAAATCAAGTTCATTCAGAAGGCATTCCTTATCTGGCACCATTCTCTGTAGGCAGGATACATACGACTTCTACTTTACATCAGAATTTCCTTCACCTAACCGCTACATCAGCAAAGTGGTTTTGATGACAAATTTTGAATCATTCATTCACTCACTGAAATGCATTTTGTTCTATAGTGGGGAAGAAAACAAACAGGGTTTCTGCCTTCATAGAGTTAATGGGAAAGAGAAAGGGGGAGCCATGAGGAAGCATGGTGCAAGCAGAGATGAAGCCAATAAAAAGACAAATAAATAAATAGGCGCCTTGAAAGTCGACGTTGCTGGAAGTGAGAGAAATGGGTGAATCTATTTTAACTGGATGTTCAGGGAAGCCGTCTCTGAGAACAGGCACATATTAGACAGAAGACCATTCCAGGAAGCAGGAAGAGGTCAGCATGTGCAAATATCCTGTGTTCCAGAAACTGGCCAGTGCAGCTGGAGGGGAGGGAGGGGAGGCAGCAGCAGAGGAAGAAGTAGGGAGAGATAGGCACGGCCAGACCCAGAGGCCGTGTAAAGAGTATTAAATTTTAAAGTTTTATCTTAAAAGCAATTAAAGTGTTGTAAATTCAGTAATGTAACATATAATCCAATTTACATTTTAAAAAAAAAATCACTCTGGCTACTGAGTGAATAATGGATTATGGGGCAAGTATAGAAGCAGAAAGGCCAGTGAGGAGGTTACTTCAGAAGCCAAGTGAGAAATGATACGGCTGTTTATAGGAGGCTCAGGGAGAGTTGATGGGGGACCAGTTTTGGAAGGTGTTTGCAACAGCCTGGGTTAAGAACACAGGTCCTGAGTCAGTCTGCTACAGCTTGAACTTGCCTCAGACATTAGTTAGCCATGTCCCCAAGCAGGTTAACTTATCTAAGTTTCAGTTCCTTTTTGGTAAAAGAAGAAGAATAGTTGCACCTATATAGACAGGTTTTATTTTTTTGAAGATTCAGCGAGCTAGCCTATTAAGAGCCCGGAGCACGTTCCCTGACATACAGTAGGCACCCAAATTTGTTGAATAAATGGCTATCCTAAGACTCTTTCTTGGGTCTGCTTCATTCATGTTTCCAACTTTATAGCCTCTCTTTTGAATGCTTCACAGTTAAAGTCTTTTTGAAAATTTAAAGATGATAATGATGATGTCAACTATTCATTGGGGAAACAGTGTCTGGGAGAGGAAGGGGACCACGCGATGCCCAGCTTCTGGCTTGAATAACTGGCTGGAAGGCTGCCAGGTTGGGAAACTGCAAAGATGAGAAGAGGATCAGCTGGGAGGAAGGTGAGCTGTTATGATCAGTAGAAAGATCTCAGCTGTCAACCTCCTACTCGTGTGATTTTACCTGGTTGTCTGCCCTGGAAAAGGAAAACCCTTCTGGAGAACACTGGAAAAAAGACAAAAACCATGAGGTTTTGGGGGAGAGGGGGAGAGTCTGCATGTGGTCTCCATGAAGGAGAAATCCACACATGTAAATCTTGCCTTTGAGAAAAACCATGTGAAGTCACCCAGTATTCTCACTCAGGCAACAGAGGCTATATTCTTTAGAAAGCACTTGGAGATTACTGAAGGAAATGTGGCTTCTGAGAAGGGTCAGAATAAGATATAGAATGCCAAGTGAATGCCAGATTTATTTATAGATATAATTTATGGTTACCTAGTGACAAGAAGAGGAGCTGGCCCACAGGTTATAGCAACCATGGATTTTAGAACCTACAGTGAGTAAACCAACAAATTTGGGTCATTCTTGACTGTGATGCCTTCCAATTTAAACTCCCTGTTTATATCTGGAAACATTTAGGGAAGCCTGGAAGACATATGCTATCTATTTCTAATTCAAAGATTCAGAGGTACCCACAGAAGCACTACGACCATGAGAGATCCTGGGGTACCATGGATGGCTTCTGGAGAGAGAGATACATGAGTGGGAATCCTGATGTCATCATTTCCCATCAGTCAAGTTACTTTGCCTCTCTGAGCTTTACTTTATCTGCACAGTGAGGATACCTTGAAGAATAATTGTAAAGATTACGTGAGCAAATCTATACAGAGAGGTGCATGGGAGAGATTAGATGTGCAAATTTCTAAAGGTGAAAAACTGCCACTTTGTACTTTGGCAAGTCTAAGCAGTTTGTGTGTGGTACATGTCGTGTGTGTGGGTGTGAGCTCACGTGTGTGTGTGTGTGCGCGCACACGCATCTATGCAAGTCCGTGTCTCAAGTGTTTGCCCAAAAGAACTCAGAAGTCACAAACGGACTATACTAGCAATGTTGTGTAGGAATGATAGCTTCACTTTAGGCTGAAGGAAAGAACAATGGAAAGGAACCAGCCTGAGGTTGACTGTGGTTCACAACAATTACCCTAGGAATCATGTGTGAGAGTACTTAGAGGGTAAGAGGACTAGAGACCTGGAAACCAATTTGAATGTTATTATGTGCTATGGACTGAATTGTCTCCCCACCAAAATTCATATGCTGAAGGCTTAATCCCCAACGTGATGGTATTTGGAGATGGGGCCTTTGGGAGGTGATTATGTTTAGATTAGTGCCTTTACAAGAAGAGACATAAGAAAACTTTTTATCTTCCTCTCTCTCTCTCTCTCTGCCATGTGAGGACACAGAAAAAGGCATCTGTCTGCAAGGCATGAAGAGGGTCCTCGCCAGAACCCAACCGTGCTGGCACCCTGACCTTGGACTTGCAGCCTCCAGAACTGAGAGAAAGTAAATTTCTGTTGTTTAAGCCACCCAGGGTATGATACTTTGTTATGGCGGCCCAAGCCACAACAATGTGGTAGCCCACAACAATCTAAAGATGATACACTCCTGAATTAAGGCTGTAGGGATAGAGAAGAGGGGGCAGATGTGACAGCTATTTTCTAACTGAAAGGATCTGATGACCAGGGGATGTAGAAATAAGATGATGTCTCCCAGATTTTTAACTAGAGCAACTGGGAGAAATGCATCACTGAGGAAAAGACAAAAGAGGAAGAGCAAATAGGGGGTGGGGCAGATGAAGCACCCTGTCTCAGGCACACTGAAACACTGCTGGTATTGACATGGAACCTTGAATTCAGAAGACAGATCTGACGGAAGGCTATGGATTTGACCTTATCAGCCGAAGACAGCACCACCAGCCTGAATGAGCTTGCCGACAATGTACAGGCTTAGGAGAGAATAGGGCAAGTAGGATAGATTTATGATAATATACATTTTAAAAAACCCCATAGGGATCACATAGAATAATATTTCCCCCCCAAAAAAACTGGTTCTATAAACTATTTCTACACATACCTGGTCTTGAAGTAGAATGCCTCCAAATGCCCAGATACAAGCAAAGACAAAATAGACCTCATAAACTTCCTTCGGGCTGTCAGAAGGTACATTTTCAGGAGTCAACAAACATTCCAAAAGAGTGCAAATAGTCTAAAGAAAAAGAAAAAGCCATTCTTTCAGGGCAACTTTGTTCTTTTTTTTAAACAGTGAAGTAAGTTCACAGGGCTTATTAACAAATCCACTGTACCCTTAAGAGATTCTGTGATTTTTCCCAGCTCAGTGATTTGCCACCCCGTGAGACACAAAAATGATGGCCTTGGGTTTCTGAGTCAGCGGTGGACATCCTTGGCCACTTCCAACCAAACTAATCTAGGTAACAACAAACTGTTAAAAAAAAAAAACCCTATTATCATAAATCCCCCAATTAATAATCACTGTAATAAAGAGAAATACATAAAACCAAAAAGAAAAGAATAATGGGGATATAGCTGTGCTGTCTTTTTTATAAATAGGGAGTCATACTACATACTACACGTAGTGGGTATATTCTACAGTCCACTTTCTCACTTAAAAACAAACTAAAGGCATTTGCCCTTTCCCGTAAGTGTTGCCCTACAATATCACTGGGAACGAAGGCACTAGATGGAAAGGCTATGTAACCATTTCCCTCGGTTGGGCATTTAGATAACGCACTTTCCCTTAGTACTTTGGCAGCTGTTTCCCCCACCTGTTGTCATAAATTTAGAAAGTCGGACTGACAGCCTTAGCCTGTGGCATTTTTTAGACAGGACGCTAAATTTAACCCTGGAAGAAATGCTGTTCAGGAACTTGCTCTTCAGACCTTCCAGGTGGAACGGCTCTCCTGGTCTGAAACACACTCCGCGTCCAGGGCCATCAGGTCAGTAAGGAGGGAATGTGGTTGCTGCAAACACCTTTCTCATGTGAAATCATAACCGTAACGAACATGTTTTACAGCTAGTTCTCTAAAGCAGCGGTCCCCAACTTTTTGGCACCAGGGACCGGTTTCGTGGAAGACAATTTCTCCATGGACGGCGGGGGCGGTGGGGGGGGGGGTGGTTCAGGAGGTAATGTGAGCAATGGGGAGGAGCAACGGGGAGCGAGAGGCACATGAAGCTTCCTCGCTGGCCCGCCGCTCACCTCCTGCTGTGTGGCCCGGTTCCTAACAGGCCACGGGACCAGTACTGGTCCGAGGCCCGGGGGTTGGGGACCCCTGCTCTCAAGCACAAAAATGGTTGTCATGAGTTAGTACTGTCATAGACCCTCAAAACTCATGATACCCTTCCCCCAGTTTTTGGAGGCAGCAGTAGATTTTTATCACTATCATACACACAGCTACGGAAGCTATAACAAAGCATGTTGTGTGTCTGCCTCTCCTTCCCAACCAAGAGAGGTGGGGAAAATCCATGGTAACATGGAAAATGGGTCCTGGACATAATTTGGAAATGTTTTCAAAATTTAAATAGTTGAGCGCCTGTTATATTTTTCAGTCTCTCTTGATTTCCATTATTTTATATTGTGCCATGATTGCCAATTTAAAATAATCTTCTAATTGAATAAAACTCACCCGTTTGTTATCAAGAAAAATAATGTAAAACTCTGAGGCTTTGCTATTCCTGAGTAGAAGCCATGTTAGTCTAAGGAACTGTTAAAATCAAAATGAAAACGACTGAAAGGTCTGAATATGACATTATCCACTGATTTGAACATGCTGATAACTCACCTGATTTTTTGTTTTCTCCCAAACACAGTACTTGGAAAACATTTTAAGCTCTGTGCCAGCAATTAATAAAATCATACCTTGGTGCACATTCTGAATGAGTTAAAACACCTTACCAAACGCAAAGCAAAAAAGTTTCATATAATGGAAAACATAGTACATTAATTTCTTAAAGTAGCCTTTTAAAAAGAATGAAATAATGCCATTTACAGCTACATGGATGGACCTAGAGATTATCATACTAAGTGAAGTCAGACAAAGAAAGGCAAATATCATATGATATCACTTGTGTGTGGTATCTAAAATATGACACAAATAAACTTATCTATGAAACGGAGACAGACTCACAGACATAGAAAACAGACTTGTGGTTGCCAAGGGGAAGCGGGGCTGGAGGGATGGATTGGGAGTTTGGGATTAGCGGATGCAAACTAGTATATGTAGAATGGATAAACAACAAGGTCCTATTGTATAGCACAAAGTATATTCAATATCCTGTGATAAACCACAGTGGAAAAGAATATGAAAAAGTATATACATACATATATTTGTGTATATATGTGTGTGCATATATACATAACTGAATCACTTTGCTGTATACCAGTATGTATAACACAACATTGTAAATCAACTATACTTCAATAAAAATAAGGTAGTCTTCTTAAGTTACTCTCTTGTACACTCATTTTTGTCTCAAATTTTGTCCTTATAAGCAATCACTGCAAAGAGACGACTTTATACAACAGCAGCCAAAAAAGGAGTTAAGGATAAAATGCCATTTCTGAGTACTACAAAAGGAGGAAGGGAGAGCAAAAATCATATTAATTCCTACTGACTTATTTTCACACTACTCTTGAATGAAAAAGTTCGCACCACAGAGAAACACAAATACACAAGTCAAGTTGAGAAGGAACTCGATACTTGCTTATTTGCAAGTATTACACCAGAGGACGTCTAATTAGGCTAACCACAAAATTAATTCATTATGAATAAATTCAGACCTGCTTTCAGAAATAAATTATACCTCAGATAATTACTGTTGAAGACATTCGTTTTCTTAATTGGTGTGTGAATCATCCAAAAACCTGAACTTTCACTTCTTATTATGCTTGTGACTATTTCTAATTTAGCTTCAGACAAATTCTGTACCATAGTAACTTCACGGTAACAAAGTACTTCAAAACCAATTTTGCTCCTAAAGAGACACAAATAAAGGTTTCTAACTGTAAACGTTCTGTGAAGTTTTCGACTTGTCAAGGCTGGGGATAGTTATTCTTCACGCTGAGATTAAGATCACAACCTTCATTTCTGTGTGCCGTGAATTATTTTCATTTGCTGCCGTGACAATGTATCATATATACTCTTCACTCTAACCAGCTGTCTCACAATGAAGATCAGAAAAAAAAAATCTATTCCTGAAATACTATGAACTAGACTGACCTGACTTGCTGACTATTTTTCGGAGGGGGAGAAAAGAAAGGGAAGAGAGAGTGGGAGGCCTGGCAGGGTGGTGCCCGACGAGGTGGCCTTCAGAAGCTTTCTCTTGCTCACCGCCCAACATCTTTAATTGCGTGAATTTTTTGTATTCAAAAACACACTGAGCACCTTCTCTGGGCCAGTTACTTAGGAAACAGAAAAATAAATGAGGCTGTTACTATCCTGTTCTTCTTATTCCACGCAAATATACTTGGGAAGAATGCAATGATTCAATAATGTATTTGGCACCTACTATGTGCTTGGCATTATGGAAATCTCTGGAGATATAAAAATGGTAAAAGGTGGCTTCAGTCCTCTGGTTCACAGTCTTGTGAAAGAAACAGACCACAAACCCAAATGGTCATAGCATGTAATAGGCGTGTAACAGAGAGTTGCAAAAATCACTGGGGAACACGGGGGCTCAGGTGGGGGAGGGTTGGAGCTACCTAACCATTCCAGAAACCATTGCATCTTTTTGAACAAGCAAGAACTTCTATTTTGATCAAGCCACACTACCACATCAGGACTAGAGTGTGAAATGGTGTGACCCAGGACAAACCTGCACCAGGCTGCTCTCTGGAATTGAAATGATGGTTTTAAAGCTTGTTCTCAGCTTATCCAAGCACGCAGGAACGTATTTATCAAAAAGAATCGTTAAATTGGCCTTTTCTGACTGATGACGCCTTCTGTCTATCCAACTGGCCACATACCTGAAAAAGAACACAGAAAAGCTTTTATGGAGCACGGGGCTTGAAAAGCAAAATTCCACCAACTCAAAAGCTTCCCCCTTCAACACAGCTTGGTCCAACACTTCAGGGACACGTTGAGTGGGTTCATTCTATTTTTCAAATGGCAAATATTTTAAAATGACCCTTTAAAAACTTGTTTTAATGGCCATTTTTACCTTAATGAAAAGAATGTAAAAGAAACTCCTAATAGCACTTAGAAACCCAACATAATAGACAATAAGTAGGCCATTACTGAGCATTTATAAGGAAGTACAGTTTGTCATTTCCTAGAGAACTGAAACTATTTTCAGAGGGTAGGCTTTATTTATGAAAACAGCTTGGGATTTTTCTTGATGAAAACTGGCATCAATTACTTAGTAATGAGAAATCAGTTTCAAATAAAAAGGTGAAAATTCCATAGGGGCTATTTCCAAGTCCCTCCTTGTTCACTGGACTGAAAGTAACTCTAACCTGATAGCTGATAATGTGGTTCCAGTAAGTGGCTCTAAAATGGTATCTCACACTTGGGTACATGTGTATGAATCTGAAGCTTATAAAATGTTACCAATTTTGATACATTCATATCTCTAACATATTAATAAAACACTACTTATCAATAAAATGAAACATGACTTAGTAGCACCCACAGTAGTCTCTGGAAAGAAACTGTATGATATGACATGAAAAACAACTGCTCAAAGAGTTCTCATCAAATAGGAAGCAGTGATCACAAATACATATAGCTGCCACCAGAGACGCAGTGCGACCAGACCCATGACAGCTACACATTGCTTTAAGCAAATCAGATTTCATATTTTTAATATCAGAAGAAATTAAGGCGAGATGATTAGCTTAGAAAAGGCTCCCTTTTATATTCACAAGCCTTCACAATAGGGTTTTATTAAATATTCAACTACCTATATACACTACTGCTAGATTTATAAAATATCTACTGTCAAAACTTTTTCAGGTCCAAGAGGAATGATTTCCAGCTGAAGTCCAGTCGCATGATGGTAACTGAGGGACCACTTCTGGTGCTCCACGAGTTGCATCCAGTGGGCGCCATGGAACAACGGAATGCAGGTGTTAGGTAGTGGGAATGAAGGCATGAAGGCCACACCTACCCCTCAGCTACTCATTTTACTCTTCATAAGCTGGCAGAAGTGGAATCTTAGTATCCAGAGCTTATTGCGGGGAGCGGGGGGCAGGGGAGAGAACTGTTTAGGGAGACGGAGCTCTAAGACTGCCTGGGTCTTTATCCACTTTTTAACTCTGTTACCTTGGGCAAGTCATTTAACTTCTCTGTGCCTTAAGTTTCTCATCTGTCAATGGAGATGATAATGAAATGTACTTCCTAGGGTTGTTCTGAGCAGCAAACGAGTTCTCATGTATTAAGTGCTTACATTAACACCTGGCATATAACAAATTCTCAATCAGTGCTACTCATTAGCACAGAGTTGGTGGATTTGGGAGAAGTGGGTTCAGATCCTGGCTCTGCCTCTCTGATCATCTCCTAAAGACAGTATGTTCCGTAGGGCTTAAGAGTTGGTAGGCAGTGCCCTGATGCATGTAACAAATTCTACCCCTACTCCCCACCCCTGTCTTTGGTCTCTGTGGGGTCAGAAGGCCGTGCAGGGATAACTAGGAGCTGCAGTGTAAGCACAGCCCCAAGAGGGGGAAGTGGTCTTTGCACTTAGGGGACATGTAATAGCTACTTCATTGACCCACGTCGGCAGTAGCCAAAGTCTCAAAGGGAGAGCAGACCAGGCCCACCAGCAAATGATGCTGTTCTACCAATTACGTCCACAAATAAGAAAGTGAGTTCAATCAAACCAGGAGACGTGGTAAGAGCTGATCCCGACCGGGGGAAAAAAAAACAACAAACCAAAATGACCTCTGCTAGAGGTCAACCACACCACACAGTATTGGGAGTAAAAAAAAAAAAAAAAAAAAAAAAAAAGTCTGTATTGTTAAATATGGACAGTTTTAAATTTCATGTATAAATGACTGCTAAATTTAGTAAACATTAAAAGACAGCAAATTATCTTCAGCAATGGCAAAAACTGAAGCTATATTTTTGTATTGTTGGCAATTCCTTTCACCTTACTTCGTATAAAAGTTTCTCATGATTTTTAAAAGATGCTGTAGATTTGAACACGGCCAAATGAAACACACTGTTATCATACAACATATAAGTGAAAATATCATACTTATTTATTCCTTACCTACATAAGTGATCACCCACATTGCTGCCCCTGCCTCAGGAAATAGCTACATTATGATGCCTTAATGCATCATCTTAATGCCAACGTCTAGGTCACTAACAGAGAATCTTTGGCTCATCAGTGCTTGCAAATATATGCCATATAAGCAGCTGTGTTGCTCTTCTTCCTTCTCCAGAACTGCTATAGGCACATCACAGGAAGTCTAAAGCCCAGCAGTTTAGAAACTATATAGGTAGCCAAAGTCTTCAGGCTTCTGAAGACTTTTTTTATTTATTACTCTGTAGTCTGCGGTTGGAATCCTGTCATACAGGATAGCAGGAATTCATCAGAGTTCTGTATAGTTTGCCCCTCACAGCTACATTTGGGTTTTCTATTATTCACAGTGGCCTGGAAAATAGCAGACGTTAAAAGGACCCACAGATCAGGAGTGTACATTGATGATTTCTGAACCTGTATGTTTACACATTTAAACAATATCCAAAGATGAAAGGATGGGATTGCAGGGGTAGAAGACAACAAGCTTATCCAATGCAGGTGAGAGAATGAGTGAGACAAAGGTAAAAGAATATTTTCAGCTAAATTATTACAGAAATACAAATCAAAACTACAATGAGGTACCACCTCACACTGGTCAGAATGGCCATAATTAAAAAGTCTACAAATAATAAATGTTGGCTAGGATAGGGAGAAAAGGGAACCCTACTACACTGTTGGTGGGGATGTAAATTGGTACAGCCACTATGGAAAACAGTATGGAGATTTCTCAAAAAAACTAAAAATAGAATTGCCATATGATCCAGCAATCCTACTCCTGGGCATATATGAGGACAAAAATATAATTCGAAAAAAGACATGCACCCCTGTGTTCATAGCAGCACTATTCACAATAGCCAAGACATGGAAACAACCTAAATGTCCATTGACAGGTGAACGGATAAAGAAGACGTGGTATATATATACAGTGGAATATTACTCAGCTGTTAAAACAAAGAAAGAAAGAAATAATGCCATTTGCAGCAGCAACATGGATGGACCTAGAGATTATTATACTAAGTGAAGTCAGTCAGAAAGACAGACAAATACCATATGATATCACTTATATGTGGAATATAAAATATGACACAAATGAACTTATCTATCAATACAAAATAGAAACAGACTCATAGACACAGAGAACAGACTTGTGGTTGCCATGGGGGAGGGATGGATTGGGAGTTTGGGATTGGCAGAGGCAAACTAATACATATTTATGTATAACTTAATCACTTTGCTGTATGCCTGAAACTAACACAACATTGTAAATCAACTACACTTCAATAAAGTCAATTTTTAAAAAAGGAGTATTTTCAGCTAAAGTAATAGAGGAAAAAGTATGATCTCAAGTTGTGGCTACCAAAAGTTATCTTCCAGGAATCAGACAAAATTCCAGAAATACTCCTGTGTTTTCCTATCATTATGTACAAGCCATGCGATACACAGTTTGGTAGATCTCATTTTCAGTTATGCTCACCTTAAATAATTTTAATAATTTAAATAATTACAAATGAATTTAATTCATTACCTGTTTGTTTTTCCCTTTCCGTGCATTTTATTCTTTTCTACTAGAAAAACTTCCCACGGATCATAATCTTCAGAAATTTTCTTCTAACTCCTGCTTTCTCTATTATCTCAAGATCTCAACAGACATATGAACTGTCTAGGATTCTTCCAGTAAACATACTTAGAACTCAGAATTAAAATAGTATTTGATTTCTAGAGCTAGTCACATAATGATGTGATTTTAAGGATGTTGTTTGACCTCATACCTGTAAAATGTGGACATAAAATTATGCTTTTAAATAGCTCAGTGAATTTTAACAAAAATATTCCAAGTAGCTTAAGCAGTAATGGCACTCTATTTAGTCCCACAGAGATACTGTGAACCCCACAGAGATACTATGAACATAGTATTTCATAATCTGTTCTATCCAAAATATCTTATCAGTTTCCATAATATGAATTAAGAAAATATATTTCCTAACTCTGTTCACTGAAGGGTCTAGAAGCAATGACATACCAGTGGCAATGAGCCCTCCTAGCATCCCTATCTTGGATTCTAAATACCACTCCTTATACAAAAAGCAGTCACTTCCAGCTCCTTAGAGAAATGGGTGAAAGAAGCATAGGGGAAGTAAAGTCTGAGATGAGCAAGAAGCATCTGCGTTAGCCAGAAAGCAAAGTGCTCAAAGACTTAGGAGAACAAGTACAAAAGAACATGGAAGGGGCTAGCTTGAAGGGGGCCCTGCTGGCAAAATTTAGGGCAACTTGAGCATGCAAAAGAATACTGTTGGCAATGAATCATAACCCACTGAACTAAGACAAAAGAAGCCATGAATAGAAAATGACACTCCTCAAAAAGAAAAAAGGAAGGGGGGAGAGTGAAAAAGAGAGAGAGAAAGGAAGGAAGGGAGGAAGGAGAGTAGAAGGGAAGAAGAGAAAAAGTTCTTTACTAAAAATGTCACCTAATATATGGAGACAGAAGGGTTGACCCACTTTGTAACCACCAATGGGTTATTCTTCGAAATGTCTGGCTTGTTCTCTTCAAAACTGTAAATGTCATGAAAGAAAAAGGTGGGTGGATAGTTTAGATTAAAGGAGAAAACAGAGATAAGTAGATGCAATGCATGGTCCTTGTTTTGATGCTGGATTTTTTTTAAAAGCTACAGAGGAAATTCCCAGGGTAGCTGGGAAATTTTGAAACATTACTGTTTGTTTTGATAGTATTATATCAAAGATGAATTTCTTAGGTATGTTAATTGAATTATGTTCATATAGGAGAATACCCTAGTTCTTAGGAGAGAGATGCTGAAGTACTTAGGGATGAACTGTCAATGTCTCCAACTTACTTTCAGATAATTCAGCAAAAATAAATAAAAGTAGAAAATATAGGGGACTACCCTGGTGGTGCAGTGGATAAGGCTCCGTGCTTTCAACGCAGGGGGCCCGGGTTCTATCCCTGGCCAGGGAACTAGATGCCACATGCATGCCGCAACTAAGAGTTCACATGCCACAACTAAGTAGCCCACTTGCTGCAACTAAGGAGCCCGCGAGCCACAGCTAAGACCCGGTGCAACCAAATAAATAAATAAATATTAAAAAAGTAAAATATATGTCTCTCTCTGCCTGTGAGAGGGAGTGTATGTACAGCCAAAGGAAAGTAAATTGGGTAAAACTGTAAAAATTGATGACTGCAGGAAAAGAGTGCATAGTTGTACAATGTACTACCTACCACCTTTTCAATTTTTCTATATTTTTGAACACTTTCGAATTAAAAAGTCGGGGAAGATTGAGACAGATACTGGTTTGGGAAATTAGGTTGATAACTACATTGATCTCAGAAGGTAATTAGGGATTAAATGAGTCAATACATGTAAAGCTATCACATTTTTAGTATTATGTCATTAAAGTAAGGTAATAAATTATCCAATAAATATGGAGCTAAAAATATATCACCCCCAACTTGAAATAGCCACTTTTTGGTAGTTCATGGAAAGTTTCTGGCAGTAGGAGGTAAAAATATAAAAATATCCTTTACAGAAGATTCCCATTATTTTGGATAATGACCTGGATGGACCCTTTGGTCACACATATGAAAATTAAAACCTACCCATTGATCTTAAATTAAAAAAAACCTCCATGAAAATAAAATCTAATGGTGAAGAGGGGTTTAACTTTCTCAAGAATGTAAACTGGGTGACTCTTTTGCCAAACTGTGACCTTTGACTTACGAGATAAAAGTCTTTCTTTAAATGGGGATTTAGACCGCTTTTGTTAGCACAAATCTCCATATGTTATTAAAACTGAACTACAGAGACCTTGGGAACTGTGAGATTCACTACTGAAATCAGACCACACCAGTGGGGGTGAGGGGTACAAGACTGCCTCTGCTCTCCATATGGGGGAGTCAAGGGGCACTCGAGATTCTCCGTCAGCTAGCCCCCGATCAACAGAAGCATCCTTGGAGATAGTCAAAATCCTAGCTGGGGAAAGGAGCTATTAGCTCAAGAAGAACTCTCCATTTTAGACCTTTAAAAATCACTCCCTCCCCTAGCCAATGAAGGTTTACCTTCACAGAAACCTGGCTATGGCTCTACTTGGCTGCTGAGCTAGAGGATGAGACTTTTAGTAAATAAATCAGTACACAGAAAAGTAGCCTGGAGGAGTGCATGAGTCAGGCATCTGGCAGGGAACAGAGGTCATCCTCAAATTAGGATAATAGAGAAGGATCAATAAAAGGACTATTGGCAAAGGTGTGGGCGGAAGCAGGGAAAATGGACAGTAGAGTGCCACGTCATGGGGTGATGGCTGAGAAATGGTTAGAGCACCCGCGGCCACAGGGACAAGAGAATGAAGGGCTATCAGAACCTGGAAGCAAAGAATCTCATGGAGAGATTTACGAGGACCTGCGGATGAAGGTCACGGTCATCCTGATGTGCTCCTGCAGGGAGGGAGCCAAGGGAATGAATAGCCTGACCTCACTCTCCTTTCTCCCTCTCATTTCCTGCCAGGGCTCCTCATTGGCCAAACCAACCAGAAGCCAGAGGGCAAGGAGCCCAATGATGTGGTCCACACCGGATGGCCGCTGGGGGCACAGAACAGGGTGGAGGGGTAAAGAGAAGATATCTGACACAAGAAGCATGCCAGGCACCAGCACGTGTTCATGTGCAGAGCTCAGATGTTTCTACAGCACATAGTGGGAATATGAGAGGGGGTGACAAGGGACCACCAGAATGAATTATGGAAAGTGTAAGCATTTGAAGAGTAAGCAAGTGGGCACAATAAACTTGTTCTAAATCAAAGCATCACCACTGTTCATGTATGCATATTATGTGTATACATACAAACACACAAATGTTCACTAAATGATATACTTCTATCTATGTGCTCCATACGAGCTATTATTATTACTTATTCACTTAGTCAACAAATATATGTCTTAACATGTGCAAGGTGTGAACAGGGTAATGTCCAAATAAAAATGACAACTGCATACAGGTGCTAATTTAATGATTTTTAAATTAGCTTAATTAACTTTAAATTTAATTGCTAACATTTTCTTCAAATAATCAAATACATTTTTAGCATTCTTAGAAACCTAAGATTAAAGAAAGAAATGTTCACAAAAACAACAAAGAACCCAAACAACTAGATTAAAAAATAGGCAAAGGACTGAAATGGGCATTTCTCCAAAGAAAATATACAAATGGCCAATAAACACATGAAAAGATGCTCAAATGATTAATCATTAGAAAAATGTAAATCAAAACTGGAATGAGATACCATTCCACACCCATTAGGATGGTTATTATAAAAAATAGAGAAAATAACAAGTATTGGTGGGGTCATGCAGAAGTTGGAACTCTTGTGCTCTACTGATGGGAATGTAAAATGGAGTAGCTACTAATAGAAAACAGTATGGCGGTTCCTCAAAAAATTTGAAACAGAATTACCATATGACCTAGCCATTCCGCTTGTACATATATGTATCAAAAATAATTGAAAGCTGGGACTCAAAGAGATTATGCCCATGTTCACAGAAGTATTATTTTCAACAGTCAAAAGGGAGAAGCAGCCCAAGTATCTACAGAAGGATGAATGGATAAACAATATGAGATATATATATCTCTACCCAATGGAATATCATTCAGCTTTGAAAAGGAAGGACATTCCGGCACCTGCTGTAACATGCATGAACTTTGAAGACATTATGCTCAGTGAAATAAGCCCAGCACAAAAAGACAATTACTATATGATTCAATTTATAAGAAGCACCTAGAGTATTCAAATTCATAGAGAGAAAGTAGAAAGGAGGTGGGGATGCTGGGAGGGCTACTGCTTAGTGCATATGGGGCTTCAGTTTGGGAAGATGCAAAAGGTTCTGGAGATGGATGGTAATGATGGTTGTACAACAACGTGAATGTACTCAATGCCACTGAACTTTACACTTAAAAATGGTTAAAATGGTAAATTCGATATTCATGTATATTTTACCACAATTAAAATAAAAACAATACTCACGGATTCCAGCCTAAATCTTGTGGGTTCACGTATAGAATACCAGCCCTGGAAACAGTAGCTGGGGTTGCTGTCCTTAAGTGATGAACCTCGAAGAGCAGCCTCATAGAGGGAGTGAGAGCTATGCGTTCATTGCTGGCCAAGGTCAGCACCTGGACAGAGCAGCACAGCACAAAAGTGGCCATTTCATTAGGCAGCAAAGGCAAGGCTGCTAACTTTCCAAAACAGCACAAAGTCCTTCCCCCAGGAGAAGTGCCAAAGGCTATGAGCTCACTGCCTGAGTTAGAAATTCAGTCTGAATATATATAGGATGGATAAACAACAAGGTCGTACTGGATATCACAGGGAACTATATTCAGTATCCCATGATAAACCATCATGGAAAAGAATGTGTATATATATATATATATATATATATATATATATATATATGCATAACTGACTTTGCTGTACAGCAGTAATTAACACAACATTGTAACTCAACTATCCTTCCCTTTAAAAAATGTTGTTTGTTTCAAAAACAAAATCAAATAAAAAACAAACAAACAATGAAATGCAGTCTGAATAAAGATCTCAGTTCATCCTCAGGGGAGCTCGCTGACCCCTGAGGAACAAACTTACCAACATGGACTCACTCATGCCAACCTTTAAATAACTGTGGTAATTATTACTAAATATAAGACCCTTGTTTTAAGAGTTGATTACATAAAAAGGCCTGAATGCCATAAAAAATAAACTTTATTTAGAATTTTAAATTGTCCTATAGAAACTCATGCAAGTATAAGGTTCTTAGACCTGTACTTTATGATAGACAATGTCTTGGTTCAGAAAACAGTAATTACTCTTAGGTTAAGGGGGTTACTACTACTATTCTATAGCAATGACAATTAATGATTTCTTTCTCCTGACCCTAACAGTAGACCTTGTGTTGCTTCAATGGTGTCTCACAGACGTGTACCTTCACCTTTTGCTTTTGCTGGAAATTCTGGATTAACCATGGCAAAATGCTTAGGAATGCATACTCAAATCTGTAGCCATAGGAACTACTTAATTTCAAGAGCTAAATTTAGCCAATTAACATAGGGCACAAACTCATTCTTTTATTATCCAAGTAGTCCATACTTAAAGAGAAGATATAATAATAATTTACCCCTAGCTCTTAGAAAATGGTAAGATGTGGATGAACTAAATCCTTGGATACATATCTAACTCTCTTTAAAGATGGTTAAATTTATAGGCAAGAAAAAATGTATTCCCTTAAATTCTTTAATAGTGAAATTAAGAGAATTACCAGGAAGGTGCCACATCAAAATAGTAATTACATAAAGAATATCAGGTTAATGCCTGAAACTGGTATTAAAGTCAACAAGTGAATGGAACTCAGTACACTCCAGGTGTTACATTTAAGGTTTAGCACTGAGGTATTACTCACCTTGTTATCGTCCATGACAGTATTTAGTGATTCAATCCACATGGGATCAATATCGCCATCCAGCACTATCCATTTTGGTCCATCATGCCTAAGATTTGCTTGTTCTCGCAGAATGGATGAGAATAGACCTATAAGTTAAGAGTAAGCAATCCTAATGTATAATGGAGTTGAGTGCTATTTATTTCTAAAATAAATTTGTCTTATTTTTACTGGAAGCTCTTTTATTCAGTAAGTAAATTTGCTATAAGTTTGCCACCTCTTTCAGGTGGGCAAACAGCACTACTTTTTGAGCTATCCCTGAGATCTAGACCAATGGGCAAGTTTTACTTCCATGAGAAGGTTCCTTAACTTCTCAGGCTGAGCAACCCCAAATGTCAAATAAAGATGATAGTACCTTCCTTGAAGAACACCTGTGGAGATTAATAGCAGGTGACATACATGAAACTCAAAACTTACACCAAATGAAAATATTCACCTTTTTCATGCACATATATTCAGTATCTATTTTAGGCCAAATATTAATTTATTCCACCTTTCTCCATTTTTCTATAACATTATTCAAGAGAGATCATTATAAAGCTAAAGTATGCAGAAGTGCAATACATTTCTTTGGGAAATGTGTTCACTGGCATTATAATAAGTTATCATTATCTCACAAGATGTAAAGATAGAAACATTTAAAATCCAGGGTCCTTTTTGCTAAGTATTATGCGTGTTTCATTGCACATTTAATAGTTGCTGACTGTTCAAAACTCAAGTATACAATACTATGGTGAAAATAACTGTTTTGAGGCAGGTATGTGGAAGGTTTTGCTTCCTCTGTGAAGCATTTTGTGCAAAGATAAGTGATAGCCTATAGTAGAACCTGCTACCATAATTCATAAAAAAGCCAGCAACCTTTTCTAATGGACACTAATTTGAAAGGCTTCTACATATTTTCAGCATAAACGTATATTATTCCCTTTCTGCCACAGTCTTTAAAAAAAAAAAAAAAAAAGAAAGCCTAAGAGAGCAAATTTTGACTGTCCCACAAATTAAGGAAGCAGGGTGTACATGATACTAGGATGGAGAATGACGAGGTCTGCTCCTTTGATAGGGTCATCAGGGAAGTCTTCTCTGATGCGATATTTGACCAGACATTCCAGTAACATAAGGGAGCAAGCCATGCAGGTATCTCCAGTGTTGCAGATGGTGGGAATACCAAGTGCAAAGGCCCGTGACAGGAAGATGCTTGGCGGGTTCAGAGAAGAGCAAGGAGGCCCGAGTGTACGTGTAAGTGAAAGGCAGAGAATAGGAAATGAGATCAGAGATGGGGAAGAGGGACTCAGTCATATAGAACCTTGTAGGCCTTGGATAAAGGTTGGATTCTAATGGTGATGAAACACACTGGAAACTGCAAGCAGAGAACTAACATTCTGAAGACCGCCCTCTGTCTGCTGCATGGAAAATGAATTAAAGGAGACCCGTGAGGTGCGACACCGCAAATACAGGCAAGAGGTGCTGGTGGCTTGGACTCATGTGGGAGCTGCAGAGAAGGTGAGAAGTACTGGAATACAATACGTATGTTAAAGGTAAGTAAGGCCTATAGGATTTGCTGTGAGGTTAAACGTAGGGTGTGAATGTGGGAAAGGACTCAAGGATGATGTCTAGATTAGTGCATTTACAGAAATGAGAATGTTAAAAGTGATTTTAACAAAGGAATCTGCTTGTCCACAAAAGCTTTCAGGGCAAGAAACATGTCCCACTGACTTTTGCCCTGGAACCTAGAATAGCACATGCTTGAAACTCAGTATCTTGTATCAGGTACTTTATAAATGTTCCCTGAGGCATTGGTGTTGACTTCTCTGCTGGTTTACAGGGAGCCCTGACATAACTGATGGGGGATAAAATACACAGCTCTGAGCACAAATCTGCTGAATGCTAATCGACCACTTAATCAAATCTAGTTTTAATTTATAGGTTATAAATGCTGTTGTGAGCTGCTGTATTTCCAATAACGCCAACCCATAAACAGTAAATCTACAACCATGACTAAAATTGGCTTGAACTGAGAAATGATTTTCTGGATTAAAAAAAAAAAGAAAATTTTAGCACTTCAAAAGGGGAAATACTACTTGCCATCTTTCCATTCTCGGGTAGCATGATGTATGAAACCAAAGAGTTCATCTGTTGTCACAGCTTTGGGGTTTAAGTCATTCCAAATGGGTTTCTGTTTCATGTTAACATATGTTCGGTTCAGTGTTCTCAAAATCTGAAAAAGAAAGAAGGAAAAACGCTAAGAAAATTAATACTAATGTAAGCCAAATGGGAAGCAAAAGATTTCTGAAGGGTTTTCCTTAGGCATTATATGTTCCTAGATATTCTGTGTATATTGAAAATGGGAAAAAATTTACATGTGCACATTTTCATTCACATCTTGAAAAATTTAATCCCACAATCCCTGAGGATCAGTTCACCTGATTCTGTCAAGAGAAAGTCACTATCAACTGAGATTTTTAACCATGTGTGCAAAGTAAAGGACTATATGTAAATGTGCTCCTGTACATGTTATTAAAATCCACTCTGCCTGTATTATTTAGATTGTTCTTAAAATTTAGCCTGCATCCAAAGTGCTTAGAGGGTATTAAAACAGACTAATGGACCCGATCTCAGAGGTTCTAATTTAGCAGGTCTTGCGCAGGACTGATTTGAGTTCTAAGAAGGTCCCAGGTGATGCCTAGGATGCTGGTCTAGACATGCTTTGAGACCTAGCGACCTAGAACAATAGTTCTCAAGAGGAGATCATCTTGACTTGGGGGAAGAGGACGTGCTACTGGGCATCTCGTGGGCAGAGGCCAGGGGTGCTGCTCAACATCCTGCAGTGAAAGAGCAGCCCCCAGGACAGAGTTATCTGGTACAGATGTCAATAGTGCTGAGGTTGAGAAGCCCTGTTCTAGGTAACTGAGGAAAAGAAGCCTTGGTGATAAGCATTCACAGGATAGGACCTCTCTGGAGGGTCCAGTGGTTAAGACTCTGTGCTTCCACTGCAGGGGCACAGGTTCTATCCCTGGTTGGGGAACTAAGATCCCGCATGCCACACAGCACGGCCAATAAGGAAACAAAGATAAAAAATAAATTTAAAAAGTGTAAAAAATTAAATAAAAAGAATTCTCAGGATAGGTGCTTAATACATGTCTATTTAATTAATTGACACTTTAACCCAAATATCCGCCCAACTATCCTTTCTGCTTTCTCTGAAAAGCCATGGCTTTTATTTTAGATATAATCATCCTATCTCCTCTCACAGGGGTTTAAAGGACTGATAAACAATTGCCAAATACTTTAGAATAATCAGTTGCTAAATAACATGGCCCAGGCTTTGGTACTCCAGTTCTATAAGCTTAAGCAAAGGTTGAATAGAATGGAATCAATGAAGACTAGATGAAAGAAATTGAATGTCTTAGAAATATTAAGCTTCTATTTTTAGAAACCATTAATCTACTGAAAATTATAGAATTCAATTTTATCCTTCCTTGCACCATGGCTCACATCTGAAACTTACTTTAACAAAATAATTACAGGTCTATCAGTTATCTACTTTACAATTTCAATGATTATATTTTTCAGTAGAAAAAGCCCTATACAGGGCTTCCTTTTACACGTATTCCACTTTGGGTTCTGACCTAAATACTGGCAAGTTCTATAGACACCCATGCTCTAAAGTCTCATATGCCCATTCTGCTTATTTTTAGTTGCTGGTTACTAAATATGTTTATACCCAAGCATCCTCAGTTAAAATGCATGCAGTTCTGCATATACTGTCTGCCAAGCAAGAAAATAAGTATGTTGCCAGGACTGTCAGTAAGACCAAACAAAATCAAGCAGTGAACTAAAAATGGGGATAATAACACCCATGGCCTATCATCGTTGTGCAGAGTAAATCACACATAATGCACCTAGCGGAGTACATAATAAGTACTTCAAAAATGTGGTTTTTGCTTCCTCCCTTTCTTTTCAAGTTTTGTTTTGGCCCTATAGAGGGCTATATTTCTGGGGGAGTATTGAAGAAAACTATTTGGGTTTTTCTTAATGATATGGGGAGGAGACACTAAGATAACTTGGGAAATATAAGAAAATAGTTTTGATCAATGTGGGTAGGGCCACACCAATCCTATAAGCCAGGTATCTTATTCTAGAGTCTCTCAATATGTTTACTTTGGATAAAAGAATTCAGGTATATTATTGAAAGATGCATAGAGCAGGATGGCATGCATCTAAGTTAGTGAATAGGATGCTATCTCACATGGAAAGCCCAATCTTCCCTCAGTTTACTTATTTGAATTCAATGTTCTACTAACACCTCTCTCCCTGCTCCTGGTATAAAGGGAGAGGGTCAAGTGATCAAATAGCAACGTTAGAGTCTCGGATCCTAACCCAAAATTATGAGCAACTTCACTGAAGGGAACTCTCAAATAGAAGTGAATGTAGGTCTCCCACCCCGTGCAATTTTGTTCCTTTCACGGCTGAAAGCTAACAGGTGTTGACTATACCTTGCTCTTTCCTGTGCCTGCGTTTCCAACGACAAAGACAGAGTGTCGCAAGGCCAACAGCTCCTCAAGCTGGACCACCTGCAGACCAAACAGCCACACACTAGTTTCCTTTAATGAGTATGTGATTTAAAAAAAAATCTGCCCATTTTCACCCAGTTCTTTCCTTACAACGTGAGCCAGCCCCCACTGACAGCATTATATTCCTGGAAAGTTAGAAAAGATGACAAGGGCAAAGTATAGTTGCTCCCAGATCTCTCAACGTAGAGTATGGGGATGAGGATGAAGAAAAACCATTACTCGGTGAGTCAGTGACACAGGCAGAAGTGAAGTACAGAGGTACTTGGTACATGGTAGGGGTTAGTTACAAAAATCAATGACTCTTCATGAAGTGTGACCAGAAACAGCATACAGCCAACATCATCTACAACTGACTAATGACTTATATCCTTTGAAATATCTATAACAGATAATCTGTATGTATTTTAACATCCATGTATTCACTACATCCCAAATGAGTGAGCATATGCATAAGCCTTTGATAACTCAGGTGATATCATACGTTTCTCCCCCATTACAAGCATGTGCTAATGACTTTCTTTCCAACTTTCTCTAAGATGGAGAGAAAAGAGAGCAAAATTAATTTTTGGTGCACATCACCAAGAAGAACCAAGGAGTTTTATAAACTAATGAAAAGTCTGCTTACATTGAAAACCATGACTTACCCTCTCTGTGTTTTCACCTTCTCACAGAATGGGACTAATATTAGAATGCTTCGATGTATATATTAAGAGCATCTTAAGGTCAGTGTAATATGTAAGTTAATGTTTTGGTCGAGTATCACTTAACCACAGTTATTGTCAATACACCTCCCAAGGGCTGCCATGACAAGGAAATGATCCTTTTACTTTGAGGATGAAGCTTTCCTCGGGCTGCAGGCGGAGCTCCACGGTGGACTGCCTGACCATCTGTTCAAAGTGGGGCACTCTCCTCCGGGGCACATCCAGGGCTGGAAACAGGTCACCAACCAGGCCCAAAAACACAGGGATGTCATCAGTCACTATTTTAGGCATATTGAAGTCCCTTAATGCTCTCATGAGTACCTAGAAAGGAAAAGAGAAAACATTTCATAAAAAAGCCAATACAAGGTCTAACAAACACCTAAACAGCTAAAGATGTAATCATGAGATAGACACTGTTCTCTATTAGAATGGCATTCTATCTACAGGGAGGGTCACTGCTTACAAGGTCATATATCAGAACAGCAGAAAGCTCTGCTGATACCATGGATAACCTCAGACTAAAACCAACAAAGAGGCCCTGTTCCTCCCTGGATAATGTTTTGATCTTAAGGAAGGGTCTGAGGTACTTCTCTCTGTAATCTTCAAACTCCAGGATGTAAATTAACCAAGCCCATGAGACTGTTTTGTCCAAAATACTCTAAGAATCTCAGAATGATAAACTCAACCCATTTTTAGTTTGGGTTTTTGTTCTATTTTGGCTGAAAACCAAAGAGGGCTTAGATTTTAAAAGCAGTAACTTGAACATCAGAGTGACTTTTACAGAAAGATGTAAATGCATGAAATCTTGACCCAATCATGAATTGTGACTCAGAGGAAGAGAGAGAAAGATTGGAAAAGAGAGGTAGAAAATCACATGACAAATATCCCTTAACATGTAAAGAAACTCACAGGAATAGACCTTTTTCAAAATCTCAAGCCATACTGCATCTTCACACAGGCTGTATATCCATTACTCTCACTACTTGTTTAATAGAGAAAAATGCACGATGTGGGTGCTATTGTTTTTCCCCATGAAGGATAGTGAGTGGAACATTCCCCTAGTAGCTCTAAATAACCAACTAAATATATCATTGGTGTTAGGTGAGCATCCCCTATGTTGCTTTCTTTAAACATATCTCACATCCCATGAAATGGACATACTTTCTTCCATTAGATTATGTTTTCATGGACTTTTTCAGGATTAATATCCCAACTCAATCAGATTTTCTAAATGTTCCTCAGAGAAAATCAAACATTGATTACTAAATTATTTATGATCGCCAAAATGCTTTTTGTGGCTGGTATTTCAGAAGCACTTATAAAATCACATTTTCTTTCATATATTCATATCCTTTTACTCAAGAATACTTGTGGTCTTTTATAACATAAGAAATGCCAGTCCTCAAAATATCCTGTATTAAAAATAGATGTGATGCTTTTTAAAAAGTCGTGCTATGTATGACCCACCATCCAGATATATATACTTTTATTTGTACAAAGCCATTTAGCTATTCACTCAACAAAATCATATTAGCATTGCAGTACCTGATCTTCAGGTCTATTTTTATCTCCTCGTTTCAGGGAGCCAGCTACAACCAAGACAGATTTAATAGCACGAAGTCCCCAATCATAATGATCCTAAAATCAAAACACAGATGTATTTTTTCAAAAATTTTATGAGGGAATCAGATTCTCATTCCGGAAGTAAAAGCCAAAAGCTAAAAGAAAGGAGTTCAGATAAATATGTGCCTTAATGCTGTAAAATAATATTCTCCTCCCCTCCTTGAAATTGTAAAAACTGTGTCCCTTCAGCGTCCTGCTTCTTTTGCCTGATTCTCCACCTCTGTCAGCAAATCTCTTCTTTCCATAGCGTTTACTTGCAGTATTTGCCCAAGGCTCCATCCGCCTTCCTCCCTCTGTTCTCTCAGTAAGCCTGCCAACTCAGGGCTTCAGTTACTCCAGTGTTTTCACTTCCAACCACAAGCACACTCCTCTTGTTCTCCACCGGCAGCCCTGCTATTCCACGCATTCCCAGCCCTGGATCTCTAATTTCCCTCATTACTCATTTTTTAAATTTTATTTTTAATTTTTATTGGAGTATAGTTGATTTACAATGTTGTGTTAGTTTCAGGTGTACAGCAAAGTGAATCAGTTACACATATACATATATCCACTCTTTTTTAGATTCTTTTCCCGTACAGGTCATTACAGAGTATTGAGTAGAGTTGCCTGTGCTATACAGTAGGTCCTTATTAGTTATCTATTTTATATATAGTAGTGTGTATATGTCAATCCCAATCTCCCAACTGATCCTTCCCCCACCCCTTACCCCCTGGTAATGATATCATATGATACTGCTTATGTGTGGAATCTAAAAAGAGGGTACAAATGAACTTATCTACAAAACAGAAATAGAGTTACAGATGTAGAAAATAATCACTGAACTTTAATAATCCAGTTTTGACTGTATTAAGTGCCAACATCCAGGCTGGAGCATCTGAGTGATTAAGAAGTGGAATCTACAAAAAGGGGTACAAATGAACTTATCTACAAAACATAAACAGAGTCACAGATGTAGAAAACAAACTTATGGTTACCAGGGGGTAAGCGGGGGAGGGAAAAATTGGGAGATTGGGATTGATATATACACACTACTTTATATAAAATAGATAACTAATAAGGACCTACTGTATAGCACAAGGAACTCTACCCAGTACTCTGTAATGGCCTATATGGGAAAGAATCTAAAAAAGAGTGGAGGGCTTCCCTGGTGGCACAGTGGTTGAGAATCTGCCTGCCAATGCAGGCGACACGGGTTCGAGCCCTGGTCTGGGAAGATCCCACATGCCGCGGAGCGACTAGGCCCGTGAGCCACAATTACTGAGCCTGCGCGTCTGGAGCCTGTGCTCCGCAGCAAGAGAGGCCGCGATGGTGAGAGGCCCGCGCACCGCGATGAAGAGTGGCCCCCGCTTGCCACAACTAGAGAAAGCCCTCGCACAGAAACGAAGATCCAACACAGCCATAAATATATAAATAAAAAAAAAATTAAAAAAAAAAAAAGAGTGGATATTTGTATATGTATGACAGGTTCACTTTGCTGTACACTTGAAACTAACACAACATTATAAATCAACTATACCCCCATAAAAATTTTAAAAAAAAGTTCAGTGATTAAACCAATACCTCTTTGAGACTTCCACATTACCCCTACAAAAGATTGCTTCACAGGCTCCAAGCTCCTGGAGCACAAACCCCATGCTGATTTTTTGCCTTCTAGGTCCTAGCACAGCACACACCACAGGGCAGGTGGCTCAAGAAAGATACACTGTATTAGCTGACTGACTGTATGTAACCCACCTTCTCTCCTTTGTCTTCTATCTACAATCCACATAGTAACAACCTTTCTCTCAATGTCTCCCAGCTGTGCGTGTGGGAAAGTCACTTAACCTCTCCAAGCCTTATTACCATTATCTATAAAAAGGTAGATTAAAGTATCCACCCACTTCACAAGGTTGTTGAAGTAAAATGAGTTAATGCTTTGTAAGCAGTGAAGCAACACATATAAATGTATATGCTTTTCAGTACATTAATAGATAATAAAATCAATTTAGTGGGTCTTAACCATCATTTTTTTTTTTTTTTTTTGGGTATACAGTTTTATTAACATTTAAATTTCACCAAGTGTGTGTTTGAGCCATTTGTTCAGACCTTTAAAGACAAAATGGGCAAACAGCTTTAAGGCTGCGGATGTATTAAACACTGCACAATATATTTACCAACTAGACAATCGAAGGGGTATGACTATACCCTTAGGAGCACCAAGTATAGGAACAAGCCCTGGAACTGGAGGACAAACCCGCCCCGCCATTCAGGACTGAACAGAGGTCTTTTAACCATCATTTTTGTTGGTACTAAAATAGAACAGAATGGAATGAAAAATACCAGGGTGCACTGCAAATAAGGGTAAGAAGTGTTTGGTGAAGATTTTTGTTTCAGTTGTGCTTGGGTGCGTGTGTGTATGCATGTATGTGTATATTGAGTCTCAACAGAGAGGTATTTTTTACTGTGGGTCATGGTAAAAATCATTTGAAAGCCACTGATATACAAAGAAGACTAGGGCTTGAAAGGAGGGAAAGAGAGGGGAAAGATGAGGCCAGGGAGATTGGGGAGGGGCTAAGTCATCGTAGTAACACGATTAAAGGAGATGATGTACAAAAAGACACATACACCCCAATGTTCACTGCAGCACTCTTTACAATAGCCAAGTCACGGAAGCAACCCAAAGGTCCACTGACAGACGAATGGATAAAGAAGATATGGTACATACATACAATGGAATACTACTCAGCCATAGAAAAGAAGGGCATAATGCCATTTGCAGCAATATGAATGGACCTACAGATTATCATTCTAAGTGAAGTCAGATAGAGAAAGACAAATATCGACTATATCACTTATATGTGCAATCTAAAATATGACACAAATAAACTTATTTATAAAACAGAAATAGACTTACAGACATAGAAAACAAACTTATGGTTACCAAAGGGGAAAAGGAGGTGGAGAGGGATAAATTTGGAGTTTGGGATTAGCAAATACAAACTACCATATATCAAACAGATAAACAGCAAGGTCCTACTGTATAGCACAGGGAACTATATTCAATATCCTGTAATAACCGATAAGGGAAAAGAATATGAAAAAGATTATATATGTATGTGTGTATATATAACAATCACTTTTCTGTACACCAGAAACTAACACAGCATTGTAAATCAACTATACTGCAATTAAAAAAAAAACAAAAAGATGACTTGGTGACGCTCCTAGACATTTAAACAGTGCAAACAACTGCTAACATAATCTTCACCATTTTCATCAGGTTATTCCTTTGGTCAAAAATGTCCACTGATTCTTCTCAAATCCATTCTTACAGCTTAGAAAACTACCAGTGGATTGTGTTCCTAACTCAGCTTTTCTGTCCGGGACAAATTTCTTTCCCCTCATCTCATCTCTGACACTTCTGTTGAGTTGGAGAACCCTTTCCTCATCTACTCTACCCCTCGCACCCTCTCCCTCCTGTAAGTGGTTACAAATGTCCTAGAAAGGGTTAGAAAGGACTGGATTTAAATCTTGCTCCTACCACTTATTAGTTGGGAACTTTGGATAGGTTATTTACTCAGTTTCCTCACCTGTAAAATGGAACGAATAAGACCAAATTCATAGTATTTTTGTCAAGATAAAAAGCTAACACATGGTCCCTGTTCAGTAAATGTTGGTTCCTTTCCTCCTTGAAACTATGATAATCTTTTCATCCTCCATTTCCTTCTAATTTTTATTGCATGTAAATTAAATCTCCTACATAGGTTCTTTGAAGTCAGAAATCTAAGTGTCTGCTTCATTTGTTCTGTGTTTACCCCGTTCATCGTTGTCAGCAATAACTATATTACTTGAATACAGTAAATGCTTACTAAATGTTTAAGTATTAGTACTGGGAATGGGGTATGGTTGCAACTCCATGTATCCTGGGTCCAGTAACACTTTTTTCTTCTGATGTTTTCCCATTATAAAATTAAAAGGGGCTCATTGAAAAAAATTAAAAGGATATCACAAACAAGAATAAGGAAAAAAAATTTAAAATACTCACAATCTTAGTACCCAGAAACAAATGTTAAAAATCACAATGTATTTTCCAGTCACTTTATATGTATATAAAACACACAGTGTAATATAAAATATATTGAATAAAACATGCAAATTGTAGATCACATCGACAGCTCGCTGTACTGTTTTTTGCATATAACACTGTCACAAGCATTTTTCCACATTATCAAATTCGATATGTTTTACCCCAGAATGTAAATTCACAGTTGTTAAAATGACAAGATGAATTTGCCTCTCAGATTCCAAATTTCACCCCAACAAAGGGTAATTTAAAATGAGTACATTTGGAAGTACAGGTAACTGAGTGGTTCTTGCTGTGATATTTTAATACTTTCATCCTGGAACAACTGCAAAATAATGTCACCAGGAATTAACAAGAGGTCACCAAAAGAATGAAGTCAAAGGTGACCACAAAGCTAAATTTAAAAACAGTGATGCTGATATAGATGGTATTTTTGTGGCCCACCAGCAGCTTCAATGAAACAGCAAGAAGGTAGTGACTGGAGAGTAATGCATTTATTAATTTGGCCCATTTCAGAAACAAAGGAAGTGTAGAGCAAAAATAAACACAAAGAAAAACGCCAAATCTACCTTCAAATAAAGAATTACCAACAACAAGAGAAAATCTTTCATTTAGCATTTCTCAAGGGTTCTTCAGAAAATCAGCTTTCCCTGGCTCTTATGAACACTCCTGCCATCTCTCCCTGGAAAATAATATTCCCACCAGAAAAGGGAGGCCTCATAAAATTCATATCTAATTACAGCAGTGATAATATTTAAAGAAAATCACATAGCCCACTGATAAAAGCTGTATTAAGTATAAATAAAGCCTTCAACTTAAAAATGTCTCAAGTTGTTTTTTTTTTTTTTTTTTTTTAACAACCTTTATATGTGCTCTACATTATTGGCTCCAAGTTGAAGATGAGGAAATTGAGGCACTTAGGGACTAAAGCCATATCCTTTTTAGCACAAGGAGTATATGATTCTTTTTTTAAATTTTTGAATTTTATTTTATTTATATTTTTATACAACAGGTTCTTATTAGTCTTATTTTAATTTCAAAAAAATGAAGAATTGTAAAATACAGATTTTCAAAATTTTGTGGAAAATATAAAATTACTCCTAAATGTCTAACTGTAATTTGAGTGATAAATTACCCAGTGTCCATATTTCAGAAGCTGTTTTAATAGGGTGTAAAAACCCAGAAAAAGTAACATAATACCCCTCACCTGCTTGGACAGCAGCTCCTTGCAGAGCGTGTACAATGTAATAAACTTGCGGGCTAGTGAGCGTGCATCCACAAAACCTTCAGCAACTAACAGGATTTCACAGATTAGCTCGATGTCAGGGGCCACCATGGCACAGGGTCTACAAAGTAAATATGCAATTTTGTTTTAAAATGTGATAAGGTAATAAGTACAAATTGCTGAAACCAAGTGATTAATGTATACCAGCATTCTAACCATTCCCAAGCAGGTCACAATTACCTCTGTCAATCATAGCTAACGAGACCCTTCACTTCAACTAAAAAATGCCCAGGAGTTACTAGACACATAGAAAAAGGTGGAAAATCTGCAAATGGCAGAAGCACGGGTGTAGGAGTTGAAGGGAAATCTGTGGGTACAATCGGTAAACTTCCATTGTAAGTTGTCACTGCAGAAAGATGAGTGATGTTTTGTGCTAGAGGCCAGCCTTTATCTGTGGCCAGTGCTGTGCTGGTAAACAGTTCAACGACTGGCTCTCCAAAAAATAATGTTTGCTGACTTACATGGAATCAATACCTCCACCATGGCTGATTTCAATCTACCAACATGGAATCACTAAACTTGCAGCTGGCACGAGATGTGAGGTTGTACACCACCATACAGACACAATAGACACAAGTACCCTAAGAGTGTAAGTGTTGATAAACTAATTAGGAAATCATGAGTTTGAATGTTTATCACCTTTGTCTCTAATAGATGTTAATCAAAAGTTTATATAATTTGCTTTCTTATTAGTACCTGTGCTTTACAGCCACCTCACAAGATTCATGAAAAGTTAACCATCAGCTCTTGGGCTTCCCTGGTGGCGCAGTGGTTAAGAATCCGCCTGCCAATGCAGGGGACACGGGTTCGAGCCCTGGTCCAGGAAGATCCCACAAGCCGCGGAGCAACTAAGCCTGTGCACCACAGCTACCGAGCCTGAGTGCCACAACTACTGAAGCCTGCATGCCTAGAGCCCGTGCTCCACAACGAGAGAAGCCACTGCGATGAGAAGCCCACATACCGCAACGAAGAGTAGCCCCCGCTCGCCGCAACTAGAGAAAGCCCACATGCAGCAATGAAGACCCAACACAGCCATAAATAAATAAATTAATAAATTAAAAAAATTAAACAACAACAACAATAACAAAAAGTTAACCACCAGCTTTCAAGCTCATACCAGCCATCTCCAACACTGCCTGTGGCCAGCTTGGTTAGACTTTTAAGCTGAAAATTTATCAAAACATAACTTTCAAATTCCCTTCCTTTTGAAGGGAGACTTCCAAAAAGTTCTCGCAGGACAATTACCGTTAAAAGCAAGATTTGAAAAAATTCCACTCCACTGAAGTCCAGTGCAAAGAAGGAGCCAGAGTAAATAAGTAAATAAGCCTGTCATTTTAGACTTTTCCAGTAATATCTACCCATCTGTTTTTTGTAAATATTATTACAGTCTACTGCAAGCCTATCTAATTTTTCATCCTAAACATTCCTGAGTCTCTGGATCTATGTTATTGACTGCTTCTACCTAAAGTAGCCCCACATTTTTTCCCACAGTTTTTTAAGTAAATAGGGGAGGGAAAAGGCTAGCAAATTTACTTAACTGGTACTTCCACTAACACTGACAACTGATATTCAATGAGTATTCTTCATACCATAAGGGATGCTAAAAGCTTTTCAGGCACTCTCTCACTCAGTTCTCTCAACTCTTTGAGGTGGCTACTCTTCTTATCTGTACTGTATTGAGGTGCAGACTAAGGTTCTGAGCAGTACAAGCACACAGCTGAGGCCACATGGTGGGGGTCATGATATTCTCCAGGCTCAGGCATGCTGCTTCCACTCATGAATACTACTTTCATCACCCACTTGTCCTTCAAACTTTGCTGAGACCAGTCCTGACCCCCATACACAAATGAGTCTGCACTTAGTTAAACCAAATTTATGAAAACTTCACAAAATAATTCCCAATTTTAAGACCCAGATGAAAACATGTATTGATGCAAGATGAACCGTATACAAATGTAAAAGTACTGCAGAGATGGACAATTTTCAAATGAAAATATTCTATAATCATTACATTTATTTCTAGGATAGTTATTCTCTAGAATGTTTTTTTCAAGGAAAATAGACATTATAAAATTGCTATGCTAGAGAGAAAGCTATTTTATGAGGAAAGGAAGATGTTCACTAAAAGGTGCTAGAATAATTGACTATAAGGGAAAAGAATTCTGTTTAAATACTCATTTCATGCTACTTACCAAAATAAGCCCATAACAGATGAAGTACATTTGAAAAGTCATAATATAAAAATTAAAAGAAAATACAAATGAAATATGCTTAAACATCTAGATGGACGACAAGCAAATTTTAAGCTTATAAGAATTGAAAGACATCACACTAAAAACTACAGAGGTTCTTACATTATATGTGAAGTAGCATATTATTTTGAAGGTAGACCGTGAACAAAGAGACATATTGTAAACATGAAAGAACTCTTAAAAAGTAAAACTGATAAACCTCTAGCTCATCAAGGAAACAAAGGGAGAGAAGACACAAATTACCCTCATCAGACATGGATTTCAGGACATCACCAGAGATAATAAGAGAATATTATGAACAAATTAATGCCAATAAATTCAACAATTTAGATAACATGCAGAAATTCCTTAAATGATGCAAATCATCACAACTAATTGAAGAAAAAAATCTGGAAAATTTCTGTATCTATTAATTTAATTGATCACTAAAAAGATTCCCACAAAGAAAAATCTAAGCCCAAACGGGTGAATGGCTTCACTGATTAATTCTATCAAATATTTAGGGGGTAAATAATACCAATCCTACACAAACTCTGAAGAAAATAGAGAAGGGGACGTATGTCAAGTCATTCATGCGGTCAGCATTATCCTGATGCCAAAACCAGACGAAGATATGACAAGAAAGGACATTACAGAGCAATGTCCCTCATGACATCAATTTTAAAATCCTCAACAAAATAGTACCATATTGAATCCAACAATACATATAAAATAATATCTCCTGACCAAGTGGAGTTTATCCCAGGAATACAACATTGAAGAATTGTTTAGCATTTGAATAATCAATGAGTACAGTTTAGCACATTAACAAAAAGAAGTGGGGGGGGGGATCCATATAAAAACTATTAAAAAAAAAAAAAACTTCTGAAAGAAACATAGTTGAAAAATTTTGCAACCTGGGGCGAGTCAAACGTTCTTAAACAGGATATTTTTAAAAACCATGAAACAAATTGATAAATAATATTTTATTGAATTTAAAACTTTTATCTTTGATGGGCACCACTAAGAAAACGAAAAGCCAAGCCACAAATTGAGAGAAAAATATTTGCAATATGTATATTTAACAAAGAAACTGTATGCAGAATACAGCACTTCACAAAAGAGGGTATGGGAATGGCCAGTAAGTTACATGTAAAGATGTTCAACATTATTAGCCATCGTGGAAATGCAAGCTAAACCCACAATGACATACCACTACCTATCTATCAGATTCGCTAAAACTAAAAAGACTGACGATACAAATTTTGACAAGAATGTAGAGCAGCTGAAATTTTCATACATTGGTGGTAAGGGTGTAAAATGGTACAACCATCTTGGAAACCAGATTGGCAGCTTCTAATAAAGTCAAACATACATCTGCCATGTGACTTAGCAATTTCATTCATAAATATCTACCCCAAAGAAAACATATATTCACACAAAGACTGTACATGAATGTTCATAGCAGCTTAATTCATAGTAGCCCCAAACTGGAAACAATGTCCATCAACTAGTGAATGGATAAACAAATTGTAGTATGTCTCTCCAGTAGAATGTTCATCAGCAACAAAAAGGAACGAACTACTGATATGCTGGACAACTCAGATGAATCCCCAAACCACAATGTTCAAGGGAAGCAGACAACACAAACAGGTACACACGTAGGGTTTCACTTACAGGAACTCTAGAAAAGACAAATTTAACCTCGAGTCACAGAAAGGACATCAGTGATGTGAGGGCTTAACTTCAAAGAGGCACAAGAGGATGTCCGGGGGTGTTGGAAACATTCCATATCTTGATTGTGGTAGGGTTTTCACCAGCTGGATACTTAAGTGGGTGCATTTTATTACATGAAATTACACCTGACCAAAGTTGATTTAAATCAGAACAGGTTTGGATGCAACAGCACAAGTTCTCTGACAGACTGCTAATAAGCATATAAACTGTCAGAGTACATTTGGAAAGCAGATCATCGATAAAGATTTTAATCATTCACCAAGTAATTCTACATGTAGGAATCTATTCTGGGTAATAACCTGAAATAAGGATAACACTTCATGTGAAGGGATGTTTACAGCCTGCTATTTTATGATCATAAAAAACTGAAAAGAAAAACACAAGCCCTACATGTCAGACAATAGGGAATGGTTAAGAAAATTATAGATGAGCCATGGGAGAGAACATTTTGGAGCTACAAAAAATGGTATTTCCAAAGAATTTTCAATAATATGACAAACTACTTATGTCAACATATTAAATGAGAACTAAATGAAAATCTAACCTAATATCTTAACCTCATAAAACAGGAATTATAAGAGACTAGATAAAAATACAACAATCACTATTTCTGGGTGGTAAAGTGGTAACTTTTTCTTTATTCGTTTCCGTATTTTCCAAATATTCTGTAGTTTGTGAAAATTATATTTATAATAAAAGTACCATTACAAAAGAGCTAGTATTAAATGTTCAAATGTACTATGTAACTTTTATGTAATGATTTTGAGTCCTGGTTTTATATTTCAAAAGAATTAATTTACCATGGTGAAAGTTCTCTCTATAAAGGGATCCCAAAGAAATAATACGGGGTTTTCCACAGAAATTCCCAAGTAAAAACAAATCATTTAACAGTGCAAACCAGCAATGTTAGCTGACATGAGTGCTCCAGATGCTAACCGACAAAGCACAACACTTGCCTGAAAAGAGCTTTGAGATTTTCCGGTAATTCGGTTCGACCAGCATATCCTGGGTTCATAGTAATAAATATTCCAACTGATGGCTTCAGTGTGATAGCTTCCCCAAGAAATACAAATCTACCAGAAGAAGAATGTTGATGGAATTAAATGTGTTCAGTGAATATGAATGCACACTGACAAATGCAAACCACTGCAAAATGCAAATTATTATTAGGAAGCTGTTTATGCTGTGCAATTTTCTTTAAAATTCATAAGCATACATATTTTGAAGAATGTTTATTAAAAATACACTCCCTTCCCCGAAAGGAATTACAAGTATGGCAAGTATTCCTTTGTGTTTTAGCATGGCTGCAGTATGCTAGAATAGAAAAATGAGGACTTGACTACTTTAACAGTTAATGAAAGGTGAGGTCATTTTTGCCTTCAACATGGGCTGCAATTTCTTGAACGTGATACGGTACAGATGCAGAATGTCCATGCCAAGAGGAGAAAGGGACTCCTTGTTCTGCTGTTATTTTGTCTATTTGCTCACCCTCCATCTCTCCTTCCCTCCCATTTAGTCAACAAATATCTACTGACCACCACTGAGAGGTAGATTAGTGTGGTGCTTGTGACAGCTAGCTCTGGGGCCAGACTGGGAGCATTCAGAGACCAGCTATACCACTTTATGCATATTCCATTCCCTCATCTAATAAAAAAGAAAAAGCGTGGAGGATAATAATATTACCTACCTTATTGGATTACATGAGGATTAAAAGAGATTATGTATATAAATGGCTAAGAGTACAGTGCCTAGGGCATGGTAAATACTCAACAGATGTTAGCTATGACTATGGCTATTGTCATGACTTGAAGGTATTGGAGAAGCAGTGAAGGATTTTCAGAAAGCTTTGAAAGGGCCATGAGCCTGTTGATGGCCAGGGCAATGGGACAGTAAAGGGCTGTAGGAGCCAAACTGAGGGACATGTAGAAGGAAACTTCCAAATGGAGGGAAATCAGACAAATAGAAGGCTTTCTCCTGTTGAGAAAGGGGAGGGCTAAAGCGGTTAAGGAGCTGGGCCTCCAACACGGACTAGGGAGGGAAAAGAGACAGCCACGGTTTTTAGGACTAAGAGTTTCTTAGATGCTAGACAATGAAGATTGTGGATTGTGGATTGTGGTGGATTGTGTGTAGTCAAGGTAAGAATGGAGAAATCTTCATTCTCAGAGTATCAGCCTGGGGAAGGCAGACAGGTCTGGCAGGTGGCTAGGGCAGCAGGGTAGCTGAGAAAAATACCCTAAGAAATGGGAGTCAATGGGTAGGCCAGATACGTGAGATTTCACTGTATACAAAAATGTTACAAAGGAATCCACAATTGGGTATTATAATACTGATTTCTCAAATGAAGCCATCAAACTCTAAGCACTATGTTTTGTCTTTCAGAGAGTGGCACCAAGTTGTGAAGTGATTAGGTTCTGGCTCCATCTGGAAAGGTTTTGGCCCGAATAGCTGGAAGAATGTGAGGGTGTATTCTACTGGGACAGGACAACTAACAAAGCAAGCGCTAGTGGAAAGACCAGGATTTCAACTTTGGCTATATTAAATAGGAGAGGCCAATGAGACATCAAATGGAGTCTTCAGATGCCCCAAGACAATTGCTGACATTGCATATGTAAGTCTAGATATCACAGAAAGGAGGTCTGGGCAGCTGGTAGCCAGCACCATCAATATGGTATTGAAAGTCACGTGACTAAATGAAATGACCAAGGGAACAAGTAGAGATAGAGAAAAGAAGACACCTGAAGATTGAGGCCTGTGACATCCAACATTAATAGGTCAGGAAATAATAATAAAAAATAATAGCTAACACTGACATGGTGCTATGTGTCAGGCACTTGCCCAAGCGTTCTGCATTTAATTCTCACTGTAATCCATAAGGTGGGTACTGTACTTCTCCCCATTTTATAGATGAGAAGAAATCAGCAAAGGAGCAGCCCTGAGGGTGGGAGAAAACTGGGAGGATGTGGAGTCCTGGAACTGATGTGAAGAAAGTGTGTCACGCAGAAGGGAGGGAGTGACTGTGTCAAATGCTGCCAGAAGGTCAAGTAAGATCAGGACTGAGAATTGATAACTGGATTTCGTGTTGTAGAGGGTGCTTATTCTTCCACTGATTAAAGTATGTGATACACCTTTGTTGTAATGAACACTTAAAAAACACGGCTAAAACACAGGAGGTTATTCAAAATAATTCTTCACAATTAACCAGTCTCTCTCATTTTATCCATCTCATGGGACAGGGAGAGGCAGCTGGAGACTGTGAAGATGAGGTCTCCTGCATTGCTCTAAGGTTCTCTTTCTACTTGTAAGAACAGGAAGAAGCTACACGCCACTCACCTCTTCTTCCTGTTTCTGATGGCATCGTGTATCATCTTCACTTGTACTGCCACCACGGAGAGAACTTCCACAGAAATTCGATTGAACTCATCAAAGCAGCCCCAAGCTCCTGTCTGCACCAATCCCTTATAGATATTTCCTATGGACTTAATGATGGAGTGAGGCATTAAGAATGTAACAGAAAAGGGTTTTTAGCTATTAGTTTGACTCATTCCAGGTCAGGAATAATATTGTTAGGATGTATCATTTCATAACTAACTTACTTTGTAGTCCATTTGCTCTGAACAGTTGAATACATAAACCACCATGCCCAGGGCACGGCCAAGATCTTTGGTGGTTTCTGTTTTCCCAGTACCAGCCGGGCCAGCGGGAGCCCCACTCATGGTGAGATGAAGTGACTGAGTTAAAGTAATGTAACACCTTTAAGCAAAAGAAAACACAAATATTACGATCTTCTATGAGATTCCTAGAAGATGTGAGGGACAATCCAATATTGTTTAAAGTTTAAGAAGTCACGGTCCACAAATCTGGTTGTAACACAAAACACTGACACACCTCTGATTCGTTCATGGTAAGCATCAGGGTAATATCAAATTTAATTTTAGGTTGGCTGTTTAAAAGTAATAGAGAAGAACGTACTGCTTTATTTGTCTCATTTCCTAAGAGCTGCATATTTGAATACAAATGACACTTAATTTGCAATGCTCTTGAATTTCTGATATTTCTAGGTAAACATATTATTAATATGGCAGACAACATCTCAAACTATTGTTTATAAAAGAAAAATAGATATCTTGGATGATGAATGAATTAAACACTAACTTTATTAAACTGCTATTTAATAAATACATTAAGAGATGAGATATGTAAACATAAATACAGAGTATGCAAATAATATATACGTATTTCACTGTAAAAAGCAAATATAACAAAGACATAACAATTTATTATGTTAAAATGTATTCAGGAATTCATTTTGAATGTGTCGCTACGTGCGTTTAGATTATGATAATACTTATTTTTGCAGGAAAGATTCAGAGGTTCTTAGACTGAGGAAAATTATGCAAAGACAGAATTTAATACTTGTAAAAGAAGGAAAACTAATAACCGGTGAGGACCTAACATGAGGTTTCTGCAGACTCATGAATTATTTTTGTCTTAGCACAGACAGTGGATCTAGTGGCAAGACACACACACGGAAGACCCAGGACTAGTGTCTACTCTGCCACTCATCAGATAATCTTAAATTACATTTCTGACATCAACATGCCTCAGTTTTCTCCTCCATGAAATGAGATTTATCATAGGACTTTATTAAGAAAGCCAACCCAACACGGTGCCCAAGTGGTGACGTCAATGGACTGCTAAGAAGGCCAAAGGTAAATGCCTTAAAAAATTCAAAGTACTATGCAGATAGAAGCAATTACTTAGGGAAATGGACAGTGTTTCTATATTTTACAGCCATCATGTTTCAGAGCATCTTACAATGAATATGGAATTGAAAGACCCCTGGACTAGGAATTATAGCACTTTTTATGGTGCAGACTATCCCCTATTAATCTTTTCTTGTGGTTCCAAGTTTTTCCTGACATATGACCACCTATATGCTGCAGACTACGTTTCCTCCCTGCCTTCCAGCCAGGAGCAGTCAAGTGACCAAGCTCCAGCCAACAATGCTATGTACTGAAATGAGTGTGCAAACCCTGGGATGCCTCCTTCAAGATGTTTTCCCCTTTCCCACTGGCTGAAACAAATGTGCAAACCACGTGTAGCATGTCGGTCCCCCAGAAGCCTATACAGCTGGACCATCTTCCTCGGGAATGTCACACAACTGAGACCCCAGCTGCCATGTTACTGAAGGCCTTATATTCTGGGTCTCTCTGGAACAGCAGCTTAGCACCCCCAAACCAATCCACCTGTGTTCCAGCGCAAGTCTCTCAATTACAAGCTGGTTGACTTGGTTCTCTGAACCTGCCCACATAGGGCAGAAGGAAATGCTCTCTGTTCAGTCTACCACACAAGGGGAAGGTCGGCATCAAACAAGACATAATGAAAGTGTTTGAAAGGCAGCATTGTGTTAATGTAAACAATTAGTAAACAATCCAAAGAATGAAATGGGAAAGAAATGTACATAGTGCGAACATCTTATACAGCCCTATTCACTCTATAAAAGGAACATTCATCTTCCTTTTAACTTCCAAATAAACCACATAGTGACTTTTAAATTAAAAAGTTAATAAGCTATTGGCCTCACACATTGGTAATTTTTAAAAATGCCTCTTCCCCATTTCTCCTGTACCCTGTGCCTCCCCCCACCCCCTTCTCTATGTGCAAGGGCACGTATACAGCAGACTCTAGGCATTTGCAGTTTTGACTCTTCAAGCAATTTTGTCAAGCTACAAAGTTTAATCTCTCACCCTGAAAGCAGTACATAAATTAACTAATTAAGATAGTGAACACCGACTTTTAGTTAGAGACAAGTTAAAGGGAACTGAATTAGAGAAACAATTGCAGAAGCCACACGATTTATCAAGGACAACATCACAAGCAGATTAGTATGTGCAAGAAAGATCACAAAGCTAGTGAGGGAATTCCATCAGCCTCCCAAGGCCACCACTACCCAGCTCGACAGACAGACTTGCAACCATCTGCCCTACCGTTCCCAGATAAAGTACACGGCATCGTGGTAACTGGATAACTGAGAACACACACATGATCTTGAGGTGTGATTTCTCTTTCATGAATGCCAAGGACTAAATATGCTTTCTCCCACCAAATAATTCAGCAGAGGTTGGAATACGAACAAAGAATCTCATGTCAATGTGACATATCCTTACCTCTACAACATTCTGACCGTGTGTACCTATTAACTTGGAGTCAAGTGGCAATGAACTTTTAAGAATCCCTTGCTGCCTTGACATGCTTGAGCCACACTGGGCTCTGTGTCTATCCCTTGAAGCTGCCAAGCTCCTTTCCATCTTAGAAACTTTGTACTTGTCTTTGCCTGTAACTTTCTGGCCCAGGATGTTTGCATAGCTGGTCCCTTGTTATCATTTGGGTCTTGGCTCAAATGTCCTCTCATACAACCTACAGCAGGCTCTCCCTTCAAGACGCTTTCTAACCTATCACCCTGTTTTATTTTTGTCACAGCATATATTACCACCTAACACAACTTTGTTAATGTGTTTGCTGTTCCTCTTCATTCCCAGCCACTCACACACCACACTCCCCTAGAAAGTGTGCTGTGTGAGAGCAGGAACCCTACCTGCTTGACACTGGGACAGTTCTCAACACAGTGCTTCAGAAGTACTGTATCTGTTGAATCATTTCTGTTCTCCTTTTCTTCCTTTCACTGTATGTAATCCTTCAAAACTGAATTCAATATAGGCAATCCCCGTTTTTACACTTCTAATAAAGGGAGGCAGTTTTGACACTTCTAGTATCAGGGTGTTAGCCATAAATAACCAGAGAGAATGGACTCCGAGATCAAAGACGCTGCCTTGAGCCATATTAACTGCTCATGATTTCATGACGTGTATACCACATAGCGTCTGTAATTCTGCTTTTCTAATTTGGTTCTCTTTAACGTGTCTCTAACACCAACATTTGCTATGTCACTCAATTAGTGCATTTGCATTCTGCTTTCATACAGTTTCGCAGTTTGTTCATCATTTTCTCACAGTCCTTTATCTTCGACCTCAGACATCTTTACCTATGCTGGGGAACTTTTGGCTTGGTGTTTCCCATCTGACTCCAACTTATCATCGTTACCTGTCAGTTAGAGGAGTGATCACTAGTCGAGGGCTGTTTCCTAAATACTCATAGAAGTACTGCAACTGGGCATCACAAATATCGACGAGGCAATGTTTCTGGGTATCCTCCCACCGGTGACGAAGTTGAGAGCGCCAAGTAAAAGCATGCGGAGTGACGACCTAAAAACATCACATGACATCACACACAGGACACTGAGAGCTTTAAGGCCACAAATGTAATCTATTAATCTAATCAACTCGGTTGAGTCACATTTTACTCTTAAAAAATCTCACAAAAGGGAAATCTCTTGTATGCTACTGCAAATTGTAATTGCATGTAGATGGTTGAATACTTAATCAGAAATATGTGTGTAATAAACGTCTTCATTTTAAGAAGGCTATTACTGTAAAACAACATCAGTTTGTTGAAGCAAGGCTTTTTCCCCTTTTATGAATCACTCCAGGGGATTTGATCACTTTTGTGACTTTATATTCATTATCACTGAAATCAGATGGAAAAATACACTCTGTATTAAAATAGCACACAATCCATTATTTCTGCATGTCAGAGGTATAAATAAACTATACTTTCAACCAAGTCCATTCTAAAACTGTTCTGCTTTTAGTAGAGATTTCCACGTCATTTCTCATTAAACCAAACAACAGTGTTTTTTCATTGCTATTCCTTCTTATTTTACTCAATTCTATCCATGATTTTCCCACTTTGAAAAAATAATTCCAGTCTCTTTCAAGATCCAATTGACCCAAGGGTTTCTTAGGAATCACTGGAAGTTACCAAAATTATTATCTATTCACTTGTCTGATATCTACATAAGTCTTGACATTGCATATTTATGCATATTACATGAGCAGGAATTAGACAGTCTCTATCTCTTTAAGTACAAAATAAAGAACATATTTTAAATCAAAATTTATCCTGCTGCAAGCAAATCACCACTGATAAAACATAATAAAATGTGCAAGGTCATATTCAAAGAGTAGTTATCAATGGCTCATCATCAAAATGAGAATACATGGTAATGGTGTTTTGCAAGGATCAGTTTTAGATTAGCAATTAAGCAACATTCTTCACTGATGGTCCTGAACCTGGAGCAAGAAGTTTTTTTTTTTTAACTTTATGCTTACACAAGGAAGCATTTGCTAGCACTTTGTGAAGAGAATTAAAATTCACTTTGATTTTAATAAATTGAGAAGGAACTAGAAAAACAACAGGAAACATCTCATAATACAAGCATGCATTCAAATTGTGAAAGGAAATGCCACCCTCAAAAAACAAAAGGGATTTGGAAGAAGTAGGTTATGGGCATGGTATGTCAATTTTGTTCACTAGACAAGCATACTTCAGACATTTTAAGTAGTAGTGTATTTTGGAAAAAGGGTGAGAAATTCTCCTTCTGCATTAAACACTGCCGGTATCTAAGAGACACGTGGACTTTTTAAAGAGATAAGGAAAGAAGGTTAATAACACACTGAAAGGATTAGAAAATAATTTCTTTAAAGAAAGTAATTTAGCTTTCAATGGAAAAGACAAAGGGTGGCCAACATTTCTCTTTCTTCAAAAGGAAAATAATCAAAGGCACACTGAGATGATTTAGGTGGTACACAATCTTACTGCTATTGGCTGGATAAGCCACAGTGGTGGTTATCACAGGCCAATGGATAATTATGTGTGGAGAAGCCAGAAGACAGGGAAATGAACAGGTGACTTCTCGTGGCTCCTCCATCCTGACTTAATTTTTGGATGATCTGAATTACAGGCTCCTGACTTGGCCAAACCCTTTGGGATATCACTTGGGATAACTCTCATGAGGATAATATATTCGTTAACCCAAATAAAAAATACCCAAAGTAAGTGCACTCAGCTTCTTAGGACTAATTAAAATATACAACCTTAAAAAAAAAAATGACTTTCTTAGAAGTACTCTTGATAATAAACACCACTTTTAGGAAAAAGCAAAAAACACATGAAATTTCTACAAATAACTTGCCTTCTGAGAAATAAGTTTTGCCACCACGTCTCTGGCATGGACATCTATGGTACAAATTGTCATGATCTTCTGCCTGTCTCCAGGTAGAAGTTCTCCCAGCAGAAGTGCAATCAGCGTATTCAACTGAGAAATCTAGAAGGCATATTTTTTAATGGAGGTAGTAGTTACAAATACAGAATCTTACAGCTCAATAGTCTTTATATTTGTAAAGGTCCCTTTAGTTTACAAAACTATTTCAAATACATTGTCCCAGCTGGCTGTCAAACTACCCTGGGGGTAGGAGTGGGAGGGAGGGATTTAATTAAATTAATTTAAATAGAATAAATATTATTACTGCCCCTCCCCCCCTCCACCTTCTGAGCTGAGACTCAGAGAAGACAGGTCAACCTGCAGGTAATGACAAAACCAGAGGTAGAAGCAAAGTTTCTTGGCTGCACTGAACTCTCTCCATGTAACCACGATCTGGTCTGCAACTTTGCTGGAATAGAAATGACTGCAAAATTTTAAAAGATCGAACTGAGTTAATATCTGTCAAAGTATAGTAAGAACTAAATACCAAGTGCTGTTTTGTTTGGTTGGTTTTGGGTTTTGTTTGTGTGTTTTTGCATGGGATATAGGATGATCACTGAGAAAAGATTTAAACAGTACAGCTGATGACTAACCCGCTTAATTCTTATTCATACCCTTATTCTTGTCTACACAAGAATTGTCTTGCCCACCAATTTCTGAGATCAATATTTTTCAAACTACTGGTCTCTTTTCCTAGAATGGAAAGGAATGAAATGGAATGGAATGACATGGAATAGAAAGAAAGAAAAATGCTGCACTATAGTAGTAAGAATATGTATTGTTTTTTGAAAGTTTATTTCAGTTTCATACTTGAGTGTATACGTATGTGTGTAAACTTGATCTGATATAAAATATATCTTACTGTTAATTGTGGTCAGAAAGTTCTGAAGGATACTCTTAGGTGGTCATTCTGTTAGCATGCTTATTTACATAAAACATAACTGTCTTACTCAAAGCTTATTAACAACAACAACAAAATTCTGCCTTATTCCAGGGTATCATTGTAAAACTATACTGTCCCCTTTCCTGTTTAGCTCTGCAAAGGACAGTCAATGACAAACTGTTAGATCCTGAAAGAACTGGTTGCAAGTGAATATATCATATCATCAAAGGCTCTCAAACCTTTGTACCTACTGTCACAAACATATTCCCTATAGTACTATTACCACACTCCAGAAAACACCAAACAATGCAGACTGCCCAGAGACTGCTGTGCAGCTGCACTGGAGAAGTTCTATAATTACAGTAAGCATGGAGAAGGCAGGCAGGATGGCATAACCGCAGCATGCACAATTCACATTAAATCAGAGTGTACACCGTGCCAGGCACTAACTAGGGTTATTGTCTGTATCATCTCACGTAATCTTCACAACAATCTATTATCCTCATTTTGCAGATGAGAAAATTGACTCGTAGGCATATTAACCACACTTGCTAAACAGGGCAGGGGGAATTCAAATCCAGACACTCTGACTTCAGAGCCTGAGTTCTTACTGATCACATCGAATAGATTTCCTGTACCACCCTCCACAAGATCAGTCCACCCACCACTTTCAAGTTGGACAAATGGTAGTTATGCAAAAAGTATTCCAGAGAGACTTAAAATCAAACACAATGAATAAGTGGTTCAAAGGAATCAAAAATACGTACTTTAGACATTCAGCATATACAACAGCCTTATAGCTGTTGTTGTATATTCTACTTTCAATATCCTACATCTATAAAATGTAGTTACATGAGAAGAAAAGCAGAGGTGATTATTATTTCATGTATGCCATGTTCAGTGTTCATCATGATTTTCGGTTCCATGAGGGCAAGGTCTGCATCTGTCTAGCTGAGTGCTTTGTCCCCAGAGCCACTAGCTGTTGAAAAGTAGGTGCTCAGGGACCTCCCTGGTGGCGAAGTGGTTAAGAAACCACCTGCCAATGCAGGGGACACGGGTTCAATCCCTGATCCGTGAAGATCCCACATGCCGCGGAGCAACTAAGCCCGTGTGCCACAACTACTGACCCTGCGCTCTGCAGCCCGTGAGCCACAACTACTGAGCCCATGCACTGCAACTACTGAAGCCGCGTGCTCTAGGGCCCACACACTGCAACTACTCAAGCCCATGTGCCTAGAGTCCTGCTCTGCAACAGGAGGAGCCACCGCAGCGAGAAACCTGCGCACCACAACGAACAGTAGCCCCCGCTCACCGCAACTAGAGAAAGCCCACGCGCAGCAACAAAGACCCAATGCAGCTAAAAAACAAACAAACAAAAAAAACTGAAAAGTAGGTGCTCAATGCATGCTTGAGCACTGAGTAGATGACTGAATGAACAGTAATAGCGTATACACATGTAAGTTTCTCAACAAAATTTATAGGCATGTTGGTTAGAAAGAAGGTACTTTGGCATTGGATATTTTCTATCTCGGTCAAGACATCCAGTCTTCAGAGTCACAAATCTTACACCAGTACCAGTACTTGGTTAGAAAGAGTTGGTTGTATCAACAGTAATAATATTTTATGTCTCTTAAGAACATTTTTCAAGTGCTTTCACAAGCAATGTCTTGTCTGAGCTGCCCTGTGATTTCTCCATTATTGATTCCCTTTTTACAAAAGTTCTGTCAAGTGACAGATGATTAAAAATACGGCTCATCAACATTATCTGGACAGCATTATATGTTGGGGATCTTATACTGTCTCTCAGGATTAAACTTTCCCAATGATGCTCTTTTGTAAGTAATAAAATTCTGTACCCACACACACACAAAAATAGTAGTTATAAAATAGCTATCATTTGGACAGTGGCATCAGGCAGCAATTACTATACATTCATATGGTAACTGCATACAAGTTTATGGTCTGTGACACATATAAAATGTTCCTCAGCAGCTTTTAAGAAATACATACTTTACCATGTAATCAGCACTTATTCTTGCCCTTGATTAAAGAAACGTCACATGATTTTCTACTGGATCAAGGATGTTTGTCTCAGGTCAAAAACATCCCTCTGAAACTCAAGTGGCTGTTTTCCCGGTACACCTTGGTTCAGCTGGAGCATATGTATGGTGTATCTTGAACCAGAAAGAAGCCTACCTTTACTTACAGTCCAAACTCCTATCCATGAACACAAAGCCTTCCATGACCTCCCATCACTCTTTTCCCATCTGACATCACTCCAACCATCCTGGACTTTTCTTTGTTTCTCCATCATGGCTGCTTCAAGGTCACAGAGACTGTTTCACCTGTCTGGAGTCATTTTCCCTCTGATCTTTGTACAGCTGGCTTCCTCTCATTATTCAAGTCTTAGTTTAAGTTCACCTCCTCAGATCAGCCTTCCTTGGCCATCCTATTTCCACCTACCCAGTTATTCTACATGTTCCTAATTTATTTTCTTCATGGTTCTTACTAGTATCTTATCATTCACTTATTTACTTCCTTGTTTGCTGTTTGTCTCCTCCGCTTGACTGTAAGCTCTCAAGGAGCAAGGTCCTTATCTGTCTTATTCAACACTACATTCTCACATGTAGCATAGCAGCCAGCACAAAGCATGTGCTCAGGAAACACTCGTATGAATAAACAAAGGAAGATATGAATGACAGCAATAATACACACCAGAACAACATTTTGTTCTCTCATCCCCTCATTCACACAACACTAACATGGTTACTGTTTCCAGAGCTTATAGGTCAATGAGGAATGCAGATAAATAATTACAATTGTTTTGCTAGGGCAAGTACAGAGTACTATGACAGCACACAGAAATAGGACCTTCCTTAATCGAGAGCTTGGAAAGACATTTTACAGGAGAGGGTATTTATGCTGAGACCTAAAGAGTGAGTACGATTTAGGCTGTAGAGAGTTCAGGGGTTTCCCACCCAGGGAGGCAGTGTTTAAGCCACAGGAAGCAGCTCAGGATATGGCAGGTGGCCCTGGGAGGGACCTGAAAGAAGTCTGGGATGGTGAGAGGGGAAGGCAGAGGCAGACCAGGTATGTAAGGATGCTGTAGAGGGAAGCGGGGTCCCAAACATGCAGGGCTAGGCCAGCTTTCTGAGGGTCTGAACTTCAATCCAAGGGCAAGAAGACACTGGTGAAGGGTTTAGGGAGGTGGGGTGATAATTGGATGTATGTTTCTAAGAGATTTCTCTGCCTCTAGTATGATTAATTGGAGGGAAACAGGATTGGAGAAAAAAGACCAGAGAAGAGGATGCTATACTCAATCAGGCGAGAAAAGAGTAGCTGGGACTAGGTTATTAACAAAGTAGTGAAGGAAACAGTAAGAATAAATATATTTAGGGCAACTGAAGAGACTTGGTGGTTGACTGGGCATCAGGTGAAAGAGGAGTCAAATGGGCTTCTAGTCTGAGCAACTGGTGAAGAGTTTTGGTGTTTTTTAATGAACTTGAGAAGCACTGAAGAAGCGGGTTTGAGAAGAGTAAATACATTTTGAATGTTCTAGGCTGGACGTGCCTGTCAAATTTCCAGTGGACAAGTCCAATATGCCCCTGACTCCACTTCAGGAGAAAGGCCTGAGCTGGAGGTCAAAGTCACCAGCATATTACAACAGAAACTGAGCAGCCAAAAGGGCAGATGAGATTAGCCAGGGATATGTGGTGTGGTGACAAGAAAAAGGGATCTAAGTTAGAGCCACAAGGAACAGTTAAGGGGCAGGAGGAGGAAGAGGAACAAGGAAATAAAAACCGAAGAATAACCCAAGAAGTACGTGGAAAAGTGGAATTCAAACAAAGATGAATATAAGGGAAGAGGGCATTTGAAAAGGAAATATTTCTAACATTAAAAAAATAGAAATCTACTCAGTCAAGTGATTAGAAATAGTTCTTGGAGAGAGATGAGGATGAAAAAATGGAATGAGTAAGTATAGATATTTAGTTCAAAACGCTTGGTTATAATATAAGTTCCAGCGATAGAGTAGGAAATGGAAGGAGATGTGACATCAAGGAATACTTTTTGGTGGTTGTATTGTTTTTAAGCAATGTGAGAGACTTGGGAATGTTTAATTGCTGATGGGAATGAGCCAGTGTAAGAATTTGAAGACACAGTAGAGAAGGAAGTCACGGAAATCCTGCAGACGAGACCCAGAGCACAGATGGAGACAAGGTTCCAGATGGTCAGAGGCCATCCTTCCATTTTAACAAGAGGACGGTGCAGAGGGCAGAACACCAGCCCCATTGCCATTGATCTAGTTCCTCTCTGATGGCATCAGCAGATAATAAGAACTAATATTTATTGAGCACTTACTAGCTAACATATCTAACAAGCATTATTATATATGTGTGCATGTGTATGTATATATATAGTATGTGTGTGTATAATATCTATCTGTGTGTATATATACATACACATATTTCTAATTTAATCATCCCCACAATAACTCTGTAGGGAAGGTACTATTATTATTCTCATTTTATATATGAGAATACGAGGTAATTTGCCCAAGATCACACAGTTATAAATGGTGGAGCCAGGATTTAGTACATGATTCTAGGATTTTATTGTATATTTTATAAACCTCAAAGTTTCCCATGTGGATAACATATTCATTAACAGAACACCTTGGCCAGACAAGAGTTGACCTCCAATGATTCCGGTGGATGGAAAGAGGTAACTAGGCATCCCCCTCCTATAAACTCTCATATTTAGATAAACATGGAAACAATTCCCAAGAAAGAGACATGAATCTTGATCACTGAGGTTTATATGTTACAAATGTCTAAGACACCATGGTGTTCTTCCAAAGAGGACCAGCTCGCTTGGTGTGATGATGGTGAGCTCACCATGAAGGAAGGTGTCAGGCATACACAGTAACATACTCAAGGTCAGAGAGAAGGGCTGGTTCCCGATACATAATGGTGGTTGATTCTCAAGTTTGTCCTCACCCAGCTCCTACGGCAGTATGGTATAAAGAGGCCATGTCTGTGAACTTAAAGAGACATGTCCCTAAATACTATAGGATAAATAAGGCAACACAGGAAGAACATTTTCCTTGTAGTAGCAGAAGCACTGCAATTTTACCATGATCAAGGCATGGCAGATTTCCCAGCTTAGGCACACCCAAGCCACAGCAGCAAAGAAGCTGGAAGGGCCCCTCGGTAGAAATGTTAATATCTGGAGCTTGTAGTCCTCAGCTCAGCAAACTGAAGTGAACATTACAAGGTAACTACTACAGCACTTTGGGAGTCAGCTACCAGAACCCTCAACCTCTTTCCATCTGGACATACAGAGAAGTAATGCTCTCTGAGTCTCTTAACAATAGCAACAAGATCTCTAATCCCGAAACCCACCAATGTTTCAACTTAAGCAATATCAGAAACAATGGATTTTCATTTCAGCTAGAACAAAGAAAATTGCCAAAGAGACCAGGTCCCACACTCTCTGACACTATCAGGTCGTGGGTTGTGGAATCTCGGTTTATCGCCTCCCTTTGCACTGTTCGTTTCCTACTTCTCCTTCAGTCATATTGCGAAAACCAGCACAATATTGAGCAGTGTATGTCAGAGACAGTGAGCATAATTACCCCATTCCTGACATTAATGGAAATGATGTTAATGTTTCACTATTAAGCATGATTTTCTGTCTAGGTTTCTGGTAGATAATCGTCATCAAGTTATCAAGTTTCTTTCAGATGCTATGTGGGAAAAGAAAAAGGTGTAAAAATTGATAATCTAAGCTCCCACCTTAAGAAACTTGAAAAAGAGAGGCAAATTAAACTCAAAGTAAGTAGATGAAAGGAAGTAATCACGATAAAGCAGAAATCAGTGAAATACAAAACAAACAGTAGAGAAAATCAACAAAATCCAAGATTCGTTTTTTGAAAACTTAAATAAAATTGATAAACACATAGAAAGTCTGATTACAAATAAAGGAGAGAAAACACAAATCACCAACACCAGGAATGAAAGGGGGACACGATGCCAGATCCTCCAGATGTGCTAAGGATAACGTCGATATAGGAAGACCAACTCACATCAATAAGTTTGAAAACACAGATCAGGGGTGGATGACCGTTTCCTGTAAAGGGCCAGACGGTAAATGTTTCGGGCTTTGAGGGGTACATGGTCTCTAGTGCAATGATACCACTTAGCCAGTGAAGCGTGAAAACTACCAAACACATAGGCACCGGGCCAGATTTGGCCAGATGGCTGTAACTTGCCAAACCCGGACTTGGAAAAAATGGGTAAATACCTTGAAAAACAGAAATTCCCAAAACTGACCAAGAAAAAAAGAAACCAAAAAAGCTACACAACAGCATGTACACAAAAGAAATCAATTTATAATTTATAAAGAAAGAAAACCCCAAGCCCAGATAGCATTACCAGTGATTTCTGTAATAAACTCTTTCACAAAATACATGAAAATGCAATACTTTCCAATTCCTTTTAAGGAGCATAATTCTCATCCCCAAACTGGCAAAGATATTATAATAAAAGAAAACTACAGATAAATGTCCCTTATGAATATAAATGCAGAATTTCTGGACAAAATATTAGCAAATAGAATCCAGCAAAAAATATATACATCTATAAATGGTAATACATCATAAATGCAAAGTGGCCTTAGCATTCAAAAATTCACCTTAGTAACAGAATAAAAGAGAAAAACCACAAGAGTATCTCAGCAGACTTGAAAAAGATCAACTCCTCTTCAAAATAAGAATTCTCAGTATGTAGTAATGGAAGGTATTCCCCTCTGTTTGAGAAAGGTCATCTACAAAAATCTAGAACTACTATCATACTTAATGGTAAAACATTGTTCTTCCCTAAGACTGGGATTACTTCTATTTAACATTATATTGAAGGTCGTAGCCAATTCAATGACTCAAGAAAAGGAAATAAATGGCAAAAAAGAATGGAAGGTCAGAAGTAAAACTGTCATTATTTACAGATGGTATATTCATGTACATAGAAAGCCTGTGAAACTATATTTAAAAAAAAAAAAAAAACAACCTACTACAACTAGCAAGCAAATGTGGCAAAGTCTCAAGACGCAGGTAAGTATTAAAACATCAAAATATTTCTGTATACCAGCCACAAACATTAGAAAATTTAAAATTAATTAGCATATGTTTACAGCATCAAAACATATCAATTATCTAAAAATAAATCTAGCAAGAAATGTACAAGACCTCTGCACTGAAACCTACAGAAAACACCGTTCAGAGAAATTAAAAAACCATTGGAACAGGGCTCTATTTACGAGGTACCTATCTTTAAATTTAAACTTTCTTACCATTTCTATTATTTCTGTGGTTACTGGTCTACTCAAGTTTTCCACCTCATTTTGAATTCATCTTAGAAACACTGTTCATAGAAAATTATCCATTTAATTTAGATTTTCAACTTAAATATTAGTATAAAATCACATGTAGTGTTGTACAGTCTTCTAAAAAAAATCTCTTTCTCATACAAGAGATTTTTCTTTTCGCTATCCCTTTGTTGTTTCTGCTGTCTCCTCTGAACTGCAAATCTTTGTCAGTGTTTGATCTGTTCAAAGAACCAACGCTTGAGTTAATGGATCAGACTGGACTCATGGCCTATATGGGTAACAAATCTCTTTTTCTGTTACCTCCACTTATTGTGGGGATCTTGAGTTACTTCAGGATCTGTTTTGCTTTTTTCTCTAGAACAGGAATTGGCAGACTACAGGTAATGAGCCAAATATGGCCCACCACCTGTTTTTATAAATTAAGTTTGATTGGAACTCAGCATGCCCATTCATTTAAAAATTGCCTATGGCTTCTTTCCTACTCCAACAGCAGAGAGGAGTGGTTGTGAAAGAGATTACAAAGCCCACAAAGACTAAAATATTTACCATTCCATCCTGCACAGAAAAAGTTGTCCAACCCAAGATCTACAGTCAAGACACAGTCATGGCAGAAGTCCTCAATAAATGTCTCACTTTGTTTATGAAGTATTTCTCAGGCCTTTATCCTGGGGACAAACACTCTCACTGATAATCTCTTGGGATGTACAGGAGGCAGGACTGGTTCCAACTGTTCACCTCTTATACATTCATTACTTATCACTGACCATGGACCATGAGCCCCACATATTTTTTTACCTTTATTGAATCTCAGTTTGTAATTTCTCTGGAATTTCATTGGGATAAAGTAGGCTTATCATGGCAATAGCTTCTTCTTTTTAATATGTTTGGACTGTGATTTTCTCTGCTCTTAGTCATCTATCAGTTTGATTCCATCTGTTATCAACTTCTAGGCATTCCTCAAATTATCTGGTCCAGTATTTCCAGGTACAATATGACTTCTTTTCATATACCTTGTCTTTCAATATAATTTTTGATGCGTTAAAGTAACCAGGTTGGGCCCAAGATGGAGTCGCTCACGTTACCCACATCAGCAAACCAAAAGGTAACTGTTTCTATGTTGGGCTCTCCCAGAAAAAGCAGGCTTAGGTCAACCAAGCAGTGTTTGCCTGCTCAGCACACACGTTACCTGACCTGGCTCCAAGGCTTCCCTTTGCTCCTTACAAGGAAAGTAACCCTGCTTTAATTAATCAGCAAATGCCCCTTCCTTGTTCCTGTTTACTTTGGTCTATAAAAATCTCTCCTCTCCTACAGCTCTCTGGAGCTCCTTTCCATCTGCAGACTGAATGTTGCCTGATTGATGAATCACTGAATAAAAGCCTACTAGGTCAGTAAATTGCCTGTGGAAAAATTTTCTTTTAACAGATGAGAGGGGCGGTAGAGAATATGTGCTCTACTCATCATCTTGTAGCTTCCTGCTATTAAGAAGCATGAGCCTATCAGATCACAAATTTCTATAAAGACAAAAACAAACAAAAAACTCATTTCCAATATACACTGTGTAACTGCAGCCTTCACAGGCTTCCCTATTTGGGTCAAAGGGTCAGGGCGAGATAAGAACACTATCAACACAGTATGCAATTGTTTTTGAAAAATTTCTCAATGATTAAAAATGAGGCCAAAAACTGACCCTAAGTAGGGAAATGAGAGTTTCTTTCTTATACATATAATATTTCTGAATATTTGTGGTCAGAAAGGATAAATAGTTAAATAAGAAAAGCTTTATATTGTTTATTGTGAGTCTTATTAAAAGTACCCTAGGCAATGTCCCAGCACACTAGTAATTAATATTTTGAATCCAAAATGCTTCCATCTCTTTTTCGCTGATTTGCACACAGCTCAATGATAAAGGAAGAATGGAAAAACATTCTTATCAGATCCCAAGCCTAACCAAATACTTTTGCCAGGGAACGCTCAAATTTGAGAAATTATATTTTATTTGTTTTACTTTCAAAGACTCTGGCAAGGCAGGGATATATATTCAAAATGCAGTATTTTTGCCTTTAATCCCAACACTATCTAACATGCAATTACAATATGTCTGGGGGGAAATAAAGTTTAAAATAATTATCTTCGTTTACCTCACTACAATTTGGAACTGAGAACTAAGGAAATAAATTACTTGTTCAGGTAGATTGTCAGTTACAGCCAACTCTGATTTCAGTTTTGAAATTAAGCTATTTTAAAGGACTGAAGTTCACCTTAAAAACTGCTCACAGTATTAGCAAGAGTAGTTTTAATTAAAAACAAACTCCAGCAGATGGTTACCTCCATTTTTAAAGAGCGAAAACGAATGGGGTTTCAATTTAGATTGAAATGCACACACTTCTCATGAACCAAACTGAAGCTTTAACAATATTCAAATGTTAGCTGCTCTGGTGTGCATACTAGTAACAGTGGCAACATTGAAATGCTGTATTGAAGGCATCTGTTGGCTGGTCTGTCAAACATTTCAATTCATGCTGGAAGTGTTTCATAATTAAGCACGTAAATGCTGTCTTCATAAACCACCCTCTTTGTCTACTTCTCATCTAACACAAAAAAGAAGCATTATTGTAACTCGAACAAAATGGAAAACTTTAAAACTATTTTAAAGGAGAAAAAAGCTAAATTTTCTTAATTAGCTGAATAAGCTAAAGCTACTGGAATATAAATAACTTTAGCTCTAAGAATAAAAAGGATCAACCCTTACATTTAGGTCTTTAATCCATTTTGAGTTTATTTTTGTGTATGGTGTTAGGGAGTGTCCTAATTTCATTCTTTTACATGTAGCTGTCCAGTTTTCCCAGCAGCACTAATTGAAGAGGCTGTCTTTTCTCCATTGTATATTCTTGCCTCCTTTATCAAAAATAAGGTGACCATATGTACGTGGGTTTATCTCTGGGCTTTCTAACCTGTTCCATAAGAACCTAGGGGCAGGACAGGAATAAAGATGCAGACGTAGAGAATGGACTTGAGGACATGGGGAGGGGGAAGGGTAAGCTGGGACAAAGTGAGAGAGTGGCATGGACATATATACACTACCAAACGTACAATAGATAGTGGGAAGCAGCCGCATAGCACAGGGAGATCAGCTCGGTGCTTTGTGACCACCTAGGGGGGTGGGATAGGGAGGGTGGGAGGGAGAAGCAAGATGGAGGAGATATGGGGATATATGTATACATATAGCTGATTCACTTTGTTATAAAGCAGAAACTAACATGCCATTGTAAAGCAATTATACTCCGATAAAGATGTTAAAAAAAAAAGAATCAACCCAATGTTGATGACAGGGGAGGCAATAGACAATTCTCATGCACTGATACTGGGAAGGTAAATTTGGCATGATGTTTTGAAGGCTTAAGAAGGTATAGTCTCTGACCTAGCAATTCTACATCTAGAAGTTTATCCTGAAGAAATAAAGAAAAATATGTGCAACATGGATGTAAACACAAAGCTGTTCACTACAGTATTATTATTGAGAGCCAAAAATAAAAACAACCTAAATAGCAGTAATAATAACAACAGGCAGTCTTACAACATATTGGGTTAAACTGAATGGACAATTCCTTTATTAACACAGAGGATATTTGAGTAAAACGAAACACATCCACATGCAAAGTACACAGCCAAACATGAGAGAGGGGGAAAGAGAGAGGGGGAAGGAAGAAAGGGAAAGGGTTGGGGGAGAGTGGGTGATAGTCCCTAATGCCAAGGATGTGCATCCAAGTTAGAGCAGTAGAATGAGGTTAACAAGCTAATGCCATGGCAGGCGAAAGGAGAATTTGAGTAGAGACCCAAACATCGGAGACTGAAGTTTAAATTGCCCACGTGGCAACACAACATTTCTGTTCTCTGCCTCTTATACTCCCTGAGCAAGGCAGGGAGTTAGAATTCAGATGCTGACATAAAGCCAAGATCCTCAGAGTATTACACAGTCCAATACAAGGTTCTAGAAAAACTCTACCCACCAGCTCAGAGAAGCAAGAAGAAAGCTTGAAACATCTTGGGGCTTTGGATAGGAAAAATGTCCTCTAAAAGAAATCAAAATCTCAGGCCTAAGCCATGTGAAGCTATGGCATCCAAAATGACCCTGCCACTATGATCGGTAAATCCCAGACTGAGTAATTAACCACAAAATTAATCCAGAACTCACAAAACCTGTAGAAACCTGGAGGAAACAAGGAGAAAAACATGTAGGGACATCTGCTCAGTGTAGAACACACAGAATTCCTCCAGAAAAAAAAAAGCCAACCTAAAGATAACCTTTAAAAATAAACATACAGGGCTTCCCTGGTGGCGCAGTGGTTGAGAATCTGCCTGCCAATGCAGGGGACACGGGTTCGAGCCCTGGTCTGGGAAGATCCCACATGCCGCGGAGGAACTAAGCCCGTGAGCCACAACTACTGAGCCTGCGCGTCTGGAGCCTGTGCCCCGCAACAAGAGAGGCCAGGACAGTGAAAGGCCTGCGCACCGCGATGAAGAGAGGTCCCTGCTTGCTGCAACTAGAGAAAGCCCTCGCACAGAAACGAAGACCCAACACAGCCAAAAATAAATAAATAAATTTATAGAAAAAAAAAATTAAAAAAAAAACATACAAATAAGTTCAAATTAAAAAAAACAGCCCCAAAAGAACAGAACAACCTAAATAAGACTATTAATGAGATAGAAGAATAAAAACCATAATGAAGACATGTCATTATAAAACTGATTTTTAAAGAACCAAAAAGAACTTTGGGAAATTGAGATATAGTAACTGAAATTAAACTTATGAAATGGGTATGTATTAATAAAAGTCTTTAGGGGTAAAGATGACTGACATCTGCAACTTCCTTTGAAAGTGTAATTGGAGAGTCTTACATAGGAGGAAAATAATATGTACAGTATCTAGGTGTGGGTGGTATACTGGATCCTTGGGAGATAATGGACACGGATGGATGTTTTTTATTTGTTTGTTTTATTTATTTTTTATTGAAGTATGGCTGACTTACAATGTTGTGTTAATTTCTGCTGTACAGCAAAGTGACTCAGTTATATATATATACACATTCTTTTTTATATTCTTTTCCATTATGGTTTATTTCAGGATATTGAATAGGATATTGAATATAGTTCCCTGTGCTATACAGTAGGACCTTGTTGTTTAAGGATGGATGTTTTTTAAACCCATGTAGAAAACAAGAATGACAACACCAAACTACAAAATGGAAAGCTAAACAAATGATTGCTAAAATCTTCCTAGCATCATACCTTGAACACAGAAGACACTCCATACAACAAGAATGAATGAATGAATGAATGAAGCTTACCTCTTCAAGTCCCTTTAAATCTCAAAATCATAAATCTTATAAAATACCTGTTTTTTATGGAAATCCTTTAGGGCCGTTTCGTAGCCTTCCTCTAGCCTACTGAAGGCTATTCCTACATCTGTAGTCCACCAGATTTGTGAGCTAGTTAGTGCGACTTGAGCCGGGAAATCAAAAATCCACAATTCCCTGGGTTTGTCCTCATAGGCTGCGATGGCTTCTGTGATAGAACGTCGCACTGTCTCTTGCATGGTCTGTTCCAGCTGCAGAAGCCACGTTTCCACCTTTTGAAGCAAATGGAAGTGTTGTAACACAGGCTTAATTATGGAAAAGGGATTATTCCATCCTCTCACGGGCTTGAAGGCTACACAGAGAGGGAGGCCTCAGGTGGATTTATTTTAAACCCCTGTACTAGAAGGATAACTCAAACGAGCCAGTGAACTACTGATTAACGAAGTCTTTCCTACATGAACCTGGCTTCTGCCGGGATACTGCTCATCTTATTTCACCTACCAGCTGGCTGATAAAATTCCACATCCTAAACAGACAAGGTGTTCTCCATTATTCATTTTTCAGATTTGAAGACCTGATGGTTCTAGACCAAGATCCCCTCTGATGACACACAGTGTTCTGAGAAACCGAGCATCACAGCCAATATGCTAGAGTAAAATTCTAGAGATTTGGAAATAATAGGAAATTGATTTTTTAAACTGAAGTACAGTTGATTTACAATGTTGTGTTAGTTTTAGGTATACAGCAAAGGGATTCAGTTATACATATATTCTTTTTCAGAATTTTTTCCATTATGGGTTATTACAAGATATTGAACATAGCTCCCTGTGCTATACAGTAGGTCCTTGTTGTTTATCTGTTTTATATATAGCAGTGTGTATCCGTTACTCCCAAACTCCTAATTTATCCCTCCGCCCCCTTTCCCCTTTGGTAACCATAAATTTGCTTTCTATGTCTGTGAGTCTAGGAAAGTGATTTTTAAAATGTATCTTTTGATAATTTTTAAATCTACTAAAGATTCCACCCTCAAATCTACATAGTTCCTAGTCTTAAGCCAAAGTGTTTTCAGCAAGTATCTTAATTATATTCCCTACTGGCTCTCATCCTCACACTTGTCATAAATTAGACAGCAGGAGAGTATGAGAGATAGGACAACTGCCGACTTGTGAAAATCTTTCTTAAAAAAATTCATTTGAAGTTTATTTTGCTCCCACAAATATATTTCTGCCTGTTTTCCAACCTATTCAAATATGCTTTGTTATATTTATCCATATATCTGTTTCTTTGGGATGATATTATATAACAAAAAGGATACCTATACCATTTGCGAATAATTGATCATATCAATAAAAAATAACTATAATAAATAAATTCCAAGGACTATATGAGATCCTGAAGATTATACAACTGATTTCTTTCCCCGCCTCTGTGAAGATGACACAGCATTCATTCCTGCAACCTCTTTCTCTGGAGAACTGGGAAGGAGCAGTACGTGGTCAGTGAGCTGACAGCCTTCCCTATTGGAAGAAAAAGGGAAGAACCATCCCCAACATCCTAAAAGACTTCTCTCCTGGCTTCCTAGCTGGGCTTTATTCAGATGCCTGAAAGCAGGTGACCTAATCACTACTGTAGTCACTCCGCACAACTCTTAATGTCACCAAGCAGCAAGCTCCTTTAGTAAATCGGTATCATTTGATCATATCCCAGATACTCTGGGATCCATGTCCTCAGTATGGCCACCTGTTCTCAAGAACTCTCCAGTCCATCTGGGAAGACCAAACACGCATACAAGGTGACACATCAACCCGTGTTCAGAGACTATGCCACCAACGGCAACTCAGCTCAATATAATTTGAGAACTAAGCCCTGATGAGGTGCTTGCTTGATCTCCCATTTCTTGGTCTTTCATCAGCTTCTGTCCGACCCTCTATAACAAGAATTATCACTTCCCATTATCACTAATTATGTGAATATCCATTTATTCAGTAAGCTTAAGAGGTCCCCAAGGAGAGGTGCCATGTCTTTTTCTTTTCTGTATCTCCAAAAGCCAAACCCAGCAGCTGGTACATAGTAGGTATACAATAAACACCTGTCGAATAAAACGCAAAGAGCCCAAACTGGGAGGAACCAATCATAAAAGTGTGGGGGGAAGAGGGGGGGAGGACCTAAAGTAAAAGCATCTTTTTATAAAACAGGCAATTAGAGGGTAAATGTGCTACATGCCCAAAAGTCTCTAGCATAAGTTGCTTATATAAAATAAGTTAGAGCACTGTGAAAACTTTCAGTACCAAGGGTTCCTGCTACTGACACCCACATCTATGGTTGGACTGTCCTCCTCCTGGGCACTATGCCAATCAGCTAGCAGTCTGCCGGGGGGAGGCAGACAGCAACACACTTTTGTCAAGATAGTTTATGGTGACTTTTTCTAATCATTGTAATAATATCCTAAAGAGCCCCAGAGATCACAAATACACTTTAATCAAAGTATTCCACCATCTGCTTCCCCTGCATTTGGCAGGATTTTTCTGGTACAATATTAAAAAGCAACAGAGAGGAATAAAGAAAACCCTTGTAAAAAAAAGGTTGCCATCACATTTCTGCAAGGGACCCTTTAAGGAACCCCCTGCCTCAACCTAAACTGTTCTGTAATAGAGGCTACTGTCTCAGTTACCCTGTGGATTAACTCAAGCTATATAAGCATCGTAGTAAAAAGATGCAGTTCCTCTGAATCATCTGAAAACACCAAGAGCTGCTTCCTAAATCGTTAAGAGCCATTCTTACAGATAACTGTTAAGAATATGTTTGAGGTGTTTGGCTGTGAGAGAAGAGAGTATGTTAACTGTCTGTGCACACGGTAATTAGTGTACATGACATTAGCTAAGCGGACTCAATCAACTTTATTTACGAGCAGCCATTTACAACACCCACGTCAGAATCCTGAACCACAGCCTCTTTAGAACGTGCTTCATTGCAAGGTGCTGCTTCACCCTAACCCTTCCCTGTACTCTGAGCAGGGGTGAAAACAATATGCTCTGTAAGAGATTCAGTCACTGGGTGGCATGTGCTACTAATTCTGGGGTTTACTCGTTCAGTCTGTGACAGTCCCTCCCGTCTGGCTCAACTGTGAGCAAGCCTGAGCTCCTGCAGGGTGCTGAAGCCTGATAATCAGAGTGGGAAGCACGGCAGAGGAGCCCTCTGTCACACCGGACACAGGTAAACGGGAATCTCTGAGCACAAAACTAACCGGAGCCTCATTTGCCATGAGTTGATTTTTTCTTGTTCAACTTTTAAAAATTATCCCCCCAATACTTCTCTGGCATAGAGAACCTCATAAGCAAATCTTACATGGCCTATGCATTCACACTCAGCTGGGAATGGCACGTATTCCTTTTCTTTGCTGTACATTCCGACGGCCCTGCGCGCGGAAACATCCTGATGGTCTTCAAACTGCAGATCTACAATGCTGTCAAAGAGTTTGGAAAGGTGGTGTGTAACCTAAGACAAGATAATAAGAAGAGATAAGAGCATTTCTTACTGGATATGTATTCTGGTAATCTACAGATGTGGCTAAATGAATTCACAAAACTGTCTTTATATCGTTACAGAGATGCCTCAAAATGTCTTTCTTCCAAATAAAAATCACTTCTTCAATTCCAGAGTTTGAAATGACCCAGATGGAGAAGTGGCCAGGCACTCTGATCACATCGTCAGGTGTTGGGAGGTGAATACTTAGCCTGCTAGGTTATCTATTCTCTCCTTAAAGGCTGGAGACTTACCAACTTCTCTATCTGTACCATATTCCTGTAGCAATCATCCTGCTGGGAATTTTGTGGTCAGGTTATTAAAATTCAGACATGGTATTTTACTTACACCATAAAAGACCTTGTATTGTTTAAAAACAAAAAGCTGTGTTAAAATATTTGAAATGAAAAATGTAAATTAGATACAGTCTTATTCTTGGGTCAAGTCCTATGTTACTGTGCACTTGCTTTGCTATTTACATGAGCCCCAGAGCATATTTGTTACATAAGAAAGGTGAATGGGATGCCCCCATTTTCACTGACAAAGAAATTGAAGGTAAAGTATTAGGTGACTTCATCAAGTTGACACTGCTAAGAATAAGTGGCAGTTAGATCTTAAACCTCCAAGTCCAAGCCACATCTACAAATTTCAAACTCTTTGAGCATCATAACCTTTTACATCGTAAGTTGTGGGATCTCCAAAAGAGCCCCCAGTAAATAGCATACTGAACCCTGTGCAGGTTCTGGACTCCTTGAAAAATAAAATCAAGTTAAAAAGACAAAGAGCAGCCCTTGTTCTGCTAGAGGCCAGTTCAGAGATGAAAGCCCAACTGGCCTCCAAACAGAACACAAGAATCAATAAGACTTATCCATCTGGTCATATCAGCACAGACCGAGACCGGCCTCTCCACCCAGCAGGACTGGCAAGGAGGAAAGGAAAGGAGTTCTGCAGGCTATCAGTCAGGCAAGCCGCTCTACCTCCCCCTTGGGTGGACGGAACAAAGGGCGGAGTGGAACAAAGGGCGGAGTGTACCACAGGAAGTGTCAGGAATGGGAACAAGCGCTCCCTCCTTACACTTGGCAAAACTATTGTAAAACCTGAGAAGTGGGAAACAGGTTGGTGATTCCTCAAAAAGTTCACTATAAACTTGTCATAGGACCCAATAATTCCACTCCTAGATATATACCCCAAATTATTGAAAACATGTACTCAAATACTTGTACAAAAGTTCAGAGCAGTATTATTCACAGCAGCCAAAAGGTGGAACCAACCTAAATGTCCATTGACGGATGAATGGACACATTGTGCATTGTGCCATATCCATACAATGGAATATTGTTCAACCATCAAAAGGAAGGAACTACCGGTACACTCTACAACATGGATGAACTCTGAAAACATCATGCTACGTGAAAGAAGCCAGTCACAAAAGATCATATAGTGTATGATTCCATGTACATGAAATGGCCACAATAGGTAAATCCACAGAAACAGAAAGCAGACTGATGGCTAGTAGGAGACAGGGGGACGAGGGAATGCACGATGACTTCTTAATGGGCATGAGGTTTTATTGTGGGGTGATGAAAATATTTTGGAACTAGATAGAAGTGATGGATGCACAACATTGTGAACAGACAAAATGCCAATGAATCATACACTTTAAAATGGCTAATTTTATGTTACCTGAATTTCACCTCAATAAAAAAACAATAATAAAAAGTGCTGGTAACCAGAAGACAGTGTCAAGCTATAGAACATTTCCCAGCCATCTCTGCAATGACTTTTTCTTGAAATACAGTTTAACTGGACTTGATAACTATCCCAATAGCAGCTTCTACAAACAACAGCAACCTGACTAAATTTCCCATATGAAAAGACAAATACCAATATTGGTAGGGAACTCCTTAAGGGTGATTTAATCTTTGAAGCTTTTAGCCTTAACATTTTTGCTGTATTCACAGTTTTAGTACTGAAGAAAATCACAGCAGGGAATCTTCCGAGTTTAAAACAGATGAGTTTTTGAGACTCTCACTTTCAGTGGAGACAGAGTGGTAGCTGATGATCACTGCTTGGGTTATCACAGTCTCCCACATCCCTGTACATAACCCACAGGACATGATACACAGAAAGTATCTCCACTCCTCTAACGACTCGCTGTCACAGCTGAAGCGGCCAGGAAGTGCACAGATGTTTAATGGCTTCTACTGTGTAATGGGCTTAATCAGGTACAAATAATAGTCAGGTACAAAGCTGCGGGATAAATGAGACCTCAACCATCAGACACCCTCACACATCATTGTTTTTGTGAGGAAAGCATTTCAAAAGAACTCCTAGTCCTCTAGTCACTCAGTGTGTGACCAGGAAACGCAAACCCCACGGCTTGATGTTCTCCCATGACTTATACCTGGCGTGTTGGAAGTTGGATATTTTCCTATTCTGCCTTCCATTTAGAGCTTCTGAGAGAACAGGACCATTTTTTTAAACTAACAAGGATGCTGTTGACCTCAGATTTGTTCCATTTCTAATGATATCCCTTTGTACCTGTTAACACAAAATTAAAATTCCTTTTTCCTAGTCTGGTCTTTGGAAAGACTTATTTTACAGTTTAAAAAATACATAAAAACTAATGCCTCAGAGCCCCCCTCTTTGTACCACACTAAAGAAACAGAATGGATTTGAACACTACAAACCATGAAATTCAATAATTTCGTTGTATCTTGAGTAGGTTTCTAAAAGGTTAGCAACAAAAATTGAAATGCTGTTCCACTGGTTTACAGTAAATCAGGTGCATCCACCCACCGGTGTGTAGACAGACAGGCAGCCCCGGCTTCGCACAGTAGTGCGAGATCGTAAAAACAACCATGCAACCTCCACAATCAATGGGCAAACTTACGATTGTGCTTTGGCCGTTAAAAATTTTCGTTAAAACATTAAAATCCCTCTCACTCTTGGTAATAGAAGTACAGAGAAATAAAAAGTGTACACTAATACTTAGTACACTAACTTAAAATACTAAAAAAAATTTTTAATTAAGTGTTTTACTACCTCTTATAGGAAACTTATCAAGAGTAGTTCGAACAGTGCTTGCCTCCTTCTTCTCACCTTGTAACTTAAAATACTGAGCGAGCACCTTCCCTATGCTTTGTGCAGTCGCCACATTCCTTTGGAAGTTTGGATTGGCTGCCAACATTTCATCCTTTGAGGTCTCCATGTCCTGATATTTCTGAGAGTTTCTTTAATGTCGAATTTTTTTTTTTCTGGTATCACTTCCTCTAGGACATCTTCATCCTTTTTGTCACAACCAGTGTTTCATTTATATCAATGAGTTCATTTTCACTATAATCCCGCTGGCTGCATATCTAGAATCTCTCAAATGGTGTAGTGTCATTTCCACAGTCACCTTTCTCTCCCATAGCTACATCTACGATTCAAAATTTCACATCTAGCGTTATCAATTTCACTTCATTGCTATACTATCAACTTCATTACTAACTCCCTCTTTTGAAGGTTTATTTTTGTAAACCGTCATGTGGGTTCTTCACTGGGGACAGGTGGTAACACACTACGTTCTTTGCTGATTATGTCAGAATCAAACAACAAATGTGTGACAGCCAACCACAGACAGACTTTGGAAAGGTGGTGACGTACTGGTCAGATGTACATCTGTTACTGACGTGGAGATTTTTGTGGACTGAGGATCCAGCAAAGAAGTTTGTGCCTCTCGAGATCACTCACAGTTAACACACCGTAGTATGTGAAATTTGAAACCATGTTATTGGGGGAACAGAGTTAACCAATCATTTGTACTGAAATTCGTATTTTTCAGGTCTGGTGCACAGGGGAGCTGCCTTTTTTAAAGAGCTTACAATACTATCTACCTGTAAATAAAGTCAAAAATATTACTCATTACTAGGTAATTTTATAATGTAATGCAAACTAAACTCAGCAATCAGATCAGCAGTCTACCCTATGTTCACCTAGAAAAGAAAGGGAAGAAAACGAAATCATATGCTTCTACATTGCTTCTATGTATATCTTCCATGTATTGCTATGTCCCAGTTTCCCTGTATGGCTACTATAACATTCACAAAGCTTACCCCTTGCTTTTTGCCTATATCTCATTCCATATTTGCCCCCATCTATGAAGATCTGCTGCTTAGTTAACTGAGATAAAATAGACACAAAGTCCTAATATCACATCCTGCATGATGAAACACCTCAGGATTCATTCATATGTAGTCATTACTCATTTATACATAATGATGGTAATACTCATGATAGTATTTGTGAGAAGATAAGTAATGGTCCCAAAATGTAGGCAGTCCTGTCTATTGGTGAATATTATCCCCTAGAACAAGGGAAAAATGAGTCCTTTATATTTACATGTACAAAATTTAAGTCTGTCACAATGTTGAATAGTTTATTGTTGTGCTTTACATTTTTAATAATACGCATTATAGGTGACATATAGGAGGAAATGGACATACAACATTGTTGAAAGTCTAAATATGCAAAAACTTTCTAGAAGGTGGTTAAATCAGTTATAGCACTTTCATATAATGAAAACTTTTATCGACATTAATCATCATATTGTAGAAGAATATTTCAATTTTCATTAAGTATATATGTTCTTACCTACACAAACACAGACATAAAAAGAAAAACTATAATCACTCAAAAATAGCATCTAGGAGTATGTTATTCTGATCTTTAGTATTTTTAAATTTTTCAAATTTTCAATAGTGAACATGCAATTATATAATTCAGAAAGACTAAATTTGTTATAAGTTTTGTAAACCATTATAGCCAATCCTAGGTATCGGGTATTACTTGGTTTGCTTTTACCAAAAATAAAATCATAGTATACATAATATTTTGCAATTTGATTTTTCACTAATTAATATAACTTGGACATACCTATATTATCAGTGCTGATTCTGTATTTCTTCCTTAACATTTTTAGCATGTGTATGTAAATATATATAGATATGCTGACAATACAAACTCTTGAGTTTTTAAATAACCTTATGAAAATTTAAACAGAGAGAAAAGTGAAAAAAAATCACGTGTGTACAGCTTAATAAATTTTAGCAAAGTGAACAAAACTCTTGTAACCACTGAGACAATTAAGAAACTGAATACACCTGAACCCAAAAAAAATCCTCATGGCTCAGGTCAGTCACTAGTCCCTCCTCTCAAAAATGGACATTACCTAATAAAGCCCATATAAGACAAACCCACAGCTAACATCACTCTCAATGGTGAAAAGGTGAAAGCATTCCCTCTAAGATCAGGAACAAGACAAGGATGTCCACTGTTGCCACTTTTATTCAACACAGTTTTGGAAGTCTTAGCCAGGGAAATCAGAGAAGAAAAAGAAATAAAAGGAATCCAAATTGGAAAAGAAGTAAAACTGTAAGATGACATGATACTATACACAGAAAATCCTAAAGATGCTACCAGAAAACTACTAGAGCTCATCAATGAATTCAATAAAGTTGCAGGATACAAAATCAATGGAATTTCCCGGCGGTCCAGCGGTTAGGACTCCGTGCTTTCACTGCCGAGGATGCAGGTTCAATCCCTGGTTGGGGAACTGAGATCTTGCAAGCTGTGTGGCACGGCCAAAAAAAAACCCAACAACAACAAAATTGATACACAGCAATCTCTTGCATTCCTATACACTAACAATGAAAGATCAGAAAGACAAATTAAGGAAACAATCCCATTTACCGTCACATCAAAAAGAATAAAATACCTATGAATAAACCTACCTAAGGAGGCAAAAGACTTGTACTACGAAACCTGTAAGACACTAATGAAAGAAATCAAAGATGACACAAACAGATGGAAAGATATACCATGCTCTTGGATTGGAAGAATCAACATTGTGAAAATGACTATACTACCCAAAGCAATCAACAGATTCAGTGCAATCCTTATCAAATGACCAATGGCATTCTTCACGGAACTAGAAGAAAAAAATTTTAAATTTGTATGGAAACACAAAAGACCCCGAATAGCCAAAGCAATCCTGAGAAAGAAAAATGGAGCTGGAGGAATCAGGCTGCCTGACTTCAGACTATACTACAAAGCTACAGTAATCAAGACAATATGGTACTGGCACAAAAACAGAAATATAGATCAATGGAACAGGATAGAAAGCACAGAAATAAACCCACGCACCTATGGTCAATTAATCTTTGACAAAGGAGGCAAGAATATACAATGGAGAAAAGACAGTCTCTTCAATAAGCAGTGTTGGGAAAACTGGACAGCTACATGTAAAAGAATGAAATTAAAACATTCTCTAACACCACACACAAAAATAAACTCAAAATGGATCAAAGACCTAAATGTAAGGCTGGACACTATAAAACTCTGAGAAGAAAACGTAGGCAAAACACTCTCTGACATAAATTGCAGCAATATCTTTTTGGATCCACCTCCTACAGTAATGAAAATAAAAACAAAAATAAACGAATGGGATCTAATTAAACTTAAAGACTTGTGCACAGCAAAGAAAACCATAAACAAAACAAAAGGACAACCCACAGAATGGGAGAAAATATTTGCAAACGAAGTGATCGACAAGGGGTTAATCTCCAAAATACATAAATAGCTCATGCAGCTCTATGTCAAAAAAACACAAACAACCCAATCAAAAAACGGGCATACAACCTAAATAGACATTTCTCCAAAGAAGACATACAGATGGCCAAGAGGCACATGAAAAACTGCTCAATGCCACTCATTATTAGAGAAATGCAAATCAAAACTACAGTGAGGTATCACCTCACACCGGTTAGAATGGGCATCATCAAAAAGTCTACAAACAAGAAATGCTGGAGAGGGTGTGGAGAAAAGGGAACCCTCCTACACTGTTGGTGGAAATGTAAATTGGTACAACCACTATGGAGAACAGTATGGCAGTACCTTAAAAAACTAAAAATAGAACTACCATATGATCCAGCAATCCCACTCCTGCGCATATACCTGGAGAAAACCATAATTCGAAAAATACATGCACTCCATTGTTCATTGCAGCTCTATTTACAACAGCCAAGACATGGAAGCAACCTAAATGTCCATCGACAGAGGAATGGATAAAGAATATGTGGTACAGATGTACAATGGAATAGTACTCAGCCATATAAAAAGAACCAAAATAATGTCATTTGCAGCAACACAGATGGACCTAGAGATTATCATACTAACTGAAGTAAATCAGAGAAAGACAAATATCATATGATAGCACTCATATGTGGAATCTAAATTTTTTCTTTTTAAAAAATTTTTATTGAAGTATAGTTGATTTACAATGTTGTGTTACTTTCTGCTGTACAGCACTGTGAATCAGTTATACATATACATATGTCACTCTTTTTTAGACACCTTTTCCATGTAGGTCATTACAGAGTATTGAGTAGAGTTCCCTGTGCTATACAGTAGGTTCTTATTAGTTATCTATTTTATATATAGTAGTATGTATATGTCAATCCCAATCTCACAATTTATCCCTCCTCCCCTTTCCTCCCTGGTAACCATAAAATTGTTTTCTACATCTATAAGTGGAATCTAATTTTTAAAAAATGATACAAACGAACTTATTTACAAAACAGAAACAGACTCACAGGTATTGAAATCATGCCTATGGTTACCAAAGGGGAAAAATGGTGGGGGAGGAATAAATCAGGAACTTGGGAGTAACATATGGACACTACTATATATAAAATAGGTAACCAAAAAGGACCCACTGTATAGCACAGGGAACTCTACTCAATATTCTGTAATAATCTATATGGGAAAAAACCTGAAAAAGAATGAATATATGTATAACTGAATCACTTTGCTGTACAGCTGAAACTAACACATTATAAATCAACTATACTCTAATAAATTTTTTTTAAAAAATGGATATTACCTTTACATAAGGGGATTCATACAATATGTATTCTTGTGTCTGCCTTCTATCATTCAACATCATGTTAGTGAGGTTTATTCATGTTATTATGTATAGCACTAGTTTTCTTCTTCATTGTTATGTGGTACTCTGTTATATGAATATTACACGATATATTTACGCATTCAACTGTTCAGGGACATTTGGATTATTTCCAGTTTCGGGGTGTTATGGATAATGTAGCTATGAAAATTCTTGTCACATATTTTGGTTCACCTATGTATACATTTCTGCTGAGTATACACTAAGAAGAGGAACTGCTGGACAATAATGTATTATTATATTCAAATTTAGAAGATATTGTCAAACAGGTTTCCTGAGTGGTTGTACCAATCTACAATCACACTGGCTAGATAGGAACATTCCCATTGCTCCACATCCTTACTATTATTTAGTACTGTGAGTCTTTTTAATCTTAGGCTTTTGGTAGGTTTGATCTGGATAGCTCATCATGTGAATATATGTGTTTTTCTAATGAAAAATCATGTCAGAGTTTGAAAAAATACCTGTACAAATAGAAAAAAGAGGGGGAAATGAACACATCACTAGGCAGAGTATTTCAGCCTAGCGAAGATTCAGAAACACACCAACTCATGATATTTTCACCAGTTCTCTCACACTCATGAATGTCAAAACAATGCATAGCTAAATGAAGGTATCTTCAGGAAGAAGACAAACAAAACAAAAATAAAAAGAAAGAAAATAAAGAAAACTAGCTCCATGGATTAGTACTTGATATTTATCATTTTGGGTTTTTTTTTTGAATTTCAGGTAAAATCTTTCATATTACATCAGTAGCACATAAAGTCCTTGATATTAATGATTGTACATTCTGTACTTAGACATGTCTATGTGAATATATAACGTGCATCAACTAGTTTTTGCAGTGTAACAAACCACCTCAAAATTTAGTGGCTTAAAAAAGCAACAATTTCAGAGTTCACAATTCTGTGTCAGGACTTTTGGGTTCTCTCAGCTGGTCCCAGCTGGGCACCCTCATACCTCTGCAGTCTGCTGGTGATCGATGGCTTCTCCCATGTGTGTGATGGTTGTCCAGCTGGTGGCTTGGGTATGGGTATGTGCTTCTCCTCATCCAGCAGGCTAGCCTTGGCTTATTCATGAGGAGGTAGTCACAGGTTTCCAAAGAGCAGCAAGAGGGCAAGCCGCAGTGTACAAATACTTTTCAAGCCTCTTGCTAATGATACACTGGCCAAAACAAGTCACACAGGAAGCCAAATGGAGAAATAAGCTCTACCCCTTGATGCAAATTGCAGCTTCACATTGAAATGGCATGGATGAAGGGAGGGGAAGAATTTGTGGCCATTTTTATATTCTATGTTAAGCATTTTTCTTAGTTCTTTATGTGTTTGCTTTACTGCTTGCTCAGAAATCAAAGATATAGTACCTACTGCTTTCCCCATTTGGTATATAAGGAAACTGAGGTTCAGAAAGGTAAAGCAGTAACATAGTCAATAATCAACAGAGCCGGGATTTAAACTCATGTCTACATGATTTCAAGGTCTCTGTTCTTTCCTACTATTCTACCTTCTGATGGATGGCTAATGTGCCTATTATGTCTAGCTCCATACGGTTACCACTTCGATGATCATTTTTTTGTGTGTAGATCCAGATTTCCATCTGGTATTATCTTCCTTCTGCCTGAAGCATTTCCTTTAACATTTCTTTTATTATCAGTGTGTTGGTGATGAAATCTTTCAGCTTTTGAATGTCTGAAAACTTCCTTATTTTGCCTTCATTTAAAAAAATATTTTCACTGGGTAAAGAATTCTAGGTTGATTTTTTTTTTTCTTTCACAACTTTAAACTTGTTGGCTCCTCTGTCCGCTCAATTCTACTGTGAAGCCTTTCATCATCCTCGTGTTTGCTTCCTTGTATATAACGTCACTTTATGGATGATTTCTAGATTTCTTTGTCATTGGTTTTGGCCAATTTGAGCAAATTGGTGTAGTTTTCTTCATGTTTCTTGTTTTTGGGTTCACTGAGCTTCTTGAATCTATGGATTTCTACTTTTCATCAATTTGGAAATCTTTTGGCTGCTCTTCTGCAAATATTTTTTGTGCCTCTCTTCCTGGCCCCCACTTGGGTATTACAATTACACATATGAAACTTTGTTATTTTTTCCCTATCTCTACTTAACATTTTGAACATACAGAATACAGCTAAAACAACTTTTAATGTCCTTGTCTGTTAATTTCAACATCTGTGTCAGTTTTTTTGATTCATTGTCTCCTCAGGATGGGTCAAATACTCCTGCCTCTTCACATACCCAGTAATCTTTAATAAGACGTCAATCACTGTGACCTTCACCCTGCTTGGTACTGAATATTACGTTTACTGTATTCCTATCTTCTTGAGCTTTGTTCTGGAGTACAGTTAAATCACTTGGAAATAGTTTTATGCTTTGGTATCATGCTTTTAAGATTTGTTTCGCAGAACTAGAGTAGGATCTAATCTAGGGCTAATTATTCCCAGGGCTGATGACTCTAGGAGGCCCCTCCATGGGTCTCGGGTTCTCTCTCTACAGCTCTCCCCTCTGTGGCACTCTGTTCTGCAAACTCTCACCATTTTGGTCTCCTTAGACTCTGAGCTCTGACCCCTCAACTCAGAAAGTCCACCAGACTCTGCCTGGTTGCCCCACCCTGTGCCCTGCCTGGAAACTCTCTCAAGGAAGCAAACTGGAACCATCACATAGCTCATTTCCTTTGTTCCTATTCCATCATGAATCACTATTGCTTTTTGATTCTCTGGATAATATCTTCCTTGGTGGAGCCTGACTCCAGTTTTTATTTTTCATTTTGTTTCTCTCTTTCTTTCCTGCTCCATGATACTATGAAAGCTCCGGTCACATTTTCAGACTCTTGCTCACATCTTACTATCAAATGTCATAGGGGGAACAGCAGTAGCATATGTCCGGCAAATCTCTCCATGGTTTCCTTCTTCTCAGATCTCGGCTCCTGAAATCTTGACTCTGTAGTCAAATGCTCTACCCCTGAGCTATACATCCCTGAAATTTTGACTTTGATGCTCTTTAAGCACTCCTCCATGCATTTAAACAGATCTACTTAACTATTTTATCCAGCTTTTCTAGTTGGTCCCAGAAGGAATAGTACTCTGTTAAAAGCTAATTAGTGGGCTTCCCTGGTGGTGCAGTGGTTGAGAATCTGCCTGCCAATGCAGGGGACACGGGTTCAAGCCCTGGTCTGGGAAGATCCCACATGCCGCGGAGCAACTGGGCCCGTGAGCCACAACTACTGAGCCTGCGCATCTGGAGCCTGTGCTCCGCAACAAGAAGAGGCCCGCGATGTGAGAGGCCCACGCACCGCGATGAAGAGTGGCCCCCGCTCGCCGCAACTAGAGGAAGCCCACGCACAGAAACGAAGACCCAACACAGCCAAAAAATAAATTAATTAATTAATTAATTAAAAAAAAAAAAAACTAATGAGTTATAGCCAGAAGCCCTGCCCATTGAATTTAAGATGGAGCTGAACAAGCTTTATCAAGTGACATCAAACAAAGGTCAGGAGTTTCAAATTCCACAGCAAGGCCTAAAACTCCTTGGCAGCAGGACCTCAAATTTGTAAGACTGATTTAGAAACATTAAAGTGGTATTTTCATCCTACATTGTAATAACCCTGATTTTATTGTGTAACTTATAAACTGGCCGTAGAGGGAATTCCAATAAAGGAGCTCCAACAGAATTCTAAGCAGTGGCAACACATTGGCAAAATGAAAAAAAAAAATTTACATATATTGTTATACAACTTATGGTCAACCATATATTAACCATTTTGCAAGGATAATCTCTACTGCATATATAATTTATGACATTTATTTAAAAGTTAGATTGTCTATTTTCTTGTCACACACCTAAATGCCTAAGTCCTTTGGATATAAGGCTGCCTTTACACAAAGGCATCCATTTGAAATATGACATATTCTTAGGTTATACCAAGTGGAGCTGTTCTCACTGGCAATTTCTATAATAAAGTACACTTAGATGAGCAGCTTCTATTCCTTGCTGCTCAGCTGAACATAAATAGAGACCATGGCAAGGTGTTCAAAACCATGACCATCTTCTGTATCTGTTTCCTTTTCCTGCCTCTTCCCCATTTCATCCTCAGTGCCAACCTAAACTCAAGGGCAATCCCCTCCCTCTACTGTAGGTACCTACGAGCCCTCCAACCTTCTACTCCCTATAAAAAAGTAGGGATTTTTGACCGATTTTATTTCAACTAAAAGTCATTCACTCTTGCATACAGCCAACTAACCACTTGCATCTTGAGCCATTTTCCTCTTGATCGTCTAAGAGCTACTGGTTTATTTATTTATTTTAGGTTGCGCTGCGCAGCTTGCAGGATTCCCCCCTCAGAACCCCGTGTCCGCTGCCGTGGAAGCATGGAGTCCTAACCACTGGACTGCCAGGGAATTCCCCCTCTTGACTGTCTAAGGAGGACTAATCCATGTCAAGAAGGCTGTGACACACTATGAGTGAGTGTTGAGCTGCTTCATCCTGATTCCTGAGATGCAGATGGTGAGGCACCTTCACTCTACCATGGAGATAACCAAATGGAAGCACTATCCAGCAACACACTGAGCTTGTGGGGATGCGGGGTCTTCGATATTTGCCCCCTTGAAGATCCACAAGTTCTTTTTATTACCTAATACTAAGCCCATTTCTCACAAGCACCTGTCCAAGTGCCAATATTGACAGTCTATTAAGGGTATCAGTTGAGTGCCATCTGTCTCATACTGCAATTTGGGGGATTTCTCAAAAGACAAGTTGGCAGATTTCTTCTTATATAGATTTGGTCCAATGCCACTGAAGGATATTTTTGATGCAAACATTAAACATTTCTGAGCATACATATTCCTGATCTTGTCATTTTCAAAATTGTGGCCTCAACTGCCACAGCAGTGGTTTTCTAGTAGCCACATTAAAACAAGTAAAAAGAAACAGGTGAAATTAATTCTGATGTATTTTATTTGACCTAATGTATCCAAAGTATTGTCACTTCAATATGTAATTAATAGAAAAATCACTAATGAGATATTTTACCTTCTTATCTTTAAGTCTTTGAAATCAGGTGCATATTTTACATTTACAGCTTATCTCAATTTGGATTTTTCATCAGAAATACTTGATCTGTCTTTATGTCTCCCAAAATACACAGTTGCGAAAGTAGAGTCACACTCAAGTTGTTTCAAACTTGTTTTCCAATAACTGAATCAAAGATCAGTTTTTCTAACATATTGTAGTTAAAAATTCAGCCCTCAGTTGACACATTTCAAGTGCCCAATAGCCACACATGTGGCCCATGGCTACCCCCGTCACACAACACAGACGCAGCTGATCCCATGGAAAGTGTGTCATTCTTTAGTATACCTCTATCATGGGGAAGCTTTCACTCATCATCACATAGGAGAAGGAAGAGAAAATGTGCCAACTCTTCTAGGACAAAAAGATCTTTCAAGTCACAAGGAACCAGTGGCTAAAAATACCAAGTTGTCAGCTATTTCAAGGCACCATATCACAACCTGGAAGGGCACAATGGGGCCAATTGATGTTGCTAGGGCTGACTTTAACCCTACATACATTCGTTTCATTGAAAAATACAAAAGGATGTTTTTCTAAAGTGGGGGAGAAAGCACAGAATGTTAATATTGAATCATGTGCAACTTCATAACTACTGCGCCATGACCATTAATCCTGCAAATATACCTCTAAGTCTGTATTTCCGTAAGCAACCACCAGAGGTTTTTGACCATGTAAGTTACACAGCACAGCCACATCCTCAGTCCGTTAGATAATCTATGCCACTGGGAGGTCAGGGTGAACTCTAGGAAGAGAAAAATCTTTAAAACTTGACCTTAACCAAACTTACCAACAGCTGAAAACCACTGAAGGCATTCTAGACACACTGATTTCATCACTCTGACATTCCAACTCAAGTATCTTAAATTAGGCATTGCTGCTTATAGAACACAGGATGTAGTAATATCAGACTTCCCTGGCTCATGTATTCAGGCTGATCAAATTCCACAATCAACTGCAGAAACCCTCACTTGCACCAACACTCTTAAATTGAGTGTGGCGGGTGGAGGAGGGGGGCCTGAGGAATTCAAGTCATTCACAAGATGTCAGCATGACTCATCTGCCCACAAAGGGTCATCTTTTCTGGGGCAATTGCATTGTTATCCCACAAGCTGCAGTTGCCATGTTATCTCCGTCACAGTACAGGGCACACATTCAGGATGTTAGCACAAAAGGCAGAGATGGAAAAGCTGTGTCTGGTGGCCTGAAACTGATTCTGATGATGAAAGAAAGAGTGTAGCAAGGCTAGGCCCTTTGGCATAACTGCTAAAAGCATTAACTATTCCACAGTAAATGACCAAGAGTTGAGATCATTCCTTGACTTTGCAGAACCACTGCCGGGAAAGAAGCTGACTGTGGCTCTAGATGACTCAACTCACCCTCAGCTCCTTTTCAATCCTTCACCCCAACAAGCTGCTCCCAGGTGGTATTTGCCCCTCAGAGGCAGCTAAACACTTTCGCTAATAACAAACCTTTCCTAAAAGGGTGATAGCATTTGAGGTGAAATCGAATTGTTCAACGTTTAATTCGTGTAACAAAAGGATCTCAATGAAATCCCATTTTGAGCACAATTCAAAATAATGTATCTCAACTTTCAAAATGTTTCAAAAATCGAATCATTTCAAAGCTGGCAGGTCAGGAGAACTGTGTACTGCATTTACCCTGGAGCTGCAGAGCCAGACCCCTTCAGCTGGTAAGCAGAAATACCCCACCTCCTTTTGTTGATATGACATAGACAGCACTGCTGTTGGTATTCATCAGCGTGGCTACGAGCCATTTTGGACATTCTCTATGCGGTGACTTCAATATTCAGCTACATTAAAATTTAAAATCTTTTTAATGTCTTACATTAACCTAGTCATTCATTAAAGAGTGTTACTAGTACTACTACTGAGAAATGTACCTGAGATTCAGTGTTTTAGAACTTTTCATTAAAGATGAAAAACAAAAAAATTACATGAGACTGAGTGAACTGATGAGGATGAGTATAATTTTTGTGACTTTCTGTTTGAATAAAAAAAAAAAAAATCCCACAAGGACTCAGAGGCAAAAAATATACAAATCAATTTTCACTGCAAAGGAGCTGTTACAGTGGAGGATTAGTGGACTGAATGTCAATATTATGACATAGTATGAGTGTGTTTCGTGTTTGGTAATTGCAATCATTGTTGCTTTTGTTGTGGTCATCCATGTACAATGCTTGGTGTCAGTTTATTTATCTCTTGTAAAAATAAAACACAGTGTGTGTGTGTGGAAAAAAAACAAAAAAACCAAAGAAAACCACTATGAATTAGGTAGACAGGAAGACTTCCACAATAAGTCGCACTGATATTAACAATAACACTCTGAAATATTGAAGTGATGCTGTGAAGATAAAAAGAATGATTTTAAAGGTACATCTTTTAAGTTATATATATATATATATATATATATATATATATATATATATATATAGAAAAGCAAAACCTCATCCTGTAATTTAGGAAGGATAATGAAAAAAAAAAATGTTAGCATCAGGGATGCGTATCCCTGTGAGCCAACAGGTTGTCTAAGGCATGAAGCACTTTTTGATGATTTGAAAGGACATAAAGAGAATGGGTGACAAGTGTATGTTGAGTCATCTGTTCCTCTAGCACCAGCCTAGGACTTCAAGTAAGGACAAAGAGGCATCAGGCAAGTACATGCTCTGAAGACAGCAGACAGGGCTTAGGACAGGTTGGTCCCTCCAGGGCTTGACAAGACACATCTCAATGCCCTACCATCATCTGCCTCCATACACCCCTTCTGGGAAAGTACAGCAGGGAGGAGGGGGGACAGGTGGACATCCTCACACCTGTGATTCAGCAGCCCAGAGGAGGATGCTCTGGTTTTACCTCACTCCTCCTGGGGCTTCAAGGTGAAGGGCTGTTCCCCCCATCTCCGCCCTTTAAGTTGTCCAGGGAGAGGGGTTGGAGAAACACTCACAGAAACTATGGATGCCCGCAGCCAGTGAATCTGCGATGTGTCCCTACTTCGGACATCTGTCTATGTGGAAAAGGAGGAAGAAGACATAACGAATGATGGATTACACTGCCAAGGGCAAGAACTGGAAGTGCTGAGACGGACGTGTCTCTGCAGTATATACTCCCTGGGGGGGGGGTTCCCCCTGCCCCCTGAGGACTTGCTCCTGTTCCACAAGAGACCCAGCATGTGGGTTCTGGCTGTCAAGGGTCAAGGTCGACAGCCACCGCCAAACAGAGAAGCAGGAATATGCATTAAGAAAGGGCAATGACTGACAGATGACACCCTCCCTTCCTCCCCAAGGTAAACTGATAGGGAAGAGAAATAAAAGATCCCAACTCCAAGTTCATTATGTAAAAGCCTGGTCTTGACACAGAGGTGAGGTTGGAATTTTAAACTGGATCTTGTTGAGTTGCTTTGGGTTTCTTTAATTTTTAATAATAAAAAGGGACCGGAGCATTACAGTACCTATCCAAGATGTTATAAAGGGACCTGTTACTCCATGTAAAGAGATTCAGCAGGGCACATTTGAGCTTAATAATTGTACAAAGGTAAAACTGTTTCATGTCTATATTCTGGATAATTAATACTGTTCAATAAAACAGTCACATACGTGTTTATTATGTTTAAAGAATATAAAAGAAAAACCATGTTCCTACTTACAGATTTATGCGTCTCTCTAATTTACATAGTGAAAATTCAGCATTCTAAGTATTTCAGATTTGCAAATGTTTAGGAACATGTACCTGGAATAGAATATGACATCCTCTATCTCATATGATCACCCTGGGCAGAGGGCCCATCTGCTGGTCACGAGGAAGTTCTCAGGAGATTACTGAAGCTTAAATGTGGTAGTAACTGCTATGTTTAAACTAGTTTAAAAAAAATAAAAAACCCCAAAACATCCAATTTACATGTCATTGACATAAGTGAGAGATGGAGTTACTGGGTTCCAAGTCAATCTAATTAGATGGATTTTATTTACAAAGCCATCTGGGAGTTAGCATAAATATACAAAATGATACCTGAGTGGTAATGCTGAAAATGTTGCCAAAGCTGACTAACAACTTTGCTCTTAATAGCAAGATTGTACTTGTATTGCCGACAGCAAGAACAGCCATCCATCTGAATTTAGGTCCAAAGAGAAATGATGAATGAGAGAGAAATAATCAAGATAAATACTGTGTCCAGAGAACAGTAGAATTCAGGAAACCGTAGTGTTAGGTGACACATATTCCAAAGAAAAGGGCAGAAAAATATCTAGAGCAGGAACATGGAGACAAATCCACAATGATAAAGCACAACCTTTGGCTTCCAAATAATCTGTGATATATCGTCAAGTCTAGGAGTAACTGCCTATGTCAGTTGTAACAATTCTAAGATCTAAATGGATGTGAACAACCGAACAGATATAATGAAAGGCAACATCCACTAAATGTTTAGAGGAAGGAGAGCTTCGTGATTTGCATGACGTTTGGTCTCTGATCTGTGCTCTCAGATTACAAAAGATAATAGCTGCTTTTATTTGCTTTACATATTGTCATGGGTGCTACGTTATTTTTGAATGGATAGGAGAAAATTAGAGGGTTAGGTAGAGGATGAAAATATACCAATACACCTCTGACAGCACTGAAGTCTAGTCCAGCTTCAATTATGAAGGTTACTCTGGAGTCAAGGTTGTTGTAAGAAGGTACCAGCCATGATCTCGTTCCCAGTGACCCAGTCTCCCCCAGGAAAGCTGCAAACCAGGCAATGGAGCTCCAGCCCTTGTCCCAGAATTCTGGGGGTTTGGAGCCAGTATTTCTTCCATTAACTTCTTGCAGGGCCATAAGCCTTGTACATTTGCTGTCCCTTCCTTGTATTGAGAATCAGGCAGTTACCCTTCCTAGTTCCTTGAGCACCGCTTCTAACATCCCTCTGTTGCTGCATTAAGAATTCTTATTGCATATTTTCTGGCTCCGGGCACATGTGACATGGTAGGTGGCATTTGACAATGATAAAGAAACTGTGACATTCCTTAGCTAACATAGGATAATATGAGACTCTCAAAAACAAATGTTTACCTCCATAGGTTGAGCTCCCTTTGAGAGAATGTCAAGTAAGTCTGCGGAAGAGATGAAATAGAAGCGCGGAAAAGCCACACGCTTGGTTTCCAGGTACTCAGCAAGAGCTTTTTCACAAAGAGAAAGCCTGCAGGAATGAAAAATCATTGTAAGCATATCCTGCCCATTCATTTATTAAAACGTCACCAAAACCCAGAGCCTCTCATCTGTCCATTCACCACAAGAAGCTCACCGTTTAACACGGAGCCTACCTCCTTCTCTTTGACATCATCGTCTTGTTCGTGACTCGCGTACAAGTCATGCCAAGTGGGAGGAGAAACACACACACACCCATCATTAGTTGAGACTAAATATAGATCAGACTTAAGTTGATGTTACTTGTCACTTGCCTTTTTTTTGGAGGGAAGCGTGGACATTTAAAAAAAATTTTTATTGGAGTATAGTTGATTTACAATGTTGTGTTGGTTTCAGGTGTACAGTGAAAACAGAATCAGTTATACATATACATATATCCACTCTTTTTTAGATTCTTTTCCCATATAGGCCATTACAGAGTACTGAGTAGAGCTCCCTGTGCTATACAGTATATCCTTATTAGTTATCTATTTTATATATAGTAGTATGTATATATCAATCCCAATCTCCCAGTTTTTCCCACCCCCCCTTACCCCCTGGTAACCATAAGTTTGTTTTCTACATCTGTAACTACTTCTGTTTCTGCTTTGTAGATAAGTTCATTTTTACCCTTCTTTTAATGACATTTCTCATCAGCAGGAGAGAAGACCAGATTTGGCATCACTCGCCCTGAGCACAAAATGCTTTCCTTAACACGTAATTGGTTTAAGGCCTTCCTTTTCCCACTGAATGTCTACAAAACACAAGGAGCTTCAACTCTCTCTGGTTTTCAGAAGAGTCATAAGATCCAGAATCATTTCCACATTATTTTTCTTAGCAGAGCAGAGATGACCCAGCGGCAGAGCCCCCAAAACCCTCAAAGATCACTGACTAAGAAATAATTAACTTCTGCAGAAATCCACACTTTTAAAATTATGGCCAACTTTATCTCTAAAAAACTTCCAGATTATGAAATAATTGTATGTGATATATATTTTTATCTAGAGGACTTCTCTGCCTTGCAATAAAAAGTGATCACAATTCCGCACAAAGCTCTTCTTTTAGTGGCTGATCTGCCCATTTTTAATCAAAAGCCAGAATACCTTTATGACCACTAGCTGTTGTATAATTTTATATGAAAATTACAAATGCCCTTTAGCACAAGGATTTGAAAAATACTAACATGCTGTCTAAGGATAATTTCTAGTATAATTAAACTATATACAAAATAAAGGACTTAAAATGAGTGCAATCCCAGTTCCTAGCATACAGTAGATGCTTAATAAATATTTGCAGGATACTTTGATAAAAGAATTGATTAAACAATCATGCTGATTCTCTTGATAATAGGATATTCTAATTTTACTATAATGATATTCCTTTTTGGAAAACAGAAATATAGTTCGACCTATTTCCATTAACTCACAAAATATATGTACCACCTAATATGTATAAGGCAACTAGACAACTATAAGCAAAATCATAAAGTAATTTAGTAGAGGTTGTACCTACAATAAATTGGTGTTAAATACTATTAGATATTCAAAAGAAATCTCAGAAGTATAACAAATTGATCACTTTGTAGTTTTATTCTTACCTGTACTGTAAATCTTTAAGTTCTTCATAGAGGTTAGGTCTGCATGTTGCTTCTAAAACATTTTTTATTTTAGCTGTCCTGAACATTAACTCCTGAGTGAAAGTAAAACATGGAGCCATTGATATTAGAAATTACTTTTCTAAATTTTTCATCCATTTAGTGAATTAAAAAGTGAAGAACAATCAAACTACAAGAAAGCAAGATAAATGAGATTTCTAACACCATGTCTGTTCTGCTTTTAAACTTCTAGATGAACATCAAAAACAAAGTGTAATCACATAGCTTTTATCAATATAAATTCGATAGGCATTACCACCACTCTGGGTCCAGGCAGAATTTCTCTCTTCTAAACCAAATGCACAAAAAAATAGAGACAAAGAGAACCAGAATCTTAAAGAATACATTCATATTGGAAAATGAGATGAATATGAAACAATCTACCCATTCTTTCCTCCTTAAAAGTTAAATAAAATAGAATTCCTCTGGTGTTCTGCTTTAGCTAGTAAGACGAAAATAATTCATCCCCATTTCTATATAAAAAGTAAAGCCATTATTCTCTGCTTAAAGTCTCTCAAATCATTTATTATTATTATATGTACATCTCCATGTGTTCTCTGTGGCTCTTATGAAACAAACCAGTAACTGATAGTATAACTTTGTTACTGGTTTCCCCTCCTCAGTCTCTTACTTCATGAAGATGAATCTGTCTCCCAGGCCTTACTGCTGGCGTAGGCCTCTGGGAAACATGTGGCCTGTTGCCTGGTTTTTTACGGCCCGAAGCTAAGAATGGTCTTTACATTTTTAACTAGTTGAAAAAAATCTAAAGAAGCATAATACTTTGTGACACATGAAAATAATATGGAATTCAATTTCTGGTGTCTATAAAGTTTTACTGGTACACAGCCGCACTCATCTGTCTATGTAGTGTCTGTTTTCTTACACAGGACAATGGCAGCCCTGCTGAGTTGTGACACAGACCATATACAACCACAAAGCCTAAACTATGGACTATCTGACCCTTCACAGACAAGTTTCCTGACCTTGTCTCCTGAAATTCAAATACACACATATATTTTTCACAAATACAGTACCCCAAATCATGTTTCTTTACAAGATTTTTATATTGTTTGGACAAAGTTGTTAGGATAGAAAACAGCCTTTCTTCCACGAACCTTAAATTCGGCATCTACTCCACCGAATCTTTGAGCATCTTTCACAAGCTGAATTTGAATATCTTCTGAATAAACAAAGATGCTTTCTAGGTGAGACCAAGTGCGCTGTACTTCCATCCAAGCAAAGATGACCGAATCTGCTGTGTTTAATTTGTTTTGCCAGCTTATGACTTGCTCAATGAAATATTCCACATACTTGCTTTGAAGCAGAGTCTGTAACTGAACCTAAAAGAAAGGCAAAGAATTTCAAATACCATCTAAATTGGTAGTCTGTAAGCACCATGAGGGAGCACACCTCTTCTGTTTATTGCTGGATTCCTAGGACCTAGCACACGATACATGCTACAGGCATTCAGTAAGTATTTGCTAAGTGAGTGAATTAATGGCATTAAATATTACATAATAACATGTTTCTTCCAAAAGGAAAAAGACAAATATAAGCAACTACATGTAATGTGTCTTCTAGAAGAAGGCCACGTATCTCTTTGAAGGCAGGAAAAACTACTGTGCACCAGGGTGCAGCTTTAGGAATTAAACTTTATTCTTTCATCCTCTCTCACTCTTCTTGGGGTCTCTGCCTATTAATCATTCTAAGGTTATGGGTCTTTTTTTTCAATATTGAAAGTACGAAACAAACTTCCTTCCAGTTTGCTAAGACCTCAAGCTCCTGTTTTCCTCCCCTTTGAGTTTACTACCAAACTTTGCAGCCTTCCTAACACCAAGCCTTGCTTTAATGTTGTGCAGTTCAGTGAGCACTTCCCATCATTCTCTGACACTGAAATTTCAGGACGTCACTGAGAACAGCTCCTTTTCATCCTCCTTCATCTCTAAGTGTTTAATACCTTTGACTATTCTTTCCCCCCCCCAGCTTTATTGAAATATTATTGACATATAGCATTGTGTAAGTGTAAAGTGTACGATGTGATGATTTGATACATGTATATATTGTGAAATGGTTACCACAATAAGTTTATACCTCCACAACCCATGTAATTGCCGTGTGTGTGTGCGTGTGTGTGTGTGTGTGTGTGTGCGTGTGTGTGTTGATAACATTTAAGATCTACTCTCTTAACAACTTTCAAGCATATAATATACTATTGTTAACTGCAGTCACCATGCTGTACATTAGATGCCCAGAACTTATTTATCTTATACCCAGAGGTCCGGACCCTTTGACCAATACCTCCACACTTCCCCAAAGCCCAGAAACTGGTAACCGCCATTCTACTCTGTTTGTATGAGGTCAGCTTTTTTAGATTCCCCATATAAGCAAGAACATTCAGTATTTGCTTCCTCTGAATGAACTACCTCACTTGGCATAATACTCTCAAAATCCACCCATGTCATCACAAATGGCAGGATTTCCTTCTTTTTATGGCAGAATGATGATATTCCATTGTATATACACCACATTTTCTTTATCCATTCATTTGTCAATGGACGCTTAGGTTGTTTCCATGACAGGTGACTCTTCTTTGGAGGAGAAACTTATCCTGTGATTGCTGATGATACTACAGTCTTCTTTTTCTATGATTTCTCTGCCCACTCTCTCTCTCTCTGCCTCCTCTATGTCTCCTCCTCTTGTTCACCACATGCAGCCTTTCCCAAAGCTCTATTCTCAGCTGGATTATCTTCTTTACCTCTCATTAGCTAGCTCATCAATTCTCAAGACACCAAAAATGACCTCCCAAACTGTACTTCTAGACTGAACCTCTGCACTGAGCTCTGGGTCAGACTTTCCACCTTTACATCAATGCCCCTCACTTTAAATACACCAAAAATAATAGAACATCATCTCTTCAGACCAGGTTCTTTCCTAAGTGCCCCATGTCTAATAATAATAACACTACTGTTATTATTTCCTCTCAATAGTTTGTCTCTTTCATCTTTCTTATCTCTCATGTCCAAAGAGATGTTAACTCATAACCTTAGAATTCAAGACCACATAGGCTGTGCTCTGGACTGTCCCTCCAGCCTTATTTTTTATTACTCCTATCAAGAAAGTCTATATTCTAAGGAAACCAAACTCTTTAAATTACCTCTGAATGGCAGGTACTTTCTGGCATTCCAAGATGGCACTAACATTGTCCCCTTTGCCTATAACACCCTTTTCTGATCGCCATTTTTTGTTGAATACCAGCCCATCCTTCAAGGTTCAGCACAAGTACCACCACCTTACAAGATCCTTTGGAACCTTGTCTCTGTCTCCCTACTCAAGTGCAAGTTCCTTGAGAACAAGTCTTCATACTTTTTGAGCCCAAATGCCTGGAGCCTGGTACAAGTAGATGCCCAGTGAATGAAGAAAGAAATATTGAGTATTGGAACTTGGGAAAAATCTAAAATCGTAATTTAAAAGGAAAAAGTCTGTAATAAAAATATCCATCTTACTTGGTTGTGCTCTAGAGTTTCAAACAATTGTTCATCAAACTTCAGTAACAGAATGCCTGTCCGAGAGTGAACTTCATAAGAGAACTCCATGGTTGCCCAGGTCTGGCTGATTTCAGTAACAACCTAGACGTAAACAGCATTTAGTTATGTGCACAAAAGTTTAATTTAGGACCGATACTTAGGCTATCATCTGGAATTTTAAAAATTGTTTTTACAATTTAAAAAAAAAAACAACAGAGGGACATCAAATATCACTGGCCTCAATTTTTTTCCTCCAAATAATTCACGGTGATGAGGTTTAGAGAATGAATTCAACCACAGAAAAGGAACAAGCGTCACACCAATATCAAATTTTTTTTTTTAACTGGATCTGAGTTTTATATCCTTCACTGAAACACAATGCAGAGCAGGAAGGGACTTAAAAGGTTATCTTAAAGGTCTGATAGATATTATTTACTTTCTGGGTAGTGCTCTGAGTGCCAGAATGTGAATCCCAGGTCCCTTGTTGAACCTGGGTAAGTTAATTACTTCTCTATGCCTCAGTTTCCTCATCTGTACAATAGGGATAATCCTCAGAGGATTAAATGAATTAATATAAAGCACTGAGAGCAGTGCTTGCTACCAATTAAACGATATATAAGTGTTTCCTGCTATAATCGTCATCATCAACTGGGTCAACTCTCTCGTTTTATACATTTACTGTGGCCTAGAAGGAAGCTGTTTCCTGCCCAGGGAAACAGGTCTCCACACAACTATGGCAGGAGGACTTCTCCCTGAGTCTGCTTACGTGCCAGCACACAGAATTAGCTCAGGGTAAAAAGAAACAGCCCGAGGACAACACCTTCTCAGTCCCCAGCTCTTTCACTGCTTTGTCCACGATGCTTCGGACATCCTCTTCCACTTGGTGTAACCGCAAGGCTAACAAATCTGCCAAAGTTGTGGCTTCGTTTATAGAAAACTTGACCTGATTAGGAACCAAAAAAAAGGCAGAATTTATATTCCACATATATTAATGGTTCCTTCTACCTAATGGCCAGAGGAATGAATCATAGCTAAATATACTCAAGTCAGCTGCTGAGTACATTTCAAGTTCTGAAATGTGCAGACAACCAAAGACATTGCTTTTTAACTCACAGTTACTGAGCCATCACCCATCGAAGAGAGGGCTGAGGTTTAGGCCACGTTCGTACTACAGTACTTTCTTTTGTTTCATAACCCTCCCTTGTCAGCTCATTTCTTACCTCCTTTGCCCACAAAACCCATTTTTAAAGAGAATCACATTGTTCATTTATTATAATTTGGTTGAAATCCCAGGAATCAGGTAGTAGCTCATTTGTTTTCTCTTCCTTAGGTACTCTATTCACTGAACATAATTCCCAGTTGCTTCCGTGCTTTAACCTAGTTACATCATTGACTTAATCTTAGTTCCTTGGCAAAAAATAATTATTCTTACTCATACTATCATTATTCATATTTACCATGTGAAAAAGTCACTCACATTTCCTCATCATCTTATTGACTCCCCACTTTCCCCACCCCCATAATATTTGTTAAGAAGCTCTCAGCTCTTCCTAAGAGCCCAAACTCACCCATATCCCTCACAAATGAACAGCTGATCCCACCACACAGTTGCAAGGAAGCCATTTCCTTTCCTGCTCCTGCTAAGCATATCCAGTCCCTGTTTCTCGGAAGGTGCAGTCCTCTCTGGCTCTCCTCAATCTGTAACGTTGCTTATCACCATGCACGGCTCTGCAGAGGATGACTAAACATCCCTGTTTGCCCAGGACTGGGGTATTTCCTGGGCTAAAACCTGGGAAGTCCTGAGCAAAGCAGATGAGTTGGTCACCCTATCTCTGCATCACTTTTGACCTCACTCCAGAGCTGATGGGAGTCAGGTCTGTCTTAGAGAAGGAATGAGCAGGGATGCATAACGAGGCTCCCCTGATTAGCTGCATAGTTTGTGCAGTGAATATGGACCCCCTGCCCAGGTGACAACTGGAGGTTGGATCTAGTCACTGCTCTGATGCCCCAGATCAGCCTGGAGGAAGATGCCTTTTTCTAAATTGCCAGAGAAGTACCTTTTTCTAGCTTGCAGAAGGGCATGACACAGACAAGACACCATGGCGAGAAGAAAGCTCAGTGGGGCAAATGTGAGAAGGGGGCGGGGAGTGGGACACACAGTATACCTTCCATGTTGGGAGACTAAATAAAGATTTTCTGAAAGAATAAATTAATCAACTATAAAGCCCAAATATGCAATGCCTAAAAGACTCTATGTAAAGTATTATAATAAAAACTTCAGGGACCATTTATTGAAGATTTGCTATGTGCTAGGGTCTATATATAATCTCATCTCATCAAGTCTGCATGGCAGCATTATAGCATTACTTGTATTTCATAGAAGGGGCAACTGAGGTACAGAGAGCAAGTAACTGGCCCAAGATCCAAGAGATACTAGGTGTTAGAGTTGGACCAATAAAGCTTAGGCCATCCCCACTTCACCAGCCTGCCCCTCTCCTCAGTTTCCCCACCCTGCAAACTCTGTCTTCAAATCATGAGAGCCCTTCTTCACGATGTGTGCCTAGCAGAAAACACGCACATCAGGCTGCATTTTATGCATTTTAAATTCATGAAGGTCACCTTCCCCGAAAAATAAAGTGTAAGTTTGGTATATTTGCTCCTAAATAGATGTAGAAAGGCAAGAAAATATAACCTCAAATGGTACAGACACATGAGAAATAATTCTGTATTTTGCAATAAAATAAAAAACCATCTGGGACTTCTCTGGTGGTCCAATGGTTAAGACTTCACCTTCCAATGCAGGGGTGTGGGTTCTATGCCTGGTCGGGGAACTAAGATCCCACATGCCTCGCGGCCAAAAAATCAAAACATAAAACAGAAGCAATACTGTAACAAATTCAATAAAGACTTTAAAAATGGTCTACATCAAAAAAAAAAAAAATCTTAAAAAAAATGCATCTCTTAAAAAATAATTAAAAAAAAAAACCATCAAAAGACCATCAAAAAAGGATGCCATTATTAAGTGAATTGTGGGGGCAAAAAAATCACTATTTCTGAATTCTCTCTCCCCCTAAATTCACTTCTAATACTCTCTGATCCTCTCCACAAAATATAAGATTCTTTGCAGCCATGTCATGCTCTATAAAATGCCTTCACATTATCTTACTTGATCCTTACAAGATCCCTCTGATTATGAGAGTAGATAGCATCTCTCTCACTTTATTAATAAAAAACTCAAAACAAAATGGTTAAGTGTCTTATTTCAGGTCATATAGCCAGTAAGAGATAAAAGGTTGGTAGGGGCGGGGGATATCTTAGTCACTTCTGTCTGCTCTAACAGAACACCATAGACTGGGAGGCTTAAACAACAAACATTTATTTCTCACAGTTCTAGAGGCTGGAAGTCCAAGATCGGGGTGCCAGCCTGGTTGGGTTGTCGGTGAAGGCTCTGTTCTTGGTTAACAGATGTCTGTCTTCTTGTTTTATTTTCATATAGTAGAGAGTAGAAAGCTCTGGGGTCTTCATCCCCTTACAAGGGCACTGACCCCATACATGAGAATTCTACCCTCATGACCAAACTATCTCCCAAAGGTCCCATCTCCAAACACCATCACATTAGGAACTCAGGCTTCAACATATGAATTGGGGGCGTTGGAGGGGGGAACACATTTAGTCCATAGCAGGGGCTAAAACTAGAATATCTGCAGGTCTAGTCCTTGGTCACATCTCAAAGAGCTTGACCTCTTGCATCTGACCAGAAACCTTTTCCCAAATCCCACTTCATCCCAGTTGAATGATGTAAACCAAGGAATAACACTTCAGTCACAAAAATATTCAATTAGTGAGACTCAGGAAACTGACCCCAGTGGCCTTCATCAGCTGGTGCCAATGCCTGTCTCTGAGGGCAGGGCTCTGTAACTCCGCAACGGCCCTCAGGGAGGTCATCGTGTCCTTCACTGTGCCTTCCAGGCCTGAGTAAGCGTCCCACACGTGGACTTCCTTATCGAGAGACCAGATTTCCTAAAGAAAAGTGACAAAAAACTAGGTCCCCCGAAATAATAATATGTTTTATCATTTTCCTCCTTTGAAAGAATAAATTTACATTTCCCTGGATAGGAAGAAAGTAAAAACATTTAAGTCCCCAGGTTAAAGACTAAAACTAGAGAAACAGAAAAGGATCCACTCACTCATATATTACAAGTCCACTGTGTACAAGCCACTTGGATACACTGGTTTCTTATTCACAGGTTCTAGCTTGATGTCCCATGAGGAAACCCAAGGGTCATTAAGTGTAGAGAATTAATAGAGTTTACAGGACATGTGCAATGAAGAGTGCTTCCTCTAGAAACATAAATAAGCAGGAAACTGAGATTGTTACCTGGATTACTAACACTTTCCTCGGAAGACCTGGCTTGTTTAAATGGTAGCCCTGAAATGCTGGTTACCTTTGAGCATTTGTTCCTTGGAACTAAATAGTCATGATTTTAAGACGTGTCAAATAGGGCCCTTGACTTGGCTGTCTTCTTGGCTCACAGAACAACATCAACAATTGTGAATGAGAAAACCCCTAATAAAACAACAATCCCAGCACAGCACAAAAGGACAGTGCTACTTCTTTAAAAAAAAAAAAAAAAAAAAAAGGCAAAATATCTTCAACTGAGAGTGGAGGTCAAACTGTCACTCTGAAGTGAGACAGTCCACTAGGCAAGGAGACGGGCAGGGAGTGAGCACAGAAAAGAGGCACAGTGACCCCAGGGCATGCAAAAGAATAATGGGCTGTTCTAGTTAGGGTTCTTGGGAGCAGGATAAAAAGGGCAGAAAAAAATGGGAAGAGTTGGTTGGAGTGGAGCACAGGACTGAGTCGGGGTAAGGATGTTCCGGGGCAAGAAGAAAGCAAAAGGCCCGGCTACTTCTGAACTGCCTTTCATGGCTACGTGTTTGGCTTTATCCAAACATGCATTTGGCTTTATCCAAAGAGGCTTTACTCTCTTCAGAGGGCACAGGGCCGTGGGGACTAGCTATCAAAGCACAAAGTTCAAAAAAGCTCAGTTCTGGGGCTTCCCTGGTGGCGCAGTCATTGAGAATCTGCCTGCCAGTTCAGGGGACACAGGTTCGAGCCCTGGTCTGGGAAGATCCCACATGCCACGGAGCAACTAGGCCCGTGAGCCACAATTACTGAGCCTGCGCGTCTGGAGCCTGTGCTCCACAACAAGAGAGGCCACGATAGTGAGAGGCCCGTGCACCGCGATGAAGAGTGGCCCCCACTTGCTGCAACTAGAGAAAGCCCTCGCACAGCAACGAAGACCCAACACAGCCATAAAAAAATAAATAAATAAATAAAATCCCAAAGTTTACAAAAAAAAAAAAAAAGCTCAGTTCTGTTACATTGAGCCCCCTTGCGATATTGGAGTGGGCAGTAATAAGAACAAAGATCACAGTATTCCATACACATCCACAAGGTACCCCAACTAGTTGCCCCAAAGTCCACAACCGAAAGGTACCTCTGAAGATACAGTACGCTTACAGCTGCTAGGGAAAGAATTCGACAGCTTTCGTAAGCCTAACCCCTCAGCCCTGCTCTTCACCTCCCCACCTCCATTCTAGACAGCCATAGGCAGCGCCTGATGATAGCCACTGCTCATCAATTCATTAGCCCTAATATGCTTTTATCCACTCATTCACAGAAAGGTAGGCTTGATTACAAGTGCAACTGGCTGAGAGTGAAAAAAAAAAAAATCCTGTCTCAAATCATCCTGTTTGAAGTAAATAAGGACATGCGGTCCAGCACAGCAGACACTAGGTTAGGGAAGATGGAAGAAGGTGGTGCTGAGGAAGATAAATCGTCGTCGCAGACAGTTATGGAACTTGCCTTGGCAAACCTTCTGAGTTCCACATCCATCTGTTCCACATTAATCTGTCTCCACTGGGTTTTAGTCCAATTATCAATGCTTCTCTGAAAACGCACAAGCAGATAAAAGTGTCAACAACATTTGGTGAAAGCAAGTCTCTGCAGCAAAATATCTAAACTGATGATACACAGTGACTCCACCATCCAGGGGAAAGTCAATTATTTAAGTATTAACTGCACCTGTCAAAACTGCCCCACCACAAAAACAAAAAAGTTGTCAGAACATGTCAAACCTAAGGCTAAAACATTCTGATATGTTAATTTCTAGCAATGACAAATTCCATACACATACCATCATTATCATTTAATCCTGAATACTCTGAATGAATTGATAAATAATGTTACCATTAAATACCATATTTTTATAATTCTACATATAAGATAAGCTTTCATAAGAAAACCTTCATCCGTTATAGACAAAACTCTCATGAGCTTCTTGACCATATTCTATGCCTTGTTAATATATTTCTTTACTGGCTTTCAACTAACTTCAAAGAAAATAATGTATAACACATATTGCAATACGCCTAGTTCCTAGAACTTATTTTCACACTTAAGTTTGCAACTTAATGAACACAGACAAAGTAACTTTATTTTTAGTTAGGCCTGTTTATATATGCACACGTACGGAAGTATAACCATGGTGTACACATCAGTTTGTATGCACAAGTGACCAGATGTGTGTGGTACATAGTAATTTTTGTTTATATCCTACATAACTCTCAAGAAGGATTTGAAGCAGTCAACTCATAATACCAAGTTTCATTCAGAACAGCAAACAAAAAGCACTGATAATTCAGAGATATCTGAACTCTAATTCTGGGGAAAAAGTCTAATACCCACATATTTTAAGACACTATAAAACCCAAATAGAATGATAGAGACACTAAAAATCGCATACTTATACAAAAGAAATACTAAAAGAAAAAAAGCATGCTTTCAAAAAGCAGTGTCTTACCTTAACATAAATAATGACATCCCAGAGCCCCTTGAGCAATGTTATCTCTCTGCGACACTGCTTCATTTGTTTGTACTCTGGAAGAGCCACTTCAAAAAGATGAGTAGATTCTTGCATCTGCAACATTTCTTCTTCTAATGCCTCAAGCTCTTGATTTGCCTAAGGAGAAAACACATACACATGCACACAAACACACTTAATAACCAATGAACTGCCAGAGAAGAAGAGCCACAGCATTGTGTAGCTCTGGTTATGTCAACATTTACAACTTTGATTTTTAAAAAAAAAAATAGAAAGAAATCTGAAGTATAATTATTGGTAAAATAGGGGCTTTAGATGAGCAAACTCACAACTACTCAAAAAAGTTAGAGTAGACGATCAGTAAATACAGTAATGTTATCAATACCCTCCCTATACATTATTTCAGCAAAATCTGCTCTGGTATCAAATTTCTATGAATACAAATTTTCCTCTTGATGTTCATCATACAGCTGGGGACGACTTTGCTGGGGAGCAAAAGACAAGGTGCTAGAAACTTCCACTTAAGAATAAATCAGAGGCTGGATTAAAGATGGCGTTAGAGGAAGACGCGGAGATCACCTTCCTTCCCACAGATACAGTAGAAATACATCTACACGTGGAACTGCTCCTACAGAACACCCACTGAACGCTGGCAGAAGACGTCAGACCTCCCAAAAGGCAAGAAAATCCCCACGTACTTGGGTAGGGCAAAAGAAAAAATAAATAACAGATACAAAAGAATAGGGACAGGACCTGCACTAGTGGGAGGGAGCTGTGAAGCAGGAAAGGTTTCCACACACTAGGAAGCCCCTTCGCGGGCGGAGACTGCGGGTGGCAGAGGAGGGAAGCTTCGGAGCCGCGGAGGAGAGCGCAGCAACAGGGGTGCGGAGGGCAAAGCGGAGAGATTCCCACACGGAGGATCGGTGCCAAGCAGCACTCACCAGCCCGAGAGGCTTGTCTGCTCACCCGCCGGGGTGGGCGGGGCTGGGAGCTGAGGCTCCGGCTTCGGTACTAGCCGGGAGGGAGTCCAGGAAAAAGTCTGCAGCTGCCGAAAAGGCAAGAGACTTTTTCTTGCCTCCTTGTTTTGCGGCGCGCAAGGAGAGGGGATTCAGAGCGCCGCCCAAACGAGCTCCAAAGACGGGCGCGAGCCGCGGCTATCAGCGCAGACCCCAGAGGCGGGCACGAGCCGCGGCTATCAGCGCGGACCCCAGGGACGGGCAGGAGACGCTAAGGCTGCTGCTGCCACCACCAAAAAGCCTGTGTGCGACCACAGGTCACTCTCCACACCGCCCCTCCCAGGAGCCACTGCAGCCCACCACGGCCAGGCTCCCGTGATCCGGGGACAACTTCCCTGGGAGAACGCACGGCGCCTCAGGCTGGTGCAACGTCATGCCGGCCGCTGCCGCCGCAGGCTCGTCCGGCACTCCGTACCCCTCCTTCCCACCATCCTGAGTGAGCCAGAGCCCCCCAAGCAGCTGCTCCATTAACCCCGTTCTGTCTGGGCGGGGAACGGACGCCCTCAGGCGACCTACACGCAGAGGCGGGTCCAAATCCAAAGTTGAACCCTGGGAGCTGTGCGAACAAAGAAGAGAAAGGGAAATCTCTCCCAGCAGCCTCAGAAGCAGCGGATTAAAGCTCCACAAACAACTTGATGTGCCTGCATCTGTTGAATACCTGAATAGACAACGAATCATCCCAAATTCAGGAGGTGGACTTTGGGAGCAGGATATATTAATTTTTCCCCTTTTCCTTTTTTTGTGAGCATATATGTGTATGCTTCAGGGGGAGATTTTGTCTGTATAGCTTTGCTTTCACCATTAGTCCTAGGGTTTGGTCCGTCCGTTTTTTTTCTTTTCTTTTTTTACTTAAAAAAATTTTTTTTCCTAATAAATGTTTTCTTAATAATTTTTCCCTTATTTTCTATTTTTAGAAATCAAAAAAAATTTTTTAATAAGTTTTTTCATATTTTTTATTTTTAAAAATTAAAAAAAATTTCTTAATAAATTTTTTCTTAATTTTTTTCTTATTTTTTATTACAAAAAATTAATAAATTCTATTTTTAAAAATTAAAAAAATTTTTTTCTTAATAAATTTATTCTTATTTTTTTTCTTATTTTTTATTATAATAGTTTTATTTTATTTTATTTTATCCTCTTTCTTTCTTTCTTTCTATTTTTTTCTCCCTTTTATTCTGAGCCATGTGGATGAAAGGCTCCTGGTGCTCCAGCCAGGCATCAGGGCTGTGCCTCTGAGATGGGAGAGCCAACTTCAGAACACTGGTCCACAAAAGACCTCCCAGCTCAACGTAATACCAAACAGCGAAAATCTCTCAGAGATCTCCATCTCAACATCAAGACCCAGCTTCATTCAACGACCAGCAAGCTACAGTGCTGGACACCCTATGCCAAACAACTAGCAAGACAGGAACACAGCCCCATCCATTAGCAGAGAGGCTGCTTAAAATCATAAGGCCACACACACCCAAAAACACACCACCAGACGTGGATGTGCCCACCAGAAAGACAAGATCCAACCTCATTCACCAGAACACAGGCAGTAGTCTCCTCCACCAGGAAGCCTACACAACCCACTGAACCAACCTTAGCCACTGGGGACAGTTACCAAAAACAACGGGAACTACGAACCTGTAGCCTGTGAAAAGGAGACCCCAAACACAGTAAGATAAGCAAAATAAGAAGACAAAAAAACACACAGCAGGTGAAGGAGCAGGGTCAAAACACACCAGACCTAACAAATGAAGAGGAAATAGGCAGTCTACCTGAAAAAGAATTCAGAATAATGATAGTAAAGATGATCCAAAATCTTGGAAATAGAATAGGCAAAATGCAAGAAACACTTAACAAGGACGTAGAAGAACTAAAGAGGAAACAAGCAACGATGAAAAACACAATAAATGAAATTAAAAATACTCTAGATGGGATCAATAGCAGAATAACTGAGGCAGAAGAATGGATAAATGACCTGGAAGATAAAATAGTGGAAATAACTACTGCAGAGCAGAATAAAGAAAAAAGAATGAAAAGAACTGAGGACAGTCTCAGAGACCTCTGAGACAACATTAAACGCACTAACATTCGAATTATAGGGGTCCCAAGAGAAGAAGAGAAAAAGAAAGGGACTGAGAAAATATTTGAAGAGATTATAGTTGAAAACTTCCCTAATATGGGAAAGGAAATAGTTAATCAAGTCCTGGAAGCACAGAGAGTCCCATACAGGATAAATCCAAGGAGAAACATGCCAAGACACATATTAATCAAACTATCAAAAATTAAATATAAAGAAAAAATATTAAAAGCAGCAAGGGAAAAACAACAAATAACACACAAGGGAATCCCCATAAGGTTAACAGCTGATCTTTCAGCAGAAACTCTGCAAGCCAAAAGGGAGTGGCAGGATATACTTAAAGTGATAAAGGAGAAAAACCTACAACCAAGGTTACTCTACCCAGCAAGGATCTCATTCAGATTTGATGGAGAAATTAAAACCTTTACAGACAAGCAAAAGCTGAGAGAGTTCAGCACCACCAAACCAGCTTTACAACAAATGCTAAAGGAACTTCTCTAGGCAAGAAACACAAGAGAAGGAAAACACCTACAATAACAAACCCAAAATATTTAAGAAAATGGGAATAGGAACATACATATCGATAATTACCTTAAATGTAAATGGATTAAATGCTCCCACCAAAGGACACAGACTGGCTGAATGGATACAAAAACAAGACCCATATATATGCTGTCTACAAGAGACCCACTTCAGACCTAGAGACACATACAGACTGAAAGCGAGGGGATGGAAAAAGATATTCCATGCAAATGGAAATCAAAAGAAAGCTGGAGTAACAATTCTCATATCAGACAAAATAGACTTTAAAATAAAAACTATTACAAGAGACAAAGAAGGACACTATATAATGATCAAGGGATTGATCCAAGAGGAAGGTATAACAATTGTAAATATTTATGCACCCAACATAGGAGCACCTCAATACATAAGGCAAATGTTAACAGCCATAAAAGGGGAAATCGACAGTAACACAATCATAGTAGGGGACTTGAACACCCACCCCACTTTCACCAATGGACAGATCATCCAAAATGAAAATAAATAAGGAAACACAAGCTTTAAATGATACATTAAACAAGATGGACTTAATTGATATTTATAGGACATTCCACCCAAAAACAATAGAATACACATTTTTCTCAAGTGCTCATGGAACATTCTCCAGGATAGATCATATCATGGGTCACAAATCAAGCCCTGGTAAATTTAAGAAAATTGAAATCGTATCAAGTATCTTTTCCGACCACAATGCTATGAGACTAGATATCAATTACAGGAAAAGATCTGTAAAAAATACAAACACATGGAGGCTACACAATACACTACTTAATAACGAAGTGATCACTGAAGAAATCAAAGGGGAAATCAAAAAATACCTAGAAACAAATGACAGTGGAGACACGACGACCCAAAACCTATGGGATGCAGCAAAAGCAGTTCTAAGAGGGAAGTTTATAGCAATACAAGCCTACATCAAGAAACAGGAAACACCTCGAATAAACAACCTAAACTTGCACCTAAAGCAATTAGAGAAAGAAGAACAAAAAAACCCCAAAGCTAGCAGAAGGAAAGAAATCATAAAGATCAGATCAGAAATAAATGAAAAAGAAATGAAGGAAACAATAGCAAAAATCAATGAAACTAAAAGCTGGATCTTCACGAAGATAAACAAAATTGATAAACCATTAGCCAGACTCATCACGAAAAAGAGGGAGAAGACTCAAATCAATAGAATTAGAAATGAAAAAGGAGAAGTAACCACTGACACTGCAGAAATACAAAAGATCATGAGAGATTACTACAAGCAACTCTATGCCAATAAAATGGACAACCTGGAAGAAATGGACAGATTCTTAGAAATGCACAACCTGCCGAGACTGAACCAGGAAGAAATAGAAAATATGAACAGACCAATCACAAGTACTGAAATTGAAACTGTGATTAAAAATCTTCCAACAAACAAAAGTCCAGGACCAGATGGCTTCACAGGCGAATTCTATCAAACATTTAGAGAAGAGCTAACACCTATCCTTCTCAAATTCTTCCAAAATATTGCAGAGGGAGGAACACTCCCAAACTCATTCTACGAGGCCACCATCACCCTGATACCAAAACCAGACAAAGATGTCACAAAGAAAGAAAACTACAGGCCAATATCACTGATGAACATAGATGCAAAAATCCTCAACAAAATACTAGCAAACAGAATGCAACAGCACATTAAAAGGATTATACACCATGATCAAGTGGGGTTTATTCCAGGAATGCAAGGATTCTTCAATGTACGCAAATCAATCAACGTGATACATCATATTAACAAATTGAAGGAGAAAAACCATATGATCATCTCAATAGATGCAGAGAAAGCTTTCAACAAAATTCAATACCCATTTATGATAAAAGCTCTGCAGAAAGTAGGCATAGAGGGAACTTTCCTCAACATAATAAAGGCCATATATGACAAACCCACAGCCAACATCGTCCTCAATGGTGAAAAACTGGGACCATTTCCACTAAGATCAGGAACAAGACAAGGTTGCCCACTCTCACCACTATTATTCAACATAGTTTTGGAAGTGTTAGCCACAGCAATCAGAGAAGAAAAAGAAATAAAAGGAATCCAAATTGGAAAACAAGAAGTAAAGCTGTCACTGTTTGCAGATGACATGATACTATACATAGAGAATCCTAAAGATGCTACCAGAAAACTACTAGAGCTAATCAATGAATTTTGTAAAGTAGTAGGATACAAAATTAATGCACAGAAATCTCTTGCATTCCTATATACTAATGATGAAAAATCTGAAAGTGAAATTAAGAAAACACTCCCGTTTACCATTACAACAAAAAGAATAAAATATCTAGGAATAAACCTACTTAAGGAGACAAAAGACCTGTATGCAGAAAATTATAGGACACTGATGAAAGAAATTAAAGAGGATACAAATACATGGAGAGATATACTATGTTCTTGGATTGGAAGAATCAACATTGTGAAAATGACTCTACTACCCAAAGCAATCTACAGATTCAATGCAATCCCTATCAAACTACCACTGGCATTTTTCACAGAACTAGAAGAAAATATTTCACAATTTGTATGGAGACACAAAAGACCCTGAATAGCCAAAGCAATCTTGAGAACGAAAAATGGAGCTGGAGGAATCAGGCTCCCTGACTTCACACTATATTACAAAGCTACAGTAATCAAGACAGTTTGGTACTGGCACAAAAACAGAAATATAGATCAATGGAACAGGATAGAAAGCCCAGAGATAAACCCACGCACATATGGTCACCTTATTTTGATAAAGGAGGCAAGCATATACAATGGAGAAAAGACAGTCTCTTCAATAAGTGGTGCTGGGAAAATTGGACAGGTACATGTAAAAGTATGAAATTAGAACACTCCCTGACACCATACACAAAAATAAAGTCAAAGTGGATTAAAGACCTAAGTGTAAGGCCAGACACTATAAAACTCTTAGAGGAAAACATAGGCAGAACACTCTATGACATAAATCACAGCAAGGTCCTTTTTGACCCAGCCCCTAGAGAAATGGAAATAAAAACACAAATAAACAAATGGGACCTAATGAAACTTAAAAGCTTTTGCACAGCAAAGGAAACCATAAACAAGACAAAAAGACAACCCTCAGAATGGGAGAAAATATTTGCAAATGAAGCAACTGACAAAGGATTCATCTCCAAGATTTACAAGCAGTTCATGCAGCTCAATAACAAAAAAACAAACAACCCAATCCAAAAATGGGCAGAAGACCTAAATAGACATTTCTCCAAAGAAGATATACAGATTGCCAACAAACACATGAAAGGATGCTCAACATAATTAATCATTAGAGAAATGCAAATCAAAACTGCAATGAGATATCATCTCACACCAGTCAGAATGGCCATGATCAAAAAAATCTACAAACAATAAATACTGGAGAGGGTGTGGAGAGAAGGGAACTCTCTTGCACTGTTGGTGGGAATGTAAATTGATACAGCCACTATGGAGAACAGTATGGAGTTTCCTTAAGAAACTAAAAATAGAACTACCATATGACCCAGCAATCCCACTACTGGGCATATACCCTGAGAAAACCATAATTCAAAAAGAGTCATGTACCAAAATGTTCATTGCAGCTCTATTTACAATAGCCAGGACATGGAAGCAACCTAAGTGTCCATCATCGGATGAATGGATAAAGAAGATGTGGCACATATATACAATGGAATATTACTCAGCCATAAAAAGAAATGAAATGGAGGTATTTGTAATGAGGTGGATGGAGTTAGAGTCTGTCATACAGAGTGAAGTAAGTCGGAAAGAGAAAAACAAATACAGTATGCTAACACATATATATGGAATCTAAGGAAAAAAAAAAAAAGGTCATGAAGAACCTAGTGGCAAGACGGGAATAAAGACACAGACCTACTAGAGAATGGACTTGAGGATATGGGGAGGGGGAGGGGTGAGATGTGACAGGGTGAGAGAGTGTCATGGACATATATACACTACCAAATGTAAAATAGATAGCTAGTGGAAAGCAGCCGCACAGCACAGGGAGATCAGCTCGGTGCTTTGTGACCACCTAGAGGGGTGGGATAGGGAGGGTGGGAGGGAGGGAGATGCAAGAGGGAAGAGATATGGGAACATATGTATATGTATAACTGATTCACTTTGTTATAAAGCAGAAACTAACACACCACTGTAAAGCAATTATACTCCAATAAAGATGTTTAAAAAAAAAAAAAGAATAAATCACTTCTTTAAAAAAAAGAACTTTCAGCTTTAACAACTACCCTAGAGATTATCAATACACAGAACATAGCACAGTATGAGAAATTTCACCATATGATTATATTTACCAAGGCTCCCTCCCCTAACCATCCCATCGATGTACAACAGTTTATGTTTTACACCAAATATAAGCTGACTCATCTTTTTCTTTCTTGATAAACCAACTCTTATTTTTAGTTTTTATTAACATAGTAGTGTATTAATATGGTCAAGTGCAAGGAGTACGGAAGAGCTTGCAATGCAGGAAAAGCTGGAAACACAGGCACTCTCTCCAGTTCTTCTGGGGGCTGTTTCTCAAACTCTCAGCTCTGTGCACAAGTTGCTCCTTCTTGATTTATCAAGTTTAGACATTACAAACCTAACTGGCTTTGCAAACAAAGGATTTAACTTTGTTTTTCCACTTTACATTTTCTCCCAACGTCCTCTCAATACCCCAAATTTCTATTTAGTTTTTTTGAGTTTCTTTTTAACTTTAAATACCCACGGTTAATCATTTATCCACTTTCAACTCTCTTAATTTCCTACTATGTAAATTAGGATATTAGGACTCTAACATTCTTTCATGATACAGGTTATATGTTTCATTTCACATGTAATACTTTTATAAACATTAACTGCAATTCTCTTAGTTTTACTAATGTTATTAGAAAAATTCCATACACATAAAAGGGCGTGGCTGTGTGCATACACACCATCCAGCTTAGGAAATACTATTTTACTAATAACTTTTAATGACCTTCTTAATTTTATCCCTCTCCTTCCCACTACAAATATAATCACTAAATTTTTATTTACTACTACTGATTTTATAATATTTTCACTACATGTTTGTACTGCTAAATGCTAAACCGTTAAAATTTATGTCTTAAAATTTATATGAATAGTTTTATACTATATATTAAGACATTTCAATATTTATTTTTGAGGTACATCTACATATTCATGAAGAGTATGTATGAAGTTCATTCATTTCTACTACTTTGTAGTACTACCTAGTATGAATAAACTACAATTAATTTATTCTACTGCTGATGGTTATGTAGGATTTTCCTGTATTTCACCATTAGCACTAATGTTACTAGGATTTTTATGCCCCCTGGTATAAATGGTTTATACAGAGTTTCGTTATCCTTTAATGGGTTAAAAATGTCTTCCAAGAGTTTCTATCATGAATGAATGTTGAATGATACCTAAAGATCTTTTGGCATTTCTTAAGATGATTATATGACTTTTCTCTTAATCTGTAAATATGATAAATTATATTCATTTTCTAATGTTAAACATTTCCCTGGAATGAACCCAACCTATTTATAAATTGGATTATTTGATTACATTTTGTTTAGTTAGTTTGCATCTATGTGTACCAAAAAGAGTGGCTTATCAGGACTTCCCTGGTGGTGCAGTGGTTGAGAATCCACCTGCCAATGCAGGGAACATGGGTTCGATCGCTGGTGCAGGAAGATCCCACATGCCACGGAGCGACTAAGCCCGTGCACCACAACTACTGAGCCTGCGCTCTAGAGCCCGCGAGCCACAACTACTGAGCCCGCATGCCTGGAGCCCATGCTCCGCAACAAGATAAGCCACTGCAATGAGAAGCCAGCGCACAACAAAGAAGGCAGCAACTAGAGACAAAGGCTGCGTGCAGCTTTGAAGACCCAATGCAACCAAAAGTAAATAAATAAATTTATAAAAAGAAAAAAAGAAAAAGAATGGCTTATCATTTTTCCTTTCTCATACTGTCCTTTCACAAAAATAAGACATGCTTCACAGAGTAATTTTTGAGTGTTCATTCTTCTTCCGGTCTCTGGAATCATATGAATGAGATCTGTTTCTTGAAAGCTTCTTGGAATTAACCTGTAATGCTATCAGGGCCTGCTGTTCTCTCTGTTTTAAATTAATGGTTTATCTTTTTATTTTCCTACTGGTTAATCTTTCATAGTTATAGGACTATTCAGCTGTGTTCTTTTTTTTTTTAATTAATTAATCAATTTTTGGCTGCACTGGGTCTTCGTTGCTGTGCGCAGGCTTTCTCTAGTTGCAGCGAGCGGGGGCTACTTTTCGTTGAGGTGCGCGGGCTGCTCATTGTGGTGGCTTCTCTTGTTGTGGAGCACCAGCTCTAGGCGTGCAGGCTCAGTAGCTGTGGCTTGCAGGCTCTAGAGCACAGGCTCCGTACTTGTGGCGCACGGGGTTAGTCGCTCTGTGGCATGTGAGATCTTCCTGGGCCAGGGCTCGAACCCGTGTCCCCTGCATTGGAAGGCAGATTCTTAACCACTGTGCCACCAGGGAAGTCCCTGTGTTACTTCTTGAGATACTTTTAGTAAATTATATTTTTCCAGAAATGTATCCATTTTGCTTAAATTTTAAATTTCTTATTGATTGTATTCTACGATCTTTTGAATTTCTGCTCTTTCTGTACTATCATTCCCTATTTATTCCTAAGATTGTGGATTCTCCAACAGAGATTTGTCAATATAACTAGTCTTTTCTAATTATATTGAGAATCAAATTTGGCTTTGTTTGTCCTCTCTTTTCTTGAAATATACACACTGGAACTTATTTCAGTGATGATTTGTTGGTGGTTAATGCACTATCTTTGTTTATCTGAAATATGCTCTTGTTATTGAAATATAATTTTACACAGGAGAATTGGGAAAAAATCATCCACTACCTTTTGGCTTCCATTGTTGCTGATGATAAATATGCTCTTAGCCCAGTCATCATTTCTAACAGGTAATCTGTCTTTTCTGTCTGGTTGCTTTAAAGGTCTTCTCTTTGCCTTTGGTATTCTGTAGTTCATTGTGATGTGTCTAGATGTTGACTTTGTATTTATCCTGGTTGGCGGTCAGTGAATTTCCTCAATCTATTGATTCATGCTTTGAGCAGTTCTAGAAAAATCTCAGCTACTACATCTCTATTGCTTGTCTAATATTCTGTGTATTCTCTCTTCCAGGAAGTCTGAGTAAAAGAGTTAGACATCATTTGAACTTCTTACTCTGTCTCTTAATCTCTTTTGTATTTTGCATCTCCTTTCACCTATGTGCTGCCTTCTAAGTGAGTTCTTCCAATGTCATTTGCATTTCACTAATCCTCTTTTCAGTTAGTTCTTTAACCCCTGCTGAGTTGTATCTTTTATTTTTCATTTCCATAAGTTTCTGGCCCTTTTTCAAACTCAGTTGATCATTTTTGATAGTCTCAAAACTGAGAACTTGCTCATTTTTTTCAATGTTATCTTTTATTTCCTGAATACATGTCTTCTTCTTCTTCTTCTTTTTTTGGCTGTGCCACATGCAGGATCTTAGTTCCCTGACCAGGGATCGAACCCATGCCCTGTGCAGTGGAAGCATGGCATCCTAACCACTGGACCACCAGGGAAGTCCCAATAAATGTCTTCTAATATCTGACATTTCATATGGGTCTGTATCTGTGGTTTACTCTTTCTGTTGGCCCTTATGCATGATGGTGTGTTTGTTTTATTGTAAACTCAAATTTAACTGAATTTAATCTGTTGGACCCCTGAGGAGATTAGAATAAGAGCACCTTATTCTCTTCTACCCAGAGAAGATTTGGATTTGCTTCTACTATGTGCTAAGAAGAGCTACTTGTAACCATATCAGTTTCCTAGCCTGGAAATTCCTTAACCATAGGGGTAGTATAAAATTACACCATAACCCTTGGGAGAACAGGCCTATGTTTACCAATTCCCAGAGGATCCTTTTCTATTTTTTTCGCCCTATTCAGAGCAAGGTCTGATGGGTCATCTCATAGGCTCCCTGTGCAGGCTGCAGATTTTTCCCAGCCCACCCTTTCACTAAGCGTGTAACCTCTTAAAAGCATCTCCTAGTTTGCCTTGAAAGGGTTAATCACAAAGTTCTAGAGTTCTGCTACTTTGATTTGCCCCTACAGCAGCACAGCCTTTTATGTTTCCCACTGCTTTCCATCCTGGTTTCAGCTACTCTATTTCCCTGCCTCTTGCTTTCTTGGGAGTTCAGCAATAGATTTAAAGTCACATATTTGTGAACATGTTTCAGCATCTGTTTTACAAGATGGATTTTCAAAATGTCTAGTCAACCATACTCCCCAGAGCCAACAGCCCTTTTATTTATTTTTAATTATTTTTCCTATTAGTTATACTAATTCAATTATTCCTAGAAATACAGATCCAGTTATTTTAATTCAACTGTTCACTGTATCTTTGGCTATGAAGAAACAATAGCACACAATATAAATTTACCAAGGTATCAGTTATAAAAGGAGAGATTTACTACACCACTCCCCTGTTCCTGGAGGGTCAATGGTTTCCATCTTTTGGAGTGAGGTGCCTTGAGTACTAGGACCTACCATACCAGCCCAGAACAAACATATACAAGACTTTGGCTGAATCTAGTTAAACACTAGATATGCTTGCTGAACAAACACACAAGAAAATGACTTCAAGATAAAGGTAACCGAGTCCTACTATATTCAAAACATCCTCAACACATTTTGTAGGTATGATAAATATCTGCCTTTTAAATATGTAACTATATGGTGTTACACTATAGCATGCAAATGGTAGGAGTCAATAAATGATAACTGCAGTAAATGTTTACACACAGCACATTAGTTAGTCAAGTAAAAATGTCTCCATATCCACAATCTGTTCAGACCACCTGCAGTTTAGATATAATCTTTTAAAAAAAAACAACTCTATTCGCATACTCTAACCAACTCCCTTTTCAGTGAATATATTAACCACTTTTCTTTAGCCAAGTGAAAGAGAAGACCTCATGCTATTGAATGGTGTTTTCTGAATGGCTGAAAGCAGTTAAAACTAAATTCAATCCAAAATTTGGAAAGAGAAGTAAAAACTGTCAGTTCCAAGTTTTACAGCAGTCTAAGGAGGAAAGGCTATCTCCAGCATGAAGTCAAATCGGGATGGCAGCCTAGATGAACTCAGAAGAATTCCCAGCCCCCAATGCAAACTTCAAAGTCACTTTCTCATTTTGGCTGCTAGGTTAAGAATTCTTACAGAAACAAAAGATATTATTTTTCTAATAAACGTTTAAAACATTTTTTCAATCCTCATGAATTAGTCACCATTTTCAGATTATTTGCCTATTATAGTCATTCTTGTAGTCAATTATAATAAAGTAGTTCATTATAACCTAGGATTAAATGACTCAATAATATTTGTATCCAGAATTAAGATTAAATTATGGGCATTCATTTGAAACTCCCTGAAACACTAGCCACCTCCAGAAAACCATATAACACATACTTGGGGAGTGGGCATGGGGGCAGATACAATGTGTAGTCGGGGGTAGGGGAGAGGACACGGAATCAGGCCTAAGGAGCAAGTATAGGATGAGGCAGTAAACATAAATCAGAGAAAAAAAAAGAAAAAGTTACGGGCTTTCCTTACTAGGATTAAGAGTTACTAACAAAGTATCACATGGGAAATAGTATAATGGTTAATATTCCTCATTAAAAAAAAAAAAGTAGACAGCTAGAATTTTAATACTGATTCTGTCACTAACTGTTATCTCCAACAAGTTACTCAATTATACATGATTGTTTCTTTATCTAAAAAAAGGAGAATAGAAGCTGTATCAGAGAGATATTGCAAGAACTGAAAGAAATAATGTAAATAATATGTTTAATAAAGTTCTTGATGTATAAAGTGTTTATATGTCAAGAGAAAAACAAATATCGTATATCAACGCATATATGTGGAATCTAGAAAAATGGTACAGATGAACCTATTTGTAGGGTAGGAATAGAGACGTAGATGTAGAGAATGGACATGTGGACACGGCGGGGAAGGGGAGGGTGGGATGAATTGGGAGATTAGGTTTGACATAAATACACTACCATGTGTAAAATAGATAGCTAATGGGAACCTGCTGTATAGCACAGGGAGCTCAGCTCAGTGCTCTGTGATGACCTAGATGGGAGGGATGGGGGGAGGGATGGGGGGAGGGATGGGGGGAGGATGGGAGGGAGGTCCAAGAGGGAGGGGATACAGGTATACATATAGCTGATTCACTTCATTGTTCAGCAGAAACCAACACAACATTGTAAACCAATTTTACTCCAATTAAAAAAAAAGTAGAATAAAATAAAATGAAAAATAATAGTATTTGTTAGTTTCACTAGTATGAGTACTTTGATGATGACATGATTTAAATCACAATATAATTTCTGGAGAGACATGATTTAAATCACAATATATTTTACTTGGGGAAAATTGTAACTGGGTTTTAAATAGTTAATTCTCAACGCATAACTAATTGCAAAACTAAGGCAAAATATAGCAGTACCTCAGTGTCCAAATTTATTTTTTGAAATAGCTATTATAACACACAAGATAATTGAGATCAGCATTACCTTATCAAGTACTCTATATGGATTTTCTGCATTAAAACGAAGAGGAGCATAGAGTCTGAATCGCTCTCTGAACTCCGCCTGCTTCTCCTGATCAGGGAAGAAAAAAAACTGAAAGTGAATCTCAAATAGCTTCAATTAGCCTTATAAAACCTTTCTTTAAAAAAAAAACCCCAAAAAACAGAAAACCACAAAGCTTGTTAGCTAGCTTACATCAAACAAAATACATTTTTTCCTTATAAGAGTGACTTCTGCATTTTGGAGAGGTGAGACTTCATGTCTGACAGTTGCTGCGATCTTTTTGGTAGTTTTCCATCTTTCAGGTAATTCCTACAAAAACAAAGGAACAAATGGGAAGTTACTTCAATACCTAAAACAAATCTACTCCACAGGATTAAATTTTTCGAATCTCTTTCCGCTAACTCATGACATCCTTTCATTCTTGTCTAAGAGAAAGGGTTTATCCCCCAAAAGCTCTAAAAGGCCTAGAGCCAGGCTGAATCCCACTGGCACCTTTGGAGTCACATCTTCCAAGCGTAAACCAGAGCTGTCCTCTGGTATAAGATTTACCTCAGCATAAATGAAAACCTTTTCAAAATAAACAGAAATTTCCAAACTGTTTTACTATTTACATTTTCAGAGCACTTTAATAACATTAAAGTGCTCTGAAAATGACTTTGCTGATCTAACAACTAGAAGTGGAGCCATGTTTAGCAATTTAGCAAGCGAAAAAAGACGCTCTAAATCTGGTGGGCAGAGATGAAAATGTGAATCAATCTTATCCTTCGTTTTCCTCTGGTTCCCAAAGCTGTGTTTTTACTTGGTCTGGATGGAGAGTTTGAACATTTGGGTAATTTTAAATGACTAGGATTTTTGAAGTAAGATGAGGCAAAGGGAAGGGAAGGTTAATTCCTACTTGATGGAGGACAAAAGCAGCCATGAATTGTTCAGGTAGCAACTCAACTCTGCTGTCCCTGACTACAATGCAACTAGGACAACAGCAACTTACTTTCTTTGAAGAGCCCTTGTGCTTAACTGCTGTTGAAAAGCATTCCTTGTGTCCAGACTAAGAAAGCATTGTTTCTCTGTGTCATCTCCCAGGACACTGAAATTGTTTTGTCACACAAAACCACCCATGGTGATGGGACTCTACTTGTGTCGCTGAAGCACAAAAATCGGTTCTAAAGACTATTTTGTAACCCTGATAAATATCTGATGAATGATTTGGTAACTGCCAATTATGAAGAGTGCACTGTGCTAAGTATAAATCGTATCTGAGTGGTGGAGGAGGGCTACAAAGATAAAACACATTCTTCAGATTGAAACTGTTGTATCATCTGTCAGAGTGAATGAGAGGCACACAAAATAACTATTCTACATGACAGAATGTGTTAACTTCGATCAGGAGGTCTATATGTTATGGAATTAAAATGCTTGGGAGGCAACATGGTGTCATGACAGCAATACCCAACCAGGCCAGGAACTAAAAGACTTGAGCTCTAAAGTTCCTTGTTTTTATCTTGCTCTTCCATCCTTCTTCTCATCAAAACTCTGCATCCTCATCTGTCCAGAGTGTCACTTTGCATTTCCAATTGACCCCATGGAACCTAAATGTCACAGGGAGTCCCTTCGGGGCCACGGGAGAGAAGACTTGAAGAGGTCACATCAGTGGGTTCAGGCTCCTTAACCTTAACCTTCTTCAACGACACTAGACCTGCTGTTACCTGCTTTATATTTGGGGATTCCAAAGAAGCTTCCACTGGATAAAAATAAACTTTCATTGAAAACCAAAAGATCAGATGACCTCCAAAGTTGAACTGATACTGATCCACTCAAGGAACTCACACTGCATCAGAGGCGCAAAACAATGACTGGATTTCCACAGGCAGAGATGAGGGTGAGACCCCTCAACATCCCGTGAGGTAAGATTTCCAATGCAGGATGGGGTGAGAGTGTGTGCTCTACAGAAACTGGACAGGATTCTGAGGCTAGAGGCAGTCAATGAAGGTTTCTTAACAGGGAAGGGACTTGATAAAATCTATGGATTAGAAGTGTAATCCAGCTTCAGAGCACACTATAGATAGGGTGTGAGGACACAGCCACGCCTAGGGGCTTTTTTAGCATCAAACCAAGCACAGGCAAGTTTTGGGAAATGTTATGACTGCTAATGATTATGAAGGAGAAACAGCAACTCTCACAAATTGCTTAAATTAAAACAAAACTGGGACATTGTTACCCTCCACGAGCAACTTGAACTGCCTGTAAATCTTATTTTTCCTCCTGACCAGCCTGAATTACTGACATCGAGACACACACAGAGCTAAGAGTGTGGCTCACTTCTGAAATACTGAAAAGCCTAATATTCTCAATACTGCAAAAACCTTAGTGAGCCAAACTTTTATTTTTATAGAAAAAAGGCAGAATAGCACATTTGCTTTTATTCATCTTGGAAACATAAAGAGTCCATTAGAAAGCATGTAAACTAAGAAACACATAAAAGATTTTTAAATCTTCCACCTGACCACAGCACTGAAATTGAATACATACACCTCCATTTTCATAAACAGCTAAGACAACAGTCAGAACTAAGTGACCTGATCAAACATGTCTGCATCGTTACTTACACTCTCCTAATTAGCTTACTGTTGAACAATGTATATAAGGTGTCATATGTATCAGGAAAATTTGTTAAAGACCTAAAAATTGACAACAGAAATGACTGGAATCTAGCTTTAGTGAAGTGTGAGCCAAACTTTTATAATACAAATTCTGGAGGCCATGGCCAAAATCCCCCATCAATTACTTGTGTTATGACTGGTTTCTCTGTATGACATAAAATTTCAAGGTTCAAGGTCTGACTCAAAGAATATCCCAATCTTCCTAAAAACAGACATTTATAGTGTGTTCTACTGTTAACTATTTCACCTCTCACTCTTGTTATGTATCTATCTATCCACATCATCTCTCACTCCATGTCTAACTGGATTTTCAGTCCTAAAGACAGTTTTATACTTAAACAGAATCTAATAATTCATATATAGTAATTCTTTGTAGTCAAGAGAGCACCTGTAAATACACTGTTGCACTTCATCCTCACAAAACAAAATGAGGAATATAAAATGGAGCAGCTGCTGTGAAAAACATTTTGGTGGTTCCTCAAAAAGTTAAACTTGGAATTACCAAATGACCCAGCAATTCCACTCCTAGGTGTTTTCCAAAAAGATCTGAAAACAGGTACTCAAAACAAATACTCGTGCACCAATGTCCACAGCAGCATTATTCACAATAGCCAGAAGATGAAAAGGGCCCCAATATTCCTCAATGGGTGAAAGGCTAAACAAACTGTATATGTGTATGTGTGTATATACACACATACATACATACACACACACACGCAAGCACAATAGAACATTATTCAGCCATAAAAAGGAATGAAGTAGTGATATATGCTACAACGTACATGAACCTCAAAATCATCATGCCAGGTGAGAGAAGCCAGATACAAAAGGTCACATATTGTATAATTCCACTTATATGAAGTATCTACAGTAAGTAAACCCGTAAAGACAGGAAAGGACCAGCAGTAGCCCCAGACTGGTGGCAGGTAGTAGGGGAGGAGTGGGGCATGACAACTAATGGCTATGGAGTTTCTTTGGGGGTGAGGAAAATGTTCTGAAACTAGAGAGAGGCAGTGATTACACAACCTCTTGAATGTACTAAATGCCACACACTTTGAAATGGTTACTTTTATGTTATGTGAACTGTGAATTTCACCTCAATTTTTCAAAAAATGGGGAACTGGAGACAGTATAGACAAATTTAAAAAGTGAGGGATCTTGAGGGATATTTTACCGAAGAGGAAGCATGCTCTGAGGCAAGCAGATGAGACGGACTAGCAGAAAACAAATTTAAGTTTGAGTTCCACGCTCTAATCACTGAACTAGATAGAATTCAATAAAATCTCTTTAGTTAATGTGTCCACCGATCACACTGCAAGGTTAAACCTAAGCCCACCCTGGAAGCTGGTGGATGACATAAACATATAAACTATCTGTAGAACCTCAATACGGGCATGGGAATAGAGCCTCAATTGTGAGATTGGTATTCGTGATTTCAGTTATAACTACAAAGACTTTGTACATCGTTTGGCACACAGCAGCCACCAAGTCATTCCAGAACACGGAAAGAGGAGGATGACACAGAAATCCTGTTGAGGAAAGTGATTTCTCCAGCCAAACTGGGCTTTACGTATTCTTTCTTAACATGTCCATGATATGTTTCCAAAGACTAGGACACTTCTCAACTGACAGGCAATTTAAATGAAAGAGAGCTGGAATTTATTTCACGTGTGAAAGTGATGATACAAGTGGAACCCAAAAAAGTAACTTAGAGGCTCTCTATTACCTGAATACCTTCTAACACGAAGGCAGTGGACTGCAGCCAGGCAGAGGGAGGATGTGGGCATGAAACACCCCTAGATTCATGTGGGCTGGCTTTACTACTTGTGTGACCTTGAGAAAATTACGAAGTCCCTTTAAGCTTCAGATTCCTAAGCTGTAAAATGAAAACATTAATATCTACAGTATAGGGTGTTATGAGGGTGTCATAAGAGAGTGCATGTGAAGAACAGGAGATGCTCAGTTTACGGTAATCATGGTTATTTTACCACCTCACTGACCTCTAGCTGAGCATAGACCTGCTCAGGCATCTTCTGGCCATACGTTTCCAAGAGTGTGATGGTTTCTTTTAGTGGTTCAAAGAGTTCATCAGTAGCTCTCTGTCGGCTTCTTACAGCCAGAAGATGCCCCATAATGTCAACTAAACCATCATGATCGTCTTCACTTAATTCTCTCTGAAGTCCAACACCTGTCTCCTTTATAAATTCTTGTAGCTCATTCAGACTATAAAAACATGTATACACACACACAAACACAAATTAAGCTCATTAAAACATTCAGAAGTATGACTTCTGACTGAATCTAATTTTCACTCTTTACCTAATTAAACATTACTTGTTATCTCTCTTATAGAACTGGCAGTTTCAATGCTCTTAAAATTAATATCCAATTTTAAGAAGCAGTCAGGTGTTAAAAGTTGTAATTCCAAATACCAAAGCACCAAAGACTACCTGTCAATGACAAATCTCAAAAGATGCTCCTGAAACATCCAGCTCCATTTCCTGATAATGTTTAGCAAGCTCACTTTGAAAGGCTTCATGTCCACCTTGAACCAACCATCAAACACTCTGAAGTCATCAAACTTGCTCATCTGAACATACAAAGCCTCATAAATGTCAATCTATAATTAGAAAAACAAATAGTCACTGTATAACAACTCAATCAAAAGCTAGTAACTACATAAATGCAGAGGGTTTGCCTTGCCTGTTCTTTGAATTGCTCGAGTGTTGGTGGTTGTCCGGGAATGTCTTCATTTGCATGAGGCCCTGTCTCCTCAGATGACACAGTATGGCCATACAGGAGGAAGTGCTTCATAAACTCGGTCCGGTCATCCACCCAGAGGTAAGCGTATGTGTCCAGGGTGTTTCTGAAGTCCAAGACTTTGTTGATGACGTCTGCCACTCTCTTCATGATCTCCTGCCTGACCTCCACCAGGCCCAGCATGTTGTCCATATCATTCTAAATGAGGGGAGAACCAAGCATTTATTAAAGCCAACCCTGCTCTATCAATTATGTGCAACCTACCATTATCCAAGGCCATTCTTCAAAAGAATAGTTGGTAAAATCAAAAACTGTGCTGCTTTTCCCAACTTCTCCTTTCCTTGTGCTCCCCATTACCCCAATTTATTTTGAATCATTAATATAAAAGCTAATTTTATCATTAACCGTAATTGTAATTAATATACATGTATATGTATGGGCGTTCAGCATTCAAATGACTGGGTAGTTGAGTAAGCACATTGTTTTTGAATCCTGGGAAGTTGCAACCCACTATATCCTTCTTTGTCTTTTCATCAGAATTATTGTTTCTTAGTATTTTCTCTTTTGCATTTATATATCTAGGAATGAGGCATTTTCTTTCATGTGGCTTTATCCTGTTTTAAAGAGCTGTTCTAAAATTCCTGATTTTCCTGGCTGCCTCAGGATCCGCTCACAGCATCTTGCTTTTAGGTTAAATACAAACAAAATTAATCATACTTGGTGTAAATACAGCAAAAAACAGTGGACATTAGAATGGAGAACACTAGAACTCAAAATCAAAGTATATTCAGATTAAAAGCTTTGGAATTAGCTTGGTATTTATTTGTAACTCTAAAGAGATGTGCGAAATTGGTTAACATATATGTAAATATATTGAATTTTTTAGAGTAATGTTTCCTTTTCAGTGTTGATTTCTTTGTATTCTGTTCTCTGCATTCAGTATTCAGTAATACTACCAATAAACGTATTTATAATCTCTTAATCTATTAATATGTATATAATTCACAATAAATGTAATACCCATTTACAAAGAACATACCTGGTAATTTGCTATTTCCAGATGTGCTGCTACTCGCTTCATCTGGGCAGACATTCTGAAACTACTGCACAGCATTTCTTCCACCAGATCATAGAAGCCATCCCCAGCCTCTCCTTCTAAAGAAGGTTTAAACAGAATCTCCGGGGGCATTAAGATCATTTGTGCTTGAAAAAACGGTGCAGATTTCAGTTGTTTCTCTGTGTTCATCAGGAAGAAGTCTAAGTCATGCATTATCGCTTGAAAAAAGCCTTCCACCACGATGTCATCAATGAATTCTACATAAATCTTCCAGGCATCCAGAGAAGGAGTAGCTCTGAACAGCCTCTTATTTTCCTACGAACAGACAAGTATTAATAGATCAGTATAGACAATAGTGAGTATAAAAACAAAAGCTGTCCATTTAAATGGCTTGTTAAAGGGGCTACATTTGGGGGCACAACATAGAAGCATTCAAATGCTTGGTTGCAGAATCTTAAGCTAGACGGCAGTGATCTAAGCAGGATTTTGTAACATTTAGTTCATTTATAAGATATATTCAAAAGTCATTCTTTAAAGGAGAAATCATTAAGAAGATTGCTATCTTCAAATATTATGCACACAAGAAATACACTAGTTCCCAATGCATCCTAGATGTATGGGGTCTGGGCTCTGGTTCTGGCCCTGTCCCTGACTCTCTGTGGCCTTGGACCTTGCCTGCCCTGGCCTCACCTGTAAATGAGGTTTCCCAAACTGGTCCTCCCGAGAACGCTGCTCTGGGATATCTAAAGATCACCAAGTCAGCAAAGAGCTATGTGTTTTAGGCCATTCTTGGGGACTCACAGTGTACCTATTATGTTAAAGTCCATTTAACCTGGTTTAACCAATTGTCTCCAAACACTAAGATATTTTGTGCCAACCACCTATGAGCAGCTTGTGGAATAACAGTAACTTGGCTTGGGAAACACTGGCCTGGTGAAGTCCAGGCCCCCTTTGTGCTTCAACAATATGAATTCTTTGACCTCAGCATCTCCCTAGCATGTGGGTGAAGTAATGGATGGGCCTGTGGGCATGACAGGGCCAGACATGGACAGGTTAAGGACTGCTAGAGGTTGGGCACAGCATGGCAGGCCTAGGGACAGAGATTTGAAAAGGTCAGGTAAGCAGCAAGGTTGATTCCAGAAGTACCTTCTGAGTGGCAAAGGTTACACAGTCTATACAGGCCAGAGGGCAGATGCCCAAGGCAGAAACTACTATAGCACACAGAAAAGACGACACTAAAATGGGAGCTGATTATAAGGTAGATTATGCTCTCTGCTTTCTGTGATTATTCACTACTGTGGATATATGATCCAGGATTCAAAGGTGTGTGTGACAGGCAAGAATCAGAACTACAGAGGTGAGTCTGGATCCTGATAAAGCAGGGCAGAGATGAACAAGTTCTTTGAGGGTTTTTTGTCCTCAAACAAATCTAAGAACTGCTCTTTTCAGGGATGCTGTCTTGCTCGCCAACCACGGGGAAGCATTCACATCTGTGTGGTGTATGTGACCCACACCCCCGGAGCTGGGCAGTACACATCCCGGGCAGCTGTACACAGCAGTCCTGGGTCTGTTGTAGGAGCTAGTTTAGGGGTTGGAAGGGTGAAAAAAATCCTCAAAGACTATCTTGTTCAGGCTCTTCATCTTTAAGGTATAAAACAAAGACCTAAAACACATCCAGCGTCACATTCATAGGAAGTAAGCAGCTGAGCTAGAACTAGAAGCCAGTCCTCTTGACTCCCCAGAGTAGGGCTCTTTCCAACATATCACAGTAATATACCTGTGACGGCCTCACTGTTCATACTTTCTCATACCAAGAGATCCAGTTTATATCACTACAGTGCCACTTTTAAGAAAGCGTTGTATGTTCAACAATTTAGGGTAAAGGGAGGAAAAGGAAAAGAAAGGAGACCTTTGGGTCACTAAACGATCGCTCGGGTCCCTTCCAGACCCAATCTTCCATGGTTCTGCCCTTCTCTCTTCATCTGAGACACTGACTGCAGACGAGCCACAGAGATCCTACAGCCACGAAAGATGCAGCATGAAAGGGCAGAACTCACACACCTTCTGCTGTGTTTCTATGTCTTTCCCCTAAACCACATTCCTTGCTGGAAGTCTGAGAAGCAAGCTCAATTTCATGGGCTGGTAAGAGGGGGAAAAGGTCACTTAAAAGATAACTTACAGAAACAAATAATCATTTCATCTCTATTTTGAAGTTGAGTTCCCTCAAGTTGGAAGCACTCCACAGGTCTAAGTGACTTCCAAGCTTCTTAGTGTTTGATTTAAGGGAAAAAGAGTCCATTTATTAGTAGAAAAATTCCAACTTTATTCTCCGAGAATACCACTGCAAAACCTTGTTTGTAACTATTTCTAGTCATGTCCTGGCAATATTTTCAAGGCATTGTAATCAACATTCATATATCTTACTTGTCTAAAACCCCCAGGTTAGTGTTTAGGGAGCCCACTTTCCTATTATCAAGAAAATGTATCAGAAGAAACTAATTGTAATCCATCATCTGTCCTCCATGAGGCAGATTCCAACACATAAACACTTGTAAGGATGTCCTGAAAGTCACAGAATAATTCACAGCCATCTCGGCAAACTAGGAACAGTCGAGGTCATGACTAAGTTAAGACATTGCTGAAAAAACAACTTTCCAGATATATACCTTCTTTACATGTCAGAATATCCCTGAGATTCCCTCAAGGCTACCCAGGCCTTAGGGAGAGCCTTCAGAGGGAGCATGGCCCTGCCCACACCTTGACTTCAGACTTCTAGCCTCCAGACTGAGAGAGAATACATTTCATTGCTTTAAGACATCCATTTGTGGTACTTTGTTATAGCAGCCCAAGGATGCTAACACAGGCAGTCATCAAAGAAGGCAAAGTCTTTGTCCTAGCAAATTGTTACCAGTAGGGAAAATTAAAACTTTCTTACATGTTTCAGACAGACTTAGAAGTCAACAGAAACTTTGAAATCCATATGAATTCTTTTCTTTCTTTTCTTGTTGTGATACATACTCAATACAGCATATCAAATGTACCACATCTTACTTTTCGGTGAGCAAGTTTGTTACTCTTCAAACCCTTTCTTCACACAACTGCAATGCCAGCCTATGCAAAAATCTGCCCTTGGGCAGGCATCTCTAACTAACGTGCCCAAAAACAAATACTGTCTTTTCCCTGCAAAATCTGCTCTGCCATAGCCCTCCCCATATCAGTGAAGGGAAACTCTGCTCTTCCAGCAGCCCAGACCAAAAACGTCAACGTCGTCCTTACCTTCTCTCTCCTCTGACTGATCACAGCAAATACTCTTGGCTCTGCCTTCAAAATATATCCAGCATACGACTGCTTTTTATCACTACCGTCTGGACCCAAGCCATCTTCACCTGAATTACAGACTCATCTCCTAACGGTCTCCTTGTCTGCCATCTCCTGGCCCCCCTGTAGTTTACACTCAACAGGGAAAGCTCTTGAGCAAATAGTCTCCAGCTGCTATTTTCCCTCAGAGTAAAACCCAAAGTTCTCAAAATGGCCCGTTGATCCACTGTGATGTGCCCTTAAGCCCTTTCAAACTTCATCGCCTACTATTATTCCCCCTGGAAATTCTGCTTCAGGCATGTTGGCTCTCTAACTGCCAGACAAGCGACCCATACTCCTACCGTAAAGCTTGTGTACTTTGATACCTAGAACATCCTTCTTCCATTTCCCACATAGCTCCTTCCCTGTCAGTTCTCTGCAGAAATGCTACCTTAGTAAAGAGGCCTTTCTAACTACGTCATACACAATGCCCACCCCACCTGCCACTGATTCTCTATCCCACCATCTCTGCTTTATTTTTCACCATTGCTCATGTGACCAATTGAAGATACTACTATATATTTGTTATTTTCTCTATCTTCCCTAACTAGGATGTAAGATCCAAGAGGCAAGAGACTTTTTTGTTTTATGCTTTTGTTTCTCTGCCTTCTGTTCTTTGTTCTTGTTGTTTTACTTCTTGTCTTCTCTTACACTGATAACCCTGGAATAGAGCCTATCACTGTTGTAAAAACTCAAGTACTTGTTATAAGGAGAGTAACTACTGTTGCCACCCTCAGGAGATGGCTGAGAGGGTTACATGAGATGAGGTAAACAAGACGGATGGCATTCAGCCAACAGTGGTAGCTACTGAAAGCATCCAAAACAGGAGATAACTATGACCAAGATAAGGCCCCATCTCTAGCCTTTCTGTTTCGTCAAAAGATCTCACATTCCTATCTCTTCCCTCAGAAATGAGCACAGCGAGGGCCACAGAAATTACAGACAAGTAACACAAATTCCTCCAATTTCAATGCTTTACAAAACCATACCTCAAGTTCTTTCGGCCCCCAAAAAAGAACCCTCCATTATTAGGTTACCTATTTTTGCTCTTTTCTAAACTAAATGAAAGGATCTGCTATAAATTTCGAAGGCATAAAAGCAAGTACCTCAACCAAGTTGTGTATCTTGCAGCCACCTTCCTGGATTAGCTTGTATTTTTTCGCAAACAAATCACCCTTGTCCTCCCAAGTCAAGGCGGTCTCCCGCCTGTGTTCTCTCCTGGGAAGGAGCGTGCACTCCACCCAGGCCCGCATCGTCTGCTGAATCACTTTGACGTTGTTCTGCGCATGCTCCGCTCTGCGCTCCAACTCTGAGGTGGCCGTCTTCATCCTCTCGATGTCCCCCCAGCAGTCATCCTGCCATGTCAGCGATGTGGCGGCTGCCTGCAGCTCCTCATCCACAGCCCTCAGCTCATCCTCAACCAGGGGGTATTCAACTTCCAGAAGAGTCTGTTTCAGCTTATTATATCCTTGCACAAGAAGTTCAAGGTTTCCAATGTACTGAGCAAAAGAAAACCCCAAGACAAAAAGTGCCACATGTGTTAAAGCTACTTTCTCTTGGAGGCATGGAAGTATCTTAGGTCTACATGTTAATAATTAAAATTCGAACTACTTCTATTCAAAATCCGCCCTAATATCTGAAAACACAGACCTTTAAAAGAGTGTTTCTTTTTTTGAAGATGGCTAAGGCTGAATCCGGTATGTCTGATTTCTTCAACATCAAAAGGTATTTAACTTCTCTTAATACGGCCACTAGCTAATAAAAGAAAAGCAAGGATTATTTACATGATTTAAGAATATCATTCTATTTTTAAAATCAAACGCTTAAAATTTCATCCAATGATTACAGTATTTTCAAACTGTCAAGGCAAAGGCGCTTTTGTTTCTTTTGCTTTTTAAAAGCAACAATCATACATTCCATATGATGCAGAAGTATAAATAATAAAGGTAGAAATCACTGGCTATGGCCCACTGTCAGAGAAAGAATTCAAGCGAAAAAAAGAGCAACATATACACGCCAAGATCTGAAATGGGAGGCCATAAGCCGACCTCGGTCTTTTCCAAACACCGTTAGCTCTATCATAATGCTTGTTTTGAAAACACAACATGATTATACATGAGAGAGGATTGTGAACATGCCGCAAGTTTTGTCTTTGCTTATCTGCAGTTTCATCAGCAATAAACGGCTAGGTAAATGCTAAAAACTGCACCCAGCTGAACAAAAAGGCTTAGGAATATGCAAAATGCTCATATGCACACACCACAAATATCCACTAGGTACCTCCACTCACAGGTGTGTGATGAGCCAGCCCATCCAACTTCTGGTGGCACAACTTTTTGTCTGGTTTCAAATGACCCTCCTTCCACCACCTCACAGTAAGGCACAAGTCATAACGCACTTCCCCGAGCAAACTTCAGGTCTTTGTCAAGGGAAAGTACTATATTCATTGGACCATTTATATATTACTTGACCATTTAAAATGTATAAAACTATGCTACTGTTCTTCCTAGGTTCCTTTTTTTGTTTTTCTGTATTTATTGTTATTTTTTAATTGGAGTATAGTTGCTGTACATTATGTAAGTTATATGTGTACAATATAGTGATTCACAATTTTTAAAGGTTATACTCCATTTATAGTTATTATAATAGACATTTGCTATATTCCCTGTGTTGTACAATAATATATCCTTGTAACTTATTTTATACCTAATAGTTTGTTCCCCTTAATCCCCTACCCCTATGTTGCCCCACCCCTTCCCTCCCCCCAGGAGTAACCACTAGTCTGTTTTCTATATCTGTGAGTCTGCTTCTTCTGTTATATTCACTAGTTTGTTGTATTTTTTAGATTCCACATATAAGTGATATCATACAGTATTTGTCTTTCCGTCTATTTATTTTTTTAAACATATCACTGACAAAGTTTTTGAGTACTGTACCCTAACCCTCATTTTCCCCATCAGCAATGTACTTTTTATTGTGCAGTCTTTCATAGTGCAGTGAATCTTAGGAATGCATATGTCGTGTTGTAGCAAAACTGACTGTAGCCCTAAATCACAGTTTATGAGGAAAAGACCACATAACATGCTTTAGAAGGTAAACCAGTTGACTTCCTTAGGCTGTCACTCCATAGGTTCACTAGTACAATATATTTGGTATGTTTATAATCCCTTCAGGTAGAATTGTAGGGATTATCCCTAAAACATCTCAGGAATTCAGTTTCTATAAATTGGTTTTATGAAATCAGAAGGTAAAGCAAACCCTCAGTTCTCCAGGTCACATATTTATGTACCTGTGCTGAGGTTAATAAGAAAAATTAAGTGATGCAATTCTTTGTAATATTTCAGGGAAAGAGAACAGAATTTGAGTACACACTGTGACTATTAAACTCAGTGAGGCTAACTTTCACCTCCTAGGCATACAGTTGGACTGCCATGAGACAGGGCAAGAAAACCTAAGCCAGAAAACATCTGATCAAAGACGAATGATTCTATTCAATTGAGTTAATATTTATTAAATGTTACCAAGTGCCAGACACTATGTTAGACACACAAAACACAAAGATGAAATCCAACGGACCCTACTCTCAAGTAACTCATTATCCAGTAAAGTGGGAGTGGCAAATAAATAATTACAAGACAAAATAAGAAAGAATAATTAATATAGAATTTGGTAAGCAAATCCCTAAAACAAAGACCTATTAGAAGTTGTTTTTAGTTGTAGTCGTCGTAGCACTGACATTTTCCCAAAATAAAATACAAATGAATGGAGGCATGAGGAATATTCTTATAATAAAAAGGGCATCTATGAAACATTTTAAAAATATCAAACCCCTACCTTTGGGTCAAAGTTGACACTGAGAAGACCACTTACGGCACTGAATTTAACCAAGGGTTGATTCAAATTGAATTCACAGATTTCATCCACATTACTTTTCCATTCATTATAGATACGATTTTCAAACTGGTCTAGCAAAGCTGTCATCTCAATATACTTCTGATAAACCAAGGCATCATCAGGACTTTCCAAGAATCTGTAGGAAGATGCTTTTTATTTTTTACTTTTCTATACATTAGATAGATCTCAGCTTAGCTACTTTACAATAATATATGATAGAAATAAGAAAGTACACTATAAAAATCAGGAAGAAAATCAATAAAGGTCAAATAATGCTTCTGCATAGTCTGTGCCTTAAAAGATATAGTTATGAAATAAATGGAACTCCAAACATTTTACTAAATGCAAACAGCAACAAGTTATCAATTGCTACAAAGAAAAGAGAAAGATACAAAAGTCTGCAAAATAACAGGACTGCTAGCTATTGGAGAAAGGAAAAACAATAACAAAAAGCTATCAACATATTGTGGGTGAAATGGAAAAGTGAAAAAAGACCTAAAAACATGGAAATATATTAAGTTCTAAGTCCTATTAAACATACTCCCGAACCATGAAGATAAATCCCTCTCAATGAGCCCAAGCAATGACAAGAGTTAAGTAAGGCAGTGACTCTTTAAGTGCTAAAATGAACAGCTCACTACCCTATATAAAAATTGCTTGTGTCACAGGGATAATGTTACCACGAAAGAAGCCTAACTACTTACAGATAACGGAGAGATGCAAGGTTTGACCAAAACATTTGAAGTCGGTCCACGACCTCTTTAGCCCATTTGATATTTCCTGAGGTAAATGGCATATTCTTGTGAAGGACTACATTTCCTTGTTCAATCTGCAAATTGATATTGTGGTGAAGAAGATGAAAGGGAACATTTAATCAGGGTACACTCCAACCTTGTAAGCAACTGTTCATTTTGGAACATTTACAGTACAAATATAAAGAACATATGTGCAAAGTAACCTAATTAGTAGAAGAGTTACTGTCTTAAAGCAGGTTCTTCATATCCATAAGGAAATCAATTACATAAAAGCATAAAAATTTTAGGGCCTGTATCTCCTCTTCAGGTATCATTCAGTGTAGCTCTACTTGACACCCTGACGCACAATATGATACTGTGGGTGTGTCAGGCTTTATCCCCCCACTCACCTGTCGCACGTGTTCATTATACAATTGCTTACACATATCCAACTCTGCACTGAACATGTGCACGAGTGTGCTGTAACGTGGGCTGAAAATTTCCATGACAACTGGTTTCTCAAGGAAATTCCCAAATACAGTCAAAAGCTATAAAAATCAAAGTGAAAGAAAGGTTAACCACCGTGGGTTTTTAATACAAATACTCGATTCACTATTTCCTCCATTAAACCTCCTACCTGACTAGATACAAAGCAAAAATCTAGATCCCTGCAAGTATCCTGCAATGTCTTCAGATTGAAAACATTTTAGCATCTCACTAAAATTTCTATGCATCCAATAAAGCAAATTCTAAATGTAAAGCAGTTTCCCTTCCTCAGCAGAAAATGAGGAGTCAGAAGCGAGCCACTGTCTGTTAGAAATCCCTGATCACAGCTGACACCCCTACCCCGTTGGACACCAGGAAATGTTGTAGAAGATGCTTTGCAGATTTAAGAACAGAAGCAAGATTGCATACTTCTTATTTGCTCTTCCCTCCTACACATATACTCTTTAGAATAAGGAAAGCCATATCAAGGACCTCTAGGTCACACATTAATAATTATACTGTTATCCTGTGATAAACCATAATGGGAAAGAATATGAAAAAGAATGTATAACTGAATCACTTTGCTGTACAGCAGAAATTAACACAACACTGTAAATCAACTGCACTTCAATAAATTTTTTTTAAAAAACATACAATTTGAGGAGAAAGAGGAAAGCTATAAAATTCCCAACTGTTAAAAAAAAAAAAAAAAAGAAATCATCTTCATATTTGTTAAGTGTAATCTGCTGTATGTTCTCTAGACTTAGAATTTTTGTTTGTCAAGTAACATCTTATGGAAAAATCCAAACGAACTTTTTGGCCAACCCAATAAATCAACTATACTTCAACTATACTTTTATTTTATAAATTTAAAAAAAATAGTTACACCGGAAGCATCAGTCACAGTGACCGTCCTGCCCATGGCCACCCGTGTTTTGTACCACAGGACCCAGCTACCCCCAACACAGCAGCTGGGGCAGCAGTGGCGACCTGTTCCAAGGACAAGCACTCCACAGGCTGACAGTTCCTTCAGTGTCAAAGTCCTGGTTGAAACCAATGCCTTGAGATAATTAGTCTTTCTCAGAAAAAGAATGAGGGCATGGCAGGCTGAACCTATGCCGGTAAAACTTATGAGTGAAAAGAACCTACAGCTGAACCTTGACAAAATGAGCTTGAAATGCGTGGGTCCACTTTTACACAAAACTTTTTCAATAAATACACTGGTAAATTTTTGGAGAATTGCGACAATTTGAAAATTGTTCTCAGACAAGACAAACCACACTGCCAAGAAATATCAAAAAATTTAAGAAAAGGTATGTCATGAGTGCATGAAATATATGTAGATACTAGTCTATTCCTACATAGATATAAGGTGTTATTTAATATCAAATTAATAATGTGTTAGTTTTCTTACTGTTTTATAACTTTGCTTTCAAAAAATTACACTACCATACAGTATGCCTTTCTCTCATAATTGGAGAAACTGAATATCAGCCTATCATCACAGGTGTTTTTTTTTTTTTAATAATGTTTCCAATATTATATTAGGAGTATGACTGTAATACTCTATGCCATAAAAATTTTATGATTCATTCATTAGTGTATAGGCTAGGCTTCCATGAAACAATCCTATTGATTACACTAGACTACCATAAAGCAATCATACTGCTGCTTCTTTTTATCAATGCATGAATCATTACACCTGTAAATAAATATGAATTTCTTTTTCACATTATCTTTTCATTTCTTTATGTCTAGTGTTAGTAATACATATAAGATCTACAGTGTTTTGTATTGTGCAAGGCAATACTGATGTAGGTACTGATGATTCACCTTGTAAACAGATGACATAAACTCACGGTATCGATAGAGTACAGTCTTGTAAAGATGTTTTCTCTTCCTTATGATTTTCTTAATAACATTTTCTTTTCTCTAGCTTACCTTATTGTCAGAATACATTATATAACACATATACAAAATATGTATTAATCGAACGCTCATTGTTGGTAAGGCTTCCGGTCAACAGTAGGCTACTGTTAGTTAAGTTCTGGGGGAGCCAAAAGTTAAACGCTAATTTTCAACTACATAGGGGGTCAACGCCCCTAACCCCTGCATTGTTCAAGGGTCAACCGTACTAGCGAGCAGAGGAAGCTAGTGAGTAAGGGGACAGAAAAAGCAGACACGTGAACTAAAACAGAATCACATGACCAGTAAGGAGAAGTATGTAGGTCCAGAACTCCATCCGCTCGGTCATCTCAAACTAACCTTGACCACCTGTTTCAACAAAGCTGAGCTGTCTGGTGAGCCTAACCTTGGATTTCTATTTGCCTCCTGTCTTGTCTTCTGCCCCACGGGGATTCTTCTGTGCATCAGTGTGAGACAGCTTTTCTTTGCAAGCAAAATAATGTAATAAACATACATATTTTTGTACAAGCAATGTTTATAGAATGCTGACTAGGTGCCAGGCATTGTATTTTAAGGGTGTTAAAAATGCTGTTGTTATCACATGCTCCAGATAGGGAAACTGAGTTACGGGAAGGGGGTAACTTGCCCAGATTTTCACAGCTAGTGCAGAGTTGGCATTTGACAGGGACACTGGGCAGTCTGGCACCAGAGCCTCTGCTGCCTTGTGTGGGAACTCATCAGCCAAGGTGCCATTTAAAACTGCTATTTTGTTATTTACTTACTCTATGAGGGCTTCAGAAAATGTTAGCTATTTGGTCTGTTATATAGATATTTTCTCTGAAATAAAAGGAGATAGCTTCTCAAAATAACTCAATATCATCAAGGTGACAGAAAACCATATATTAAGGTTTGTGCCTTGTTAGTGATGTGACATGGCAAAAGAAAGAGCTTTGTTCTTCCTCTTAGAAAACTAATGGGTGTTCCCCCAAATTTGTTTTTATTAAAAAACAGCATCATTGTAAACAATTTGTAAACATTTCCAAAAACTATACTTACTAAAAAAAATCAACACAAGGAAAAAATTATACAAACTGAAATGTAAATCTAACCATATCTTAAGAGGCCAGTTTAGACAAACACACACTGGCTTTTCTTCTGGTAATATCAATTATACCTACTGTACAACTGTTGGTGGGAATGTAAATTGGTGCAGCCACTATGGAGAGCAGTATGGAGGTTCCTTAAAAAACTAAAAATAGAGTTACCATGTGATCCAACAATCCCATTCCTGGCATATATATCCAGAGAAAACTTTAACTCAAAAAGACACATGCACCCCAATGTTCATAGTAGCACTATTTACAATAGCCAAGACATGGAAGCAACCTAAATGTCCATCGACAGATGAATGGATAAAGAAGATATGGTATATATATACGATGGAATATTACTCAGCCATAAGAAAATGAAATAATGCCATTTGCAGCAACATGGATGGACCTAGTGATCATCATACTAAGTAAGCCAGACAAAGACAAGAATCATATGATATCACTTACATGTGGAATCTAAAAAATGATACCAATGAACTTATTAACAAAACAAAAAGAGACTCACAGACATAGAAAACAAACTTATGGTTACCAAGGGGCAGAGGGATTGGGGAGGGATAAATTAGGAGTTTGGAATTAACATATACACATTAGTATATATAAAATAGATTACCAACAATGACCTACTGTACAGCACAGGGAACTATACTCAATATCTTGTAATAATCTATAAGAGAAAAGACTCTGAAAAAGAATATGTATATGTATATATGTGTGTGTGTGTATATATATACACACACATATATATAACTGAATCACTTTGCTGACCACCTGAAACAAATCAACTATACTTCAAAAAAAAATTACTGTAGAAACTACTAAATATTTAAAATCTACTTAGTTAGCTGCTACCTAGCAAAATGCAAAGTATTAACTTTCTTCTTACAACCACTGTTTTGTTAACTTTGGACTTGATGTTAACATTCTGAAGTAAACATTGCCTAATAGATTTCACAGAGAAGTGTACTCCAACTATAGTAGGCAAACACATTTATTTCACAACATTCTCTTTTAAGCCCTTATCATATCAACCGCAACTGAAACAATACCAGAAGCTTCCCAGCCACGTCTCATTTTGACCACCTGATACGCTTACTAGAACTTAAGTCCAAGTGTAAAATAGGAAAGACAGAGAGAAAATATTCTTTGGGGAGGTTGTAAAGCCAGAAAGTAGTAGTAAACAGAGTCTTAACCTTTTAAGCAGTATACATTACCTTAATTTTTCAACATCACAGATATATAAAAATTACCCTCCAGGATGAGAATAAACGTCATTTGAACTTCCGGTTTCCTTGTCACATTGGAACTAAGAGTTTTTTTATGGAGAGTACAGACATTGTCCTTCATATCAACCTCAAAAGATTCAAGATTGATTCCCAATACATGCTTCCTTCCTAAATATCCCACTGGAGATCTGTAAGGTTTACCTTGATTTTCTTCTACTTCTCAGTTTCATTATGTAATATTTATATTTTTCCTAGGTTTGTCTTTTGCAAAGATATTTTTGTTTCCACTTGAACCATATATACTTCACAATTTTCTAGTTTTCTATTATTTCATCTAAAGACTTTTCTAGACACTTGTCTTACAGACTCCAGTCTCCCTTCATGTAGAGAAACTGTAAATTTTGGAAAGCCATCCATCAGCATTTTGTTTTAAGTTTTATTGAGTGCCAACCCTGTAGGGTCTGAGCCACAGCTTTATACTGTTTGGTTCCAGGGCCCTTCCTGCTCGTGTCTTTGCCAAGAGCAGGTACTGAATCGTGGTCTTCAGAGAACAGTCTGCAAGTATTTATTCCCTGGGACACAGCAGTAACTGGTCAGAGTTCATCATCCTGTACCTATGGTAGAAATCATTTTCTCCCCTAAATACACAACCCTGTAATTTTTTTCTTCTGCCACGACTCTTGCTGCAGTTTCTCTTCATCTGTGTGTCATTTCAGGACTCTGACAACCAGTCAGCCCTCCTAATGTCACAGTTATTAAGTGCCTGCTTTATACAAGGCATTGCAGGTGATCTAGATATAACAAAAACTCTAAAATGATGTCCCACCCCTGGAAAGCTTATAAGGGCACCATCTCATGTTATATTTTGCAGCAGACAAGGTACAAATATGTGGAAAGTTAAAGAAACAAAATACATGACAAAAAAGAGATAAAATTGTTTAGAAAAAATAACTGGCCATGTACTAAAATAGAATCCATATGAATGGTTGTGAAAAGGGGAAAGAGAGAGGTTTGAATTAGAAAAGGTAGGAGCCTCTGTAACCTCTGTAACTGAGATTTCATTCTACATTCTTTCTTGCAGTTATTTCTAAAAGCATGAAAGGAGGTCCAGTTACAGAGAATATGATAGACTACAACGTAGCCACTAAAAATAATATTGTTGAATTCTGTTATAAAAGAAAAATTTTTATGATTCGCTGCTTCCTGAAAGGGTTACAAAAAGATTGCAAGGACCAGAATATGTCATTTTTTGCAAAGAGAAATATGTATGCATATCTAGTCAAAGAAAAGGAATGGCAGTATTAAATACAATAGTAATTTCTGAGAGATGGGATGACAGGTGGTGTTATTTTATGACAACAGGTTATATATTTCAGCTGGCAGCATCTCAGTTTCATCCAAGGGCTCTTAAGAGAGAACTATTTGAGCCTCGTGACTTCTCTTTTAAAACGCTTGATGCGGGTAGAAGACACTAGCCACTGAACCGCCATCTGACCCATTTATTTGAATTTTAAGATCAAAATCAAACAAGTATCTCCGACAAAGTCTGTGCCTGTTATATTGTTTTGCACTGCCATCTTCAATGAATTGTGTCTGTGATTCTCTAGCTGTGTTTCTGCTGACACTGAGGCCTCATTCCTCTTTGGGGATGTCATCTAAGTTTACGCTTGACTTGCAATTCTCTTCTTTGACAAGCAAGTTTCACAAGGTGCCCCGATTACCCATGTTACAAGCTTTCCACTTGGGAGGACTCTCAGGATGCTTTTCTTTTCTGCAACTATTCATACATCTATACTGTATTTCATCAATTCTATGACAAACATTCTTTCATGTTTTAACACCTCTGAAACTAGACTATGTTATATAATCAACAGCATCATAACTTTTTGGAAGCATATTCTTTTGTTGATAAACAATGGTGTGTCTGATAACCAACGGTGTCTTATGCCTGATGAAAAACAGTGTATAAATTGCTATTTATTTCAGTCAGATTAATAAAGTGGGCAGATGAACCCAACCTATGTAAACAATGGCAAAGAAAAGAAATTCTTGAGTTAACAGAGAGTTTTCACTTTTCACTGTAGCTTAATTTTGAATTGATAGTTCACAGGCCATACCAAACTTGCTCTAAAGGTAATGAAAGCTGAAACAATGAATTCAAGCAAAGATCAATAGTCAAGTGTCCTAATACTGACTTTGTCCAAAGTAAACTTCATTATTCATTAGTGCAGTATTCAAAGTTTATAATTCAGTGAGCTTCATATGAAGAGAATGTGACTAGTTAATAGTTTACCTGGACGAGAAAGGAATGTATTCCCTCTTTTCATCCAATAGTCTTATTCACTAGTAAAACATTTTTTCCTGATAACTTCTTCAGAACTAACCTTAAATGCAGCTTCCAGACCATTGCAGTTAAAGAAAGCTTCACAAAGAATTGTCCCGAGCCTTCTGTCAAAATCCAAAGTTTTGGACTTAAACACAACATAATCACTTTCAAATTCCTATAAAATTCAAAATAAAATATTAGTTTACAGGAAAGAATCCAACAGTGAAAATATCAACCACAAAAGTGTGACACCTCTCTCTCTCTCTGAATGAGTTTATTTTTCATAGTAGGATTCCAGGAAAGACAAAGAGCTGTATCTGACTAATTGTTCAAGTGGCAGCCTTACAGGAGCACTGAACATTTAGTACTGTCAGCTCACATTTCCACAATCCTTTTCACTGGCTCAGACCCCAACATTAGTACTTTGGCCTATCACTCTATCCTTCTCCATACTATTTTGATTATAAATGAAAAAGCAAAGCTTTTCAGAAAAGAAAAAGGAAAAAAAAAATAACCCATCTTATTATAACTTTAGTACATCTATAAGTTTAAACAGGGAAGTTTTTAATTTTGTTTTTCATGGAGCAGAAACTCTGCCAGGAAACACTATTTCTTCAAGTGAGAACTAAAATCCACAGGTCTGTCTGTAAGAAAGCATCATTAGTGATATGGACAAAACATAATACTCTTCCTATTCTCCCAGTTTCTTATTAATATGCAGTTAACAACCCCCAGTTTTCTCCTAATACATAAACACCCACTCCCAGAATTACAAAGAATGAAACAGTGAAAGAATAACCATCATCTGCACAGCATTACAATTCAGTCTTCAGTGAAGTCTCAGAAATTCAGAAACACTCTGGGCTTCCCAGTCAAACCGCCCCAGGAGTGCACGCCACACACTTAACCTAAAGAAGTCCTTTGTTACCACCATAAACTGAGCCTCCTCTTATTAATAATAATAATGACAGCTAACATTTATTCAATTCTATTCTAAATGCTTTACATTATTAACTCAATTCTAACCACATGATGTAGGTAATATTTTTCCATTTTGTAGGCAACAAAGTAAACTCAAAGAAGTTTAATGCCCACAATCTTACCCCTAGTTAATGGCAGGGCCAGAATTTAAAGCCAGGTAACCTGGCTCCAAAGTCCACACTCCAAGCATGATCCTGGATGTTTGCATGAAGGAATGCACCTTATGCTGAATTGAACACACACTATAAAACAGTGTAACGGCAAAGTTCTAGAGCACTATGTGTCATATACAACAATGTCATATTTAGCATCAAGAGGAAGTCTCCACTTATGAATTAGGGCCAAACAGTCTCTTCATTCAAGGATCACTGACTTTTAAAAGTAAACACAAATGCCCAACAAGTTGTAAACAAGCCTAACTTACTCTTCTTCTCAGTATGGCAACAAAGAACATACAACTTAAGATCCTCAAAGATTATTTGAACAATCAGCAAATAATATCTCAGGGAGGGAACAAACGTTCATTTCCATAATTGATATCTCTCCTAACCTCTTTTTTGTCACTCAACCTGAATTCAGAACTGCTGATAGAACTTCTCCCCTAGAAAGTCCCGTAGATAATACAAATTTATTTTATACAAATCAGAACTCATCATCCTCGCTATAAAGCCACTCCTCATTCTGTAAACCCTAATAGAAACTTTGGCAATCTCTTTGACTTCTTCCTCTCTTGGTCAACTGCTGTCAATCTTTTCTCCTAACAACCTATTCTTCATTAGTCCAAGCATCACCCTCCAGATCACCATTACCATTTAGCTGGATTTCTGTTAACCATTTTCTAACTACTCTCTTTGCCTTTAATCTCATCTCTCCCATCATTCTCCTAACTGCAATCTAAATAAGCTTTCTAAAATAGAAATCTTACATCACTCTCGTACTCATAATCCACCATTATCTCAATTCAGAATCCTTCATTTCTTAGGGTAAAGTCTAAAAGTCTTAACCTCATCTACAAGCCCTTTGTGATCTGGACCCTACTTACTGCTCCCAACTATTCCAGTACCTCTCTCCCTTTCATACGCTAGGATCTAGCCACACCTGCCTTATCATACTCATTCTCCGTGTGTAATACAATTTTCTGCTCATCATTTTCTTTTCACCTACTCCTCACCTGCTTCATTTCTATTTTTTTTTTTCAGTTCCATTTATCTTGCAAGTATTGTCTCAGTTTCCCTTTCACCTCCTCTGGAAAGGGGCCCTTCACAAATGCTCCCATAGTACTCTGTACTTTTCATACCCTAGCACTAAGCACACTGTAAAATTGCCAACTTGGATTCTCCCCCTGGATTTTAAACTATGAGTATAGTAGCCAGGTTTCTTTTCACAGTGACAGTGCCAATATTTAAAGAGGTTCCCAGCACAGAGCTGTTTCTCAATACTTACTGAAGAATAAACAATATGTTGGTATTACTAAAAACCATTTTTTCTTTATTGTAAAAACTCCAAAATTGCCCTTATTAGTGACGTGGGAAATTTTGAAGTTTTAGCTAGAGAAATGCCATGGTCTGATTTAGCTCCTAAAGGGCAATCAAGTTGCTGTGTGAAGAACAGACCCTGATGGAGCCAAGACAGGGGCTGAAGGAGAGGTTTAGGAGCAAATGCAATAACCCGGGTCAAAGATGAGATCTGGGTATATTTTCAGGGTTTATCTGATAGAACCTGATGTTTATCATAAGAAAAGAGCAAGATCATGGATGACTCCAAGGTTTTGTACTAAGTAGTACATTATATGGACTATTTAATGAGTTGGAGAAGACAAGGAAGAATAGGTATGGGGAGAGGTAAAGCAGGGGTTCAGTTTTGCATGTTGGTGACACCTATTAAGTATCTAAGTGGAGATGTTGAGTAGGCAGCCGAATATATGCTATGCGTTTGGGATTTAGGAAGGTCCTTTCCATTATGTAAAATGTCCTTTAGGCTTTTGGTAGATACTCTTTATCAATTTGAGGAAGGTCCCCTCTATTCCTATTTCTAAGAGTTTTTATCATGTATGGATGTTGAATTTAGTCAAAAATTTAATACATCAAAGTTTTTAAATTACTAAACTATCACAAAGGAGGCAAGAATATACAATGGAGAAAAGACAGTCTCTTCAATAAGTGGTGCTAGAAAAACTGGACAGCTACATGTAAAAGAATGAAATTAGAACACTCCCTAACACCATATACAAAAATAAACTCAAAATGGATTAAAGACCTAAATGTAAGGCTGGAAACGTAAAATTCTTAGAGTAAAACACAGGCAGAACACTCTCTGACATAAATCACAGAAGTATCTTTCTGGATCTACCTCCTAGAGTAATGAAAATAAAAACAAAAATAAACCAATGGGACCTAATTAAACTTAAAAGCTTTTGCACAGCAAAGGAAACCATAAACAAAATGAAAAGACAACCCACAGAGAAGGAGAAAACATTTGCAAGCTACCGACAAGGGATTAATCTCCAAAATATAAAAACAGCTCATACACCTCAGTATCAAAAAAACCCAAACAACCCAATTAAAAAATGAGCAGAAGATCTAAACAGACATTTCTCCAAAGAAGACATACAGATGGCCAAAAAAGCACACGAAAAGATGCTCAATGTCACTAATTATTAGAGAAATGCAAATCAAAACTGCAATGAGGTATCACCTCACACAGGTCAGAATGGCCATCATCAAAAAATCTACAAACAATAAATGCTGGAGAGGGTGTGGAGAAAAGGGAAAACACTCCTACACTGTTGGTGGGAATGTAAATTAGTACAACCATTATGGAGAACAGTAGGGAGGTTCCTTACAAAACTAAAAATTGAGCTACCATATGATCCAGCAATCCCAACTCCTGGGAATATATCCAGAGAAAACCACATTTCAAAAAGACACATGCATCCCAATGTTCATTGCAGCACTATTTACAATGGCCAAGACATGGAAGCAACCTAAATGTCCATTGACAGAGGAATGGATAAAGAAGATGTGGTACATATGTACAATGGAATATTACTCAGCCATAAAAAAGAATGAAATAATGCCATTTGCAGCAACATGGATGGACGTGGATATCATCACACTAAGTCAGACAGAGAAAGATAAATATCATATGGTATCATTTATATATGGAATCTAATTAAAAAATGATGCAAATGGGGAATTCCCTGGCAGTCCAGCGGTTAGGACTCTGTGCTTCCACTGCAGAGGGCACAGGTTTGATCCCTGGTCAGGGAACTAAGATCTTGCATATAGTGCAGTGTGGCCAAAAAAAAAAAAGATACAAATGAACTTATTTACAGATCAGAAACAGACTCACAGATTTTGAAATCAAACTTGTGGTTACCAAAGGTGAAACGTGGAGGGAAGTGATAAATTAGGAGATTGGGATTGACATATACATGCTACTATGTGTAAAATAGATAATTAATAGGAACCCACTGTATAGCACAGGGAACTCTACTCAATATTCCGTAATAACCTATATGGGAAAAGAATCTGAAAAAGAATGGATATAAATATGTATAACTGATTCATTTTGCTGTACACCTGAAACACAACATTGTAAATCAACTATACTCCAATAAAAATTTTAAAAAATTTTAATGCATTGATTAACACAATTATGATATTTTTCTTCTTTCACCTGTTAATATTGGGATTACACTGATTTTCAAATATTGAACCAGCCTTGCATCCCTAGAACAAACCCCCTATGGACATGGTGTAGAATTCTTTTTGTATACTGTGGAATTCTATTTGCTAATAATTTAAGGATTTTGTACCTATATTTATGAGGGATAAGAGCTTGCACTTTTCACTTCTTTGCACTGTCTTAGCTGGTTTGGGCAGCAGAGTAAAACCTACCAGCTTTATAAAACAAATTGGGAAGTGTCCCCTTCTCTTGTATTTCTGGAAGAGATTGTGTAGAACTGGTGTCACAGGTATAACTTGGTGACATTGAAGGTTTGGTACCAGACCACTGAAATGAAGTGGTTACCACAATAAAGCAACTCACATGAATTTTTTGGTTTCCCAATGTACATAAGAGTTATGTTTACACTATACTGTAGCCTATTAAGTGTGCAACAGCATTATGTCTAAAAAAAGTATATACCTTAATTGAAAAATACTTTATTCCTAAAAAATATTAACAATCTTCTGAGCCTTCAGTGAGTCACAGTAATAACACCATAGATCACAGATCTATCACAGATGACCATAACAAATACAGTAATAACAAAAAAGTTTGAAATACTGTGAGAACTACCAAAATGTGAGAAACACAAAGTGAGCAAATGCTATTGGAAAAATGATGCTCAACACAGGGTTGCCATGGACCTTCGATTTGTTAAAAAAATAAAATTAAATTAAAAAATTGAGGTGTGCCTCTAATTCTTAAATATTTGGTAAAATTCTCCTAGGAACAACCTCAGCATGAACATTTTCTTTGGGGGAGTTTTTAATCACAAATCCAATTTCTTTAATAGTTATAGTGTTATTCAAATTACCTCACTCTCACAAGAAAAAATTTATGTGTGACAACAGATGTTAAGTAAACTTACTGTGACAATCATTTCACAACATATACATGTATCATATTATTATGTTGTACACCAGTGGCCCCTAACCTTTTTGGCACCAGGGACCAGTTTCATGGAAGACCATCTTTCCACAGACCAGGCCGGGGTGGGGGATGGTTCAGGTGTTAATCTGAGAGATGGGGAGTGGCAGACAAAGCTTCACTCGCTCGTCTGACACTCACCTCCTGCTGTGCGCCTCGGCTCCTAAGAAGCCGTGGACCAGGGACCTGTTGCACACTAAAACTAATACAATGTTACATGTCAATTATATCTCAATTTAAAATATTTATTTCATATTGAGTGAGTTGTGGTAGTTCTAATTTTTTGAGGAATTGGTTCACTTCATCTAAGTTATCAAACTTATGTGTGTAGATGTTATTCTTTTCTTTTTTGGTATTCCCCATTATTTTTTTGATATCTGTCAAGAATGTAATTGTAGCTATTTTTTACTCCTGATATTGGTAATTTGTCTTTTTTTCTTTGTAGTCTTGCTAGAGCTTTGTCTTTTCAAAGAACTAACTCTTACTTTCACTGACTTTTCTCTATTATTTGTTTTCAATTTCATTGATTTCTGCTCTTTCCTTCTTCTGATTGTTTCCTTCTTTCTGATTGATTTGTATCTATTTGTTCTCCTTTTTTTCTAGGTTCTTAGGGTGGAAACAGATTCTTGATTTGAGATTTTCTTCTTTTTTAATGTATGCATTTAGTGCTATAAATATCCCTCAGAACTGCTTTAGCTGTTCCCACAAATTTTGATATACTGTATTTTCATTTTCATTCAGTTCTCTATATTTTATTTCTCTTGAGACTACTTCTTTGATTCATGGAATATTTAGAAATGTGATCTTTAAGTGTTTAGAGATTTTCCTGTTAGGTTTCTGCTATTGCTTTCTAGTTTGACTCCATTGTCATCAAGGAACATACTATGCAGGATGTCATATCTTTTAAATTTGTTGAGGTTTGTCTTATGGGCCAGGATATGGCATATCATGGTACATGTTTCACAAGCACTTGAAAATAATGTGAATTCTACTGTTGTGGCATGGAGTGTCTTATAAATGTCAATTAGATCCTCTTGGTTGATGGTATTGAGTTCTTTTATATCATTGCTGATATTTTATCTAGTTGTTCTTTCAACTGCTGAGAAGGAAGCATTGAAGTCTCCAACTAGAATTGTGGATTTGTCTATTTTCCTTCTCAGTTCTACCAGTTTTTGCTGCTCTGTTGTTTGATGCATACACATCTAGGATTGCTATGTCTTCTTGGTAGATTTACCCTTTTATTTTATCATTACATAATGTCCCTTCCTGGTATTTCTTTTTTTTTTTCCTGCTACGAAGTATACTTTACCTGATATTTATATAGCTATTACTGCTATCCTTTGATTAATGTTTGTATGATATGTCTTTTTCTGTTTACTTTTAATCTGCATATATGACTATATTTGAAATGAGTTTCTGAAAGAAAACATATAATTTAGTCACGTTTTTTAATCCACTCTGCTAATCTCTGTCTTTGTATTGGTGCACTTATACCATTCACATTTAATGTAATTATTACCATGTTAGGGTTTAAGTCTGCCATTTTATTTGCTGTCCATTTGTTCTGTTTTTTCTTCTTTTTTTTGCAACTCTATTTGAAATTTTTTAACATTATATTTGATGTACCTGTAGTGTTTTAAGTTTGTCTCTTTATATTGCTCTAGATATTACTTAATTACATTATATATACATCAGTTATCACTGTCTAATGTTGCCATCTATCATCAGTTCAAGTAAAGTATAAAATCTTACCTCCCACAACCAATGAGTCAAGGAAGAAATCACCTAGGAAATTAAGAATACATTGAGACAAATGGGGAAAAAAATCCAACATACTCAAACTTAGGGAATGCATCAGAAGCAGTGTTAAGAGAGAAAATTTATCACTGTAAACACATACATTAAAAAAGAAGGATCTCAAATGAATAACCTAATTTTATACCTTATAGGAGTTGAAAAAGAGCAAACTAATCCCAAAGCTAGCAGAAGGAAGAAAAAAAAAATCAAGATTGGAATAGAGATAAGGAAGTAAACAACAGAAAAATAGAGAAAATCAACAAAACCAAAAGTTTGCTCTTTGAAAAAAAAATGAAATTGACATTTAGCTAGATTGACTAATGAAAAAAGAGAGAAACTCAAATTACTAAAATGAATGCTGGGTAATTCAGAAATAAAAAGGATTATAAAAATATGCTATGAACAAGTGTACACCAAACTCTATAACACAGATGAAATGAACAAACAGAAACACACAACCTACCAAGACTGAATCGTGAAGGAAAGAAAAACTGAATAAGCTTATAACTAGTAAGGAGATTTAATCAGTAATCAAAAACATTTCAACAATAACAAAAAAGCCTAGGACCAGACAGCTTACTGATGAATACCACCAAACATTTAAAGAAGAATTAATACCAATCCTTCTCAAACTCTTCCCCAAAAAATTGAATATATAACACTTCCTAACTCATCCTATGAGGTAAATATTGCCCTAACACCAAAGCCAAATAAAGACACTACAAGAAAACTACAGACTGGTATTCCTTATAAATAATGATACAAACACTCTCAACAAAAACTAGCAAGCAGAATCCAGCAGCATACTAAAAGGATCACACACCATGACCAAGTGGATTTATTCCCAGAATGCAAGGATGGCAAATAAATATCAATGGTAGTAGACCACATTAACAAAATGAAGGAAAAAGACCATATGATCATCTCAATTGATGTAAATAAAAAAAAAAAAAAAATCAACACCCTTTAATGATAAAAACACTCAAAAAACTAGAAATGGAAGGAAACTTCCTTAACATGATAAAGGCCATCTATGAAGAACCCACAGCTAACATCATACTCCATGATGAAAGACTAAAAGATTTCCCCCTATGATCAGGAACAAGGCAAGGATGTTCCACTTCCACCACTTCTATTCAACACTAGCTAGGGAAACACTAGCTAGAGCAATTAGGTGAGAAAAAGAAATAAAAGGCATCCAAACTGAAAAGGAATAAGTAAAATTATCTCTGTTAATACATGACATGATTTTATACTTAGAAAATTCTAAAGATTCTGCACCAAAAACAAAACAAAAAGCAAAACAAAACCACTATTAGAGGTAATTCAGCAAAGTTGCAGGATGCAAAATCAACATGCAAAAATCAGTTGCACTTCTATACGTTAGTTATGAGCAACAAAGTTGGATCCTTACCTTACAAGATATACAAAAATTAACTCAATATTTACCAAAGACCTAAATGTAAGAGCTAAAAGTATAAAACTCTTAGGAGAAAAAACTGGAGACAATCTTCATGACATTGGATTTAGCAGTCATTTCTTGGATATGACACTGAAAGCATAGGCAACAAAAGAAAGGATAAATTTGACTTCATCAAAATTAAAAACTTTCGTGCATCAAAGGACACTACCATGGGTGTGAAAAACAACCCACGGAATGGAGGAAAGTATTTTCAAATCATACATCTGATCAGGGAATATAAGAACTCCTACAACCTAACAACAAAGGAATCCAATTCAAAAATGAACAAAAGACTTGAACAGACATTTCTCCAAAGGCATAAAGATGGCCAATAAACACATGAAAAGATCACCAACATCACTAATCATTATGGAATGCAAATCAAACCACAATGAAATATTACTTCATGGCCAGTAATATGGCTATTATCCAAAATAATGAAAAATAATAAGTGTTGATGTGGATGTGGTAACATCGGAATCCTGCATTACTGGTGGGAAGACAAAATAGTTCAACCACTATGGAAAACAGTTTGGAAATTCCTCAAACAGTTCAAAATAGAATTACCATATGATCCAGCAATTTTAATCCTAGGTATGTATCCATAAGAATTGAAAGCAGGGACGACACAGATACTCGTTCAACAACGTTCATAGCACCATTATTCACAAGAGCCAAAAAGGTGAGCACAACCAAGCATCCATCAATAAATGAATAAACAAAATACTATATATATATATATATATATATATATATAAAATAGATTTAGCCTTAAAAAGGAATGAAATTAAAAAGGATGATTTAGCCTTAAAAAGGAATTAAAGGAAATTGTGACACATGCTACAATATGGATGAACCTTAAAGGCTTATGCTAAGTGAAATAAGCGACACACAAAAGAATTATTTTGAGTCCACTCATATGAGGTATCTAAAATAAATAAATTCATAGAGAGAGAAAGTAGAACAGACATTACCAGGTACCAAAGGGAGGGGGCAATGAAGAGTTATCATTTAATGGTTGTAAAGTTTTTGTTTGGGATGATGAAATGTTCTGGAAGTGGATAGTAGTGACGGTTGCACAACATTGTGAATATACTTAACGCCACTGAATTGTACTCACAAACGGTTTAAATGCTAAATTTAATGTAAAATACGTTTTACCACAATTTTTTATAAAGAAAAAAAACCTTCCATTTTGATCCCTTTACTCTCTTCCATTTATAATATAATGGTCTTAAATACTTTCTGTACATACATTTAGAACCACAGAGAATGTTATAATTTTTGCGTCCACCATGAAACATGATTTAGAAAACTCAAGAGGAGAAGGAAATTCTATTGTATTTATACTTATTTCTGCATACCACATTCTTCCTGCTGTTCCAAGGTTCCCTTCTTTATCACCTCCTTTCTGTATTAAGAACTTCCTTTAGCCATTCTTTAAGGATCAGTCTATTGGTGACAAATTATTAGTTTTCTGGGGTTTTTTTTTTGTCTAAGAATTTCTTGATTTCCCCTTTATTCTTGAAGGGTATTTTTCACTGGGTAGAGAATTCTGAGTTAACAATTCTTTTCTTTCAGCACTTAAAAATATTTTGCCATTTCCTTCTGGCCTTCGTGATTTCTGATAAGAAAACCATTGTCATTCAAACCATTTTTTCCGCTTTGGTAAGTTGTTCTTTCTCTCTCACTACTTCTGAGATTTTTTTTCTTTATCTTCAGTTTTCAGGAGTTTAATTATGATGTGTCTTGGCATGGATTTCTCTGGGTTTATCCCTGGGTTTATCTTTCTGCCACTGATTTCCTCTTGAATCTGTAGGTTTATGTCTCATGCCAAATTTAGGAGGTTTCCAGCTACTTCTCTGAGACTTTCAGCTTCATGGTCTTTCTCCTCTCTTTCTGGAACTTGGAGGACACTAGTGCTAGATCTGTTACAGTCTCACAAGTCCCTAAGGCTCTGTTCATTTTCTTTCAGTCTACCTTGTCTGTTGTTCAGACTGAGTGCTTTCTATTGTTCCATCTTGCAGTTTACTGATTCTTTCCTCAGTCACTCCATCCTGACACTGAACTCAATCACTATGCAGTGTATTTTAATTTTTTTCAGCTCTAAAATTCCAATTTGTTTTTTATATCTTCTATTTCTTTGCTGAGAATTTCTATTTCTTCACTGAGGTTATTTTTTATTTGTTTCATTATGCTGATAATTGCTTGTTGAAGCATTTTTGGCATGGCTCTGTAAAGCCTGTCAGATAATTCTAACATGTCATCTCAATGGTGACATCTATTAGGTGTCTCTTTTTGTTCAGTTGAGATCTTCCTGCTTCTTGGTATAATGAGTACATTTTTATTGAACCTGGATGTTTTCATACTATGTTTCATGTTATGAGACTGGATTTTATTTAAACCTTCCATTTTTGCTAGCATTCTCCAATACTGCTCTGGCCCCTTTACTGTCAAGTGGACACAGAAGTCCAGTTTCTCCACTCAGCAGCCATTAATACCTAAGGGTGGGGAGCTCCTGTTATGGCTGGCTGTTCCAGTTTCCCATGTGGTCTCCACAGATGTCACAGTACTGGTGACCTGGTTACCATTTGGCCATGGTGAAAGCATTGACTTTCTATGAGGCTTCCTGTGACACTACCTAAGTGGGGTAAAGGACGCTGCTGGGTGAGGAAAGAAATTGAGGATTCTCCTGTGTTCTCCACTGACATCACAGAGAGTGAGCTCATAACCGGTTAGTTAGGATCAAAATCATGACTCCCTACTTGGCCATCACTGGTACCACCCCAGTGGAGGTGTGCACTGGGTTGGGTAGCACTTTACAGGTTGGCTGTAAGTCTAGTCTCCCCATACAGTCTTTGCTGGCATGGATGGGGGAAGGGAACAGTTTCTTCTGTGATATTTTTCTGGACTAGAGAGATTACAGTCTACAAGTTTTCTGTCTTGCCAGGCTGTCCCTTTCTTGAGAGGGATCAGGCTTTAATTGAGGTTTTTAATGTCCGGGTCCATTGGTGTTTTCCAGGTTGCCACTGTCTTCACCTCTAGGTCTGCATTATTTCAGGCAAGAAGGAAATTCAGCTAACTCATCACTATGTTGTCTTTTGAGTCCATCTGCCTTCTTCTTTTCACCTTTCAGAGTCTTCTTATGTGTCTTTTACACATAGTGACCGGTACCGTAGTTGTACTTAGAGGAAGATGGAAAAGTACATCTACCCCATCTTCCCAAAAGAAGCTCCTAAGTAAAATTTTAAACAATGATATCTACTACTTGAAATAACTTTTAAAAATAAATAATACATAAATTCATGGAATAATATACAATTGTTTTTTTAAAAATAGGTAATGCTATTGCAGTAATACAGAATGACTGCTAAAATATATTAAGTGACAAAAGGTATACATGATCTGTAGAGGAGGCTATGTGTGCAAAAACAGAATTCAAAATACATACACCCATGTATACACTAGTACATGCACCATGTATCACTGGAACATTATATAAGAAACTCATATTGTAGATGTCCTTGGGGAAGGAAAATGAAATAGGGAGAAAAGCAGGGAGTGAGAAGAAGGGGACTAAATTTTTGCATTTTTGCATATGTTACCTTTCCAAAAGAACAAGTAAGTAATGTTTTTAAATAATAAATTTTACCTTGAAAAGTAAGCAGGCAAGACTTGAAAATCCTGTAGATGACTAATAAGAAATTTATGTAGTTAAAATTTTTAAATGCTACATACTGTAATAGAATTAATAAATACTTCAGGAGACTAGAACAGAACAGAAAACTAATTGTAGGAACTAGAACACGAGCTAGTATAGATTAATAACTACTTTTAAAGTGAATTTTAGATCCTGGAGTAATGGCAGGCTAGGTACCTGGATCAACGTTCCTACTAAAAACTAGCAGGTAAAAGGAAAATAGCCACAGCATCTCGGATCACGCCACCTCAGGGCACAGGTCCTCAGGTGAGTTCCTCCAGTTGCCCCAGATGAACTTATTCCCTTCATTTCTAGGAAGATGCAATGAGGGAGATAAACACTAAAGAATTGACATGGCACAGCAAAAAAAAAAGTGCTAGGTTGAGAGTTCTGGGTTGGAATCTCTGTTCCACTCCCTGGAACTGTGTAATCTCAGGTAATTTACATATCCCTCATCTACCTGGGCGGTCACTCTCAGGGTTATAGCTAGAATTAAGCGGGAATGTGTGTAAAGGTTTGGCGTGATGCCTGGCACCCAACACTTGTTCAGTAATTATTAATGGACTCATTAACAGACACTAGTGGAGCCAAGAGGTTACTCTCAAGAATATCCACCATCCTTGGGCTTCCCTGGTGGCGCAGTGGTTGAGAATCTGCCTGCCAATGCAGGGGACACGGGTTCGAGCCCTGGTCTGGGAAGATCCCACATGCCGCGGAGCAACTAGGCCCGTGAGCCACAATTACTGAGCCTGCACATCTGGAGCCTGTGCTCCGCAACAAGAGAGGCCGCGATAGAGAGAGGCCCGCGCACCGCGATGAAGAGTGGTCCCCACTTGCCGCAACTAGAGAAAGCCCTCGCACAGAAATGAAGACCCAACACAGCCATAAATAAATTAAAAAAAAAAAAAAAAAGATGACTTTCCTCTTAAAAAAAAAAAAAAAAGAATATCCACCATCCTTGCTTAGTTATCTAGGAAATTTTATTTAATCAAGCAACACCTCAGAATGTCGGTAAAAACCAAGCTGCTGAGCCTCAAGTCACCTGCCCATCAGTTAAATACAATTAAGAAAGCAAGTCTCTTATCAAGTTCAGTATGATACAAATTGTTGTCTATATTCACTAACAACAAACTTGCTAAGAGACTACAACTTAATGATTTCCACCACTAAAAAAGAAAGGATAATTATGCAACACGATAGGGGTGCTAATAATCACTACATTGGCTATTAAAATATATAAATGTATCAAATTAACATGCTGTACACCTTAAATGTGCACAATGTTACATGTTTCAATTAAATAAATTAGAAAGCAAGTATCTCCCCCTAATTGTCTGGATCTCAAAGAGTCCCATAGGAAGAAGTCAAAGCAAATACCTAAAGTGACCTTTATATTCAGTATTAATAATTCAGAAACCCAAGAACATTTTTATGGACACACCTGAGAAATCCCCATCTTCTGTAAACAGACCATAGTGGCAGAACTTCTGTCACACCAATAAAGGCTCAAAGCCTGACTGATAGGCTTGAGATTAATGAAGAGAGAGACATAAATAATAGCATTTCCAAAAGCAAATTACCAGTCACTGTTTCTTTAATTTACCAGAACATACATAAACCATTTCTACACCAGAGGGCAGGAAGGCTGACTATGATACACTGGACAGTTACATCAGCTCTATTCAATGGGGATCGGGGAATGCAGAGGGGTGTGCGCAGTGGGAGAGGAAAGGCATAGGGGTGGGCAAGTGTCATGGGGATACTGTCATGGGGAAGCACCTGTATGAATACATGAGTTTGCAGGTAGTTTGCTAACATAGTATCTCCTAAAAATTACCAGCTGATTTCATCATAAAAACCAGAACACAATGAAACTCAGCTAAAAAGCCCCCAAATGAACAGTTTATTAAGCAAAAATATATAATCATTGCAATATTCTGAGGCAACACTGATAACCAAGACACATTCAAAAAAAGCAAAGGTCATCTTTGACATAAGCACACCAATTAAGTGAACTCTTAGTTAATTCACATTTTGATTTCAAGGAATAACCAAAGTCAAGGAGCTTTTAAATTATAGTCTAAAGCAGGATACAGTAATCAGATAAAAGGATGAAGGGGAACTTCGAGGGCAGGTTATCGATGTCTCTAACCTAGATCTGGAGATCACAGGTAAGCCTTGCCCATTTTCTACTAAATACAAATACCAAGCAGATATATATATATATATATATATGTGTGTGTGTGTGTGTGTGTGTGTGTGTGTGTGTGTGTCAAGAGCAAGTGAATTTTCTATTCTATGTTTGTGACTGTGCAGGGTTTGGGCAGAGACAGGGATAAATTCAGGACCTTTAGCACTACCAGGGAAGCCACATCAGCTAAACCTAGCCATGTCCTCCAACCCTGGCACACTGAAAACCTGCCAGGAGTTGTAATCATGAGCAAATCAAGGCTCTCCTGCAACTCGAATGCACCCGACGGTCCTGTGCACGCTGGGTTTCACGCTCCTCTGCTTAGTTGCTCAGAAGAGCTAAATCAAGCCCCCCCAAGAGTCCCATCCTGTCCATATTCACTGAATGCCTGCTGGGTGCCAGACACCTTACCAGGCTCTGGGGATGAGCTCACGCATCCCCTAGATCATCACCACAGATCTAGGTTTCTCTTTTCCACAAATCAGCAGGACACACAATGGCCATATCTTTCTTACCATTAACTCCACTTCCCAAAAACTGTCAGCAGTTCAGAGGGATTAAGTTTGCTAACCATGTCCTTACAAAGCTAACATACTGTACTTGTACACTTCAGAGAGTCAATTATTTGGCCAAATATACACATAATAGTGAATAAATTCACATTCCACAAAAAACAATGACGATGAGAGGTAATCTTTTTTTTTTTTTTTTGGTACCTGGGATTCACTGTCATGGCAAGCCACTAAAATGAAGCTATTTTTATCCTAGAGCTGCAGGGAATACTCACAGGAACTCCCTGGCTCCTAACCCGCTGGCAGTGACGGAAAACAGAAGCAGCTTAAACCTGAAGGCTTCCCTCTTTTTCAGACAACATACATGTTAATAATATATGTAACGAATGAAGTGAAACTAAATATTCAAGTAGATGAAACATTTACCTAATGATTCAAGAAAAGGCTAAAATAAAACACACAGGTTACACAGACACCAGATAATAAGATCTAAATGAGTTAATATGGAAAGTTCCTTTTCACTATACATCAACAAGAGACAAATCCAGACTGAGGTCCGCTGTTATATTAGAAACAGTTTAAAATATTCTAAACTGAAAATGCAAAAGTTAGGGACCTAACTTCTGGTCCCTGATCTACCACTAAGTAAATGAGAGACCTCTGGCAAGTCATTTCCCCTCTTTCATCCGGGAGAGGTTAGACTGAATGGGACCTATTATCACTGTGACCTACTGTCCCCTTCTCAGCTTTAAAATACGATTCTATGAAATTGAAAACACAAAGATACAGTATTACCATGTTATTGTAATCAGATGGGTCATATGTGCTCTGTTGAAAAATCTTACAGAGTTCCATAAATTCTTCTCTCATCTCGTGGATTTGTCCATTTAAAATTGCTCCCTTGGTACCGCCAAATTCAAGTCTTTCCAGCTTTTCAAATTCCAATATGGTGACAAATATATCCTTTGAAAAAACATCGTAAAGATTTTTCCACCCTCTTGAGTAGGAAAAGAACATTTTAAAGTTTCAGAAAAAGAACATTTTCCAACATTCAAAATCAGTGAGTCAATGGACACTTACATGACAGAAAATGAATATTAATGATTTAACTGAACTAAGTAACTGCCTACTTTTAAAGTCATACTCCCATTTTCACATGGACTGAAAATTATCAAGCAGTACAGGCAACACCTAGCTTACCATAGTTAAACATTTGATTCTCTAATTTCATATCCTTCTAATCATAAGTCAGACGTCTGGGAGAGATCCAAAACTCATTTTCAGCCACCCACACTGCAGTGATGGGCTCTCTTATTGAAAAGGAGCTTAAGAGACTGTTATGAAAGGGTGATGCAAGTTACCCAGAGTCAGGCATTTGGCATTCAAACTTTAAGAGGCATTCAGGCTGCTTAAGTGATGAGAATTTTCAAAACATAGAGCTCTAATTTTGAATGAAATTCAACAAATCTATCAACAAAAAAGCCCAAGCTTGCTAGAAAGAGTTTTACAAAGAAAATAAGGCAGTTCAAAATGAAAAAAAACAAAAACAAAAATCTTAGCCAGTTGGCTCCACACAAGTTGTTGTGTGTAAGTGTTTACATGTATGTAATTCATGTTTGGTTTTTTGGCAGTTAAAACATTTATACAAAGCACATGTTTTCATGTTCTTTTCATCTATTTTTATGAATAGTTGTAATATTTGAATAGTATAACATATATATTTATATACTAAAAGTTACCATGATATTTTAGATTATCAAATGGGTTTTCAGGTATGGAATCCCAATAAAACCATCAAACATGTAAAGGAAAAAAGGGGTTATTTTATAGCTTCCTGATTTACAACCATTTTCTAGGAACATAGTAAGCTGTAGGACAGGGTCACTGGTACATAGAGATTCACTTATACTCAGTGTAATAAAATAATCAAAAATGAGTTTTTTAAAAAAAGAAGCCAAAGCTTTAAAACTAAACAAAGCTTTGAAACTAAACAAACTAAAACTTTTACTGTATCTTGATAGCACAGGCCTCGTAAACTTCTCATGAAGATCACCAAGAAAGCAGACTTCCCACCTCCCACCCAAATAGAACAAACTGTTCCCTGAATCATATAAAAAGCTATAGGATTTTCTGAAACAATCTACAATATGAATAAATTACAAGTCAATAAATGAATACCTCTATTTTCATGAAACGGTCGAGAAATTTGTCAAATCTAAGAAACACCAGATGAGACTGGAAATCCCATGGTTTCAGCTCCTTATTTCCCGTAAAATAGCTTGCCAATCCTTTTCTATAGTTAAAAAAACAATTTTTGAAAGTCTTTAAGATGTTAATGGCCACCTGCACCTTTTCCAGAGAGTCGTCAATTTCTCCTCTCAAAAGGTCTTCAGGCAAAAGGTAAGCTAGTGCCTAGGATTCAATGAAAGGAAACAATAATAAGAAAATGTTTAATAGTTTTACTGAAAATGACTGTTTCAATGAACTGTTTTATTTTTTCAGTGAATCATTTTCAAATTACAATGTCTAGAACTGGGCCAGCAATGCTGTAAAACAGGAAACACAAATTCTAGAAATTCAGGCACTTAGGTTTCAATGACATACTTGCATACATTAGAGACATCTACAGGAGATGCTGCAATTTCTGGAATTAAACATTCTGCCAATGACTACATTTTTGCTAAGCTTCAAAGATACAACAACTGTGTAACCAGAATTTGCATGGCTATTCCTGGTAGCAAATATTCTGCACAATTGTTTTTACATATAAAGAAATGTATAAGCCAGGAAGGGAAATCTACCAGACCATGTATTTTAAAAATATGGTCACGTTACCTGGCAGCACAAGGTCACTTGAAAAGGTGAGAAAGAGCTAACATAGGTGATTATACCATTGGCAATTCTTTTAGGTTAGCAGACTTCTCTTCTGGGGGCTTAAACTCATCATAGGACATAAAATATAGCCAAGATATGCCATGTGAACTAGTTCTCAATAGTGGAAATGCAAAGGCGAGAACGATTATAGAAAAACCAGCAGATTCATGTAGCAACTCTCGTAGCACCATCATTCAGATCTTCCCTTTGCATATTTGTTATGAACTTTCACAATTTCCCTGTTTAGGAGCCTCAGGAACCTATAAATTCTAACCCTGATGCATCTTCACCTCATATAAATTATAGGTTTAAACTGCACACCTTTAATTCTGCAGTTGCTTAGAAAGTTGCCACAGATCTCAATGGAGAAAGTATTGAAAGCCATTGGGTTCAACATAGCAGATAGAAGAAACGTTTTTCTAAATGTAGACATATTGTCCTCCATCTCCCAATAATGGCTATGGTTTTACATGCAGTATAGACTCTGTGCCCTAAATGTGTAAAGTAGCAAGAGTGTCATTCATTTGGTGTCTAAAAAGCCTACTAACTAGTTCCTTCAATTCTAGCTGTAGATTCCCAACCTATGCTCTTATTTCTCACTCGGGCTGGATGGAAAATTAACCTCTCCCTGAAGGCTGCTAACATTTCACACAGAACAGGGACGAGACCTACCAGTAATCTCTCAGCAACGTGAGTTTTGTAACAGTTTACACGTGGTATGGCTTAGGGATTCCACAGGTCTTCATCTAGATGTATTCTTTATCGTAAACGTGTCCTTTTAGGAAGCTAAAAAAATCTACAGTGGTGACTCCACTGCCGTCTGTTTCAGCAGCCCCCTGTGACCTAACTACCTACATCTGAAGTAACCTCCCTTCAGGCAAGCCATCCTTATATTCATTCCTGTGCTTCTTGTCTGACCCTCACATAGATGAGACAATCACAGCAATTAGCTTTCTGTTCACAGAGCCCACTGTTGAATAAGACCTTCTAAAGACAAGGTTATAGTACTCAACATCCTAAATCAGAAAACCATTCTATATACCCTTTCACTGGGCAGCAGGTTATGCAAAGGGAAAAAGCATCAGCAGGGGCAGGAGGCCTGGCTGTGGTCCAGTTACAGGCCACTAACTGCTTTTGTGACATTAGCTGAATTTTCTCAGAGGATCTCAGTTGCCTTATCTACAAAAAAGGAGAGATGAATTAAGCGAACCTCAAGATTCTTTTTAGCTCCTAACCTCTGAATTCTTTTCTGATTCCCACAGTAGCTCCCTGGAGCACACCCAACCACACCACCTCTCTCTATTCTCTCATACTCAGTAGTATCAGGACAAACCAACAATAAAACCACTGGATTTACGATGAATTGGTCCCACTTCAGAGGCCTTATAAACTAAAATACTGCTAACCAGTTTATTTTATTGATAAGCCAATTAATCAAGTAAGCAATTTATCAATGATAGTGTGTTAGTTTTTGAAGTTAATTTTTATTTTATATTGGAGCATTGTTGATTTACAACGTTGTGATACTTTGATAGCATGTTAGCTTGATGCCTGTCTCCCAGCTTCTTTTGTCTTATTTATGTGCTGTTATGGACTCTTACTTTTGCTCAATCCTACCATCTCTTCTTCAGGCTCAACCTCACAGACTTAAACTCCTCGTCACCTAGGATCTTGTGAATGAGAATATCCACAACAGGGACACCAAGCCACAGAACAGACAGAGTGGAAGGCCTCAAGTGGTAATGACTCACAATGAACAGGGAGTAGAGTCAGGTAACCAGGGAAGAGAAGCAAGGCACTAAAAAAAGACACCATTACCAAAGCTCAAGTGTGCCATCATCCAAGGTGGTCACATAATGCCTTTTATATGTCTGGACTAAATAACTATGTAAATGGTTACTGTCAGAAAACGAGTAAAGAGAAACACATTTGCTTTTAAAGTAACAAAGGATTTCTGACCGTGCCTGGAATGCCTAGAAAGATCAGGCAGATGATGACAACGAGTGAAGCAGATCAGGAACAGTGAACGGTGGAGACCATGGTCACCTGGACAGCACGTGACCCATCTAAAGGGGTACATGAAGCTCTAGCAGCTGACTGTGTCAATGGGGATGCAAGAGCCAATGCAGTGAGATCTGACTTTTTAGTAGAGGCTGGGATGTTGGAAATTCAATGAGACCTACTCAATTTAAGCATCAGCAACAATTTTTTTTTTTAAATTTCAAAATACTATGCAAAATAAAAACAGTGCATTGATCCATTAGCCAAAGGCAGTTGACAGAATGCCAGCTTATGACTCCTGACGTATAACACAGCAAGGGTTCAAATGTTTCATAAACACGTTGAAGTCTACAGATTCACAGAAACAAAGTACATGAAAACTATATAAGAAAATTACAAAAGGCACGTAAAATGTGTAACCACACAAATCATGCAACGTACAAAATTAAGAAACAACATGGTACAAGTGTATACCCAATGAATCACTGCAAATTTTTTAAAGCTGGTAAGGCTCAAAGCTGGTGAATTATACTAAAACTTTTTACACATTGATAATAGCAATGCAATTAATATAATCTTTTAAAAAAGAATTTGTAAATATCAAATAGCATTCAATAGTCATGAAACGATTGTACCCCTTGATCAACATCAGGAATTTATATTAAGCCAATTATCCAAGTTAAGGAAGAGGATTTCTGTATAAAGTTGTTTTCTGCATGTTGTTTATAATACAGGAGGCTGGAAGCAACCTAAATATCCAACAACAGCAATAATTTTTCAAGAAACTAGTAAAAAAAAAAAAAAGAATTATATGATAAAATGCATAAATACGTGTAAGTATTGGAAGAAGGAAAATTTTTAAATGCTGAATTTTAGGGTGATAGAACTGCAGGACTATTTCCATTGTTATAAATTTTATGCAATAAGAGTATTTTACAATTATTCATACACCACATATTAATAGTAATTAGAAATAAAAACTTACATTAAAATATGGAACAAAATGAGTAAGAACTCTGTCAGCTGGGTGACCTTGAGAAAGCTATTTATCTTCTCTGAACTTCAGGGTTGTTTTTTTTTTTTTTAAATACAGAAAGTATCTACTAATAGCACCTATATCATAGTGTTGCTAGAGAATTAAATTCGTAGATTCTTATAAAGGGCTTAGAAGAATTCTGGCAAATAAGAGGCACTATACAGTGCTTGTTAAATAAGTATTAAAAGTAAGTTAGACAGCAAACGACTGGGGGTGGTGGTAGGTGGTGCAGAGTTTAGCTCTTCAGAGAACCCGGGGATGAAAGTTGACTCATTGCCCATTTTTGATTCCTAACATGTTGGGGCAGATTTACTACAAAGTCCACTTGGAGAATCTAGGAAATCAGGTCGACGGAACCTTTGGACATAAGCCAGGAATAGTAACTAAGGAACAAGAGAAACGACATTATTTCCTTGGGAGCCTGGCAAACTCTGGCCATTGACACAGCCTAGGAGCCGGGGATAATAGGTTTATAGGCTTACAGGTAACCAGGGCTCCTTGCAAGCCAACTACAATAGTGAACGACAACCTTTGAGGTTTCTACACTATCAGGGCTTTGCAGTAAAAGTTTGGATCATTCTCAAAATGAGATGAGGATCCCTCAAAAGGGGTTTGGGAAAAGCGGTGGTCACAGTGGTTAATCCTGCAGTAGGGATCAAAGCCTTTCACATGGAGATCCAAGTCATTAGGACCCAGTGCACTCATTAACAAAAGAGCAAAACTGAGTCTGCACAACAGAGAAACAGAATGAAGCCAGAAGAGATGCTAAAATATAGCAAGGAACAGACTTGTTACCTCCTATCAACAGCTGCAACTATTTTGTAAGGCAAGAGTTTGGAACTAACTTTTACTGAGTCTCTGTTAAATGCCACACTGAGCATTTCATTGAGGTTCTCTCTTTTGATCTTTACAAAAGCCCATGAACAGGGCACTTACAAGCATGGAAAGTGAGGATCGGAAAAGTGATTTAACTACTCTAAAATGGTTCAACTTGATCTTTTTTTTTCTCAACTGTGCCTCACGGCTTGTGGAATCTTAGTTCCCCGACCAAGAATTGAACCCGGGCCCTCAGCAGTGAAAGCGTGGAGTCTTAACCACTGGACCACCAGGGAAGTCCCCTGGTTCAATTAGATTTGAATCCTGGTTGGTCTGAGCCCAAAGCCCTTTCCATACACCATTCCACCTCTTTGGAAGCAGAGAGGAAGACACACATGCACACCTCAATCTCATACGTATTCCAGAAACGGTAAACTACACGTCAGGAAACCTGTTCTTTAATTTGGATATCCCCCTAAATGCTCAAGCAAAGTGAGCAAATGATATCTTTCAAGTTTCCATTAATTCAACTGAAAAAGTATCAGGATTAGAATGGAACACAGTTCCCCAACCAGTTTCTGCTACAACACTGTTCTCTTTAACGTTTAGAAAAGCAAGGTTCTGGGGCCTGGGGCAGCAGAAGCTCCAAGCAGCTTGCCCTGTCTATGAGCAGATTTTCAGGGTTCCCAGTCCCCTCCAATTTTACCCCACTGTGCAATGAAAATTTTTAAATTTCTATGTGAGTCATGAGGTGAAAACCATTGAGAAGCATTAGACTAGATCAGGGATTTAGGTCAATCACAGTTGCCCACCCTTCTCTGAGCTACTGATGCAGGCCTGTCCAATATATCCTATCTCCCTGGCCACATGATTGTTCCAGGAGTGAAAATAAAACCCATTGGTCCAGAATGAAAAACAAAGTCAGCCTCTTTCCAGGGAAGTTCCTCTACTAGAAGGATATCCATCTGGTGCTACCAAAAGCCACCTTGGTTAACACGTGATGAGAGCCTGAGAATCAAGTCAAACACAAATGAACCAAACAGAGCTTTGAAATTATCCTCTGAGTCCCCTGGAGCAAGCTAATCCTCAAGTCTTTGTACTGTTAGACTTCCCAGTTCACATGAACTTAGACACTTCTCTTTTTCTGCTTCAGTTTGCCAGTTGCAGCTGGAAATGATCCAATTCTCATAGGAAGCGCTCTTACTTAGCAACTCAAAGTCTAAGCCATATGCACAGATTCTGATACTCTGGCATCTGTTTTACAAAAACTCCTTAGATGTTCAGACACACACCCTGATATAGACCCTGCTATGGACTAAAGTGTGACACCCCCTCCAAAAAAGTGCCTGTGTTGAAGCCCTAACCACCACTGTGACTACCTGGAGATAGAAACTTTAGGAGGTAATTAAGGTTAATGAGGTCATGAGGGCGGGACCCTGATCTGACAGGACTGTGGTTTTTTAAAAAGAGGAAGAGGGAGATCTTTCCCTCAGTGTGAGGGTACAGAGAAAAGGCAGCTATCTGCAAGCCAGGAAGAACGCTCTAGTCAGAACACGACCATGACGGCACCTGGATCTGGTCTCCCAGGCTCCAAAAATGTGAGAAAGCAATTCCTGAAAATAAAGCCACACAGCCTGTGGTATTTTGTTACGTCAACTCAAGCAGACTAAGACACACACGCCCTCAATAAACAATCACTCGATGATATGCCCTGCAAGTATCTTTTAGCTCTCAAATTATGAAATATTCTCTGATATTACGGACACAAGAGTAATTAAAGTTCCCACAGGATGAGGAAGCAGTCCAATTTTTTTTTTTTTAACATTTTGCAAGTTAAGTGAAGAGTAGAGAAACAATTATAAACAAGATTTTTAAAGATCAACCATGAATCAGAATTCTTTCAATATAATTCTACTACTATTTTTGGAGGATCATTTTTTTTCTGCCAGATTCTCTTAACTTACTTCCCTTTCCAAAAGTCTTCCCTCAGCCAGTGTTCCTGTGGAAACCAAAGGGAAAGCTACAAAGAAAGTACTACGTGTGCGTGCCTTTTATTAGAAGCTGCCTTAAATCTCTTTTGAAGAAAGGTAGGATATTAAACAAACAGAATCCAGTAACAACCTGTCCCTTGACTGTATCTGACTTATTTCCAGAGCTCCTTTGCCTTTTAGGATAGAAAGTCATCTGGCCTTTGTTACCATAAAAGTCTTATGAAAAAAGAAAAGGGAAAAAGGTGTTCTGTAGACTGGATTTATTCATTCCTCCTTGATCTCATAAAACCTACCACACGGCAATAATTCTTATTGTTCCTATTTTTTTCAGGCTACATACCCGGTCAACGAAGAGATTACAAAACTCTTGCAATAGAACTATAACCCGAACAGGGGTATTATAAAACGTGGAATGACTCCAGATCAGACAGATGGTATGAAATAACGGGGCAATTAATACACGAGTCTGTGGGAATTCCGTCTCCTGGACACATTGAAGGTGTCTCCTCAGGGGTCTCAGGTAAAGTTCCACGTCTTGGGCTTCGAGAAGAGCTGAAAGGAAACCACCGTTAATGTGAGGCAGCCTCTTTTATCTGAAGTCACTTCACAAGGTCAAGAGAACGATGCAAAACAACATGGCTGTACTTAAATGCTGCCTCTTTCTTTTTATATCACTTACCATACCATTGACACAGGACAGGTTAGGAAGGCTTTCGACACTGTCTGGCTGTAACAACCCTTCAAAGAGAGCCCAGGCGTAGTTACTCACAAGTATATTCCGACTGAAGACTCACCAGCACCATCACCAGAAAGTTAACTCCTCCCACGCACTTGGTACCAGCACAACTGAATCATTTATTATCTCATTCTAGTGTCCTATAAGAGTAACTCATACCATGAAAAATTTTCCATTATATTATTATCCATAGTGTAACTACTGAAATTGTCGAGCATGGGTGATGAAAATATTGTGAACTAGACAGAGGCAATAGTTACGGGATATTGTGAATTCACTAAATGCCACCAATCTGTACACTTTAAGAACTTTTTTTTAATGTTATGTGAATTTTACCTCAATTTAAAAAATTGTTATGCATGGTAGGAATAAGGAATACTTTTTTAAAAAGCTATATATGAAGACAACACTGAAATAGTTATGATTAATTACTGTTTAATCTAATCCAAATTTTCTCTTGATTAAAACTGGTCCTTTTAATGTACCCTAAATGGATCTCCATCAGACTTCATTGTACTCCTGAGGCTACAAATACCTTTGATTAACTGAAAATGGGCTTTATTTATGAAGGTAGGGAATGAAGGAAAGTAAATTCCTTATTTTCTGGTGTTATCCCAAAAGACTCCTGTCAGAAATCAAAAACAAAACAAACTGCCAGACTTTTTTTTTTTTGGCTGCCAGAGTCAGGTATGCACCCACCCACGTTGCTCTATTTGACATGTAACCAATTAATCTCTCCACCTAACAATAAAGACCTGGGAAGAAAGAGAGGGTCCAGGAACTATTTTTTCCTCAGACACACTCATGTTTTGAAATTAGTGTGTTTTCAACAGCATTAATTTCAAAATCCAATAATTCCATGTAAAGGTAAAGTGCCCTTAAAATGTGATAAACACTTCTAGTGATTTTACAAAGCCTCGACTAGGTCTTTGGGAGAGCCTTCTACCTCTAACTGAGAATGGCTTTGGGCCACTTGTTCTACTGAGAGTGTTTTCTCCTGAATCTCCAGTTCATATGCTCAAAAGGCTCTGAGGACCCCTGGGATTCATTCCTGGAGAAGTTTTATCCACAGAAAATGTGAATCTTACTACCAGAAAAAAATGCAAGCAGCTTCTGTGTATTGAGGGTACACTTACTATGTGCCTAGTACTCTGTGCACTGTATATTAGGTCTTCAATTCATTGGTTCTCAGCCAGGGGAGGTTTCCCCCCAAGGGTCACTTGGCACTGTCTCGAGACATTTTTTGTTGTCACAACGGGCATGGGGGGAGTGGATAGAGGCCAAGCATGCTGCTAAATACCCCGCAATGCACAGGGTGGTTCCCCACAACAAAGAATTATCCCGCCCAAAACGTCAGCGGTGACAAGGTTGAGAAATGGTGCTCTAATTCTTGCAACAATTATACAAGGAAGGTGTCAGTATGCCAAGCTGGCCAACAGAAACCAGGGACGCAGCAAATTTAAGATGTACTGAGTGGATCTGGGATAGAAATCCAGACCTAATGCCCTCTTGTCTTAAGGCCTCTTTTCAAACAGAGTTCATGGAGAAAAGCCTGAAGAGATAGCAAAACATTTTCAAAGTAGATTTTAAGTATTTCCTAACCTTCCACATGTTACATAGGAAAAAATTTAAAAATAATTTTCTCATGTTAGAAACAAAAACAAGCTATTGGGCCACGTTATCTTACAATTTTATCGTTTAAAACTTTAGTATCACGGATCATATCTGTATTTGCTTACACATGTCTAAAGAAACAGAAATAAAAAAATTACAGAGGGGTGTTACGCCTGGGCGAGGTTGAAACTGGGTACTGAGAAGGAGACTTTTCACTTATACAATTTCCTTTTTAAATTAAAAATACCTGTTTATAATTTCTGGTTTTTAACAATGTACATGTATTACCTGTTCAAAATTCAACAAACAAACCCTCCTCTCTGTGTACTTAATCTTCACCAAAACTTCAATGATGACTTCGTGTTCTTATGAGTTAAATAAATAGTGAATGTTAAGCAAATTCAGAGATTCTACTGGGGAGTCACTGGACTAACTGCAGCCCAACTGTTGATTAGAAAACCTCCATGCTGGGCATTCAACGACCCGCTGCTAAATACCAAAGGCCTTTCCCCTCCACACACATACACTCTCATTGAAAGTTCAATCTAGAGCCTCTTTGGTAGGTGCTTAATATATACCCGAAAAATAGTTTAATATAGCCGGAGAATAAACTGCAGATAATTAAGACGGACTTATCATTAGAAGAGTCAAGTGCAGTCATTTCATGAGCACGCTAAGGGTAGAAGGGTAGAGGAGGCTGAGCAGATAGGCAGGAGTCAGATCAGGAGGGACCACTGATGCCAGGCCGAGGAATACGAGTCTTACCATTTTTCACAGCCATGAAGATATCCTTCAAAGTTGGAAAATAGCTGCTTTGCTTATTTTTCAGGATCTTAACCATTTTGAGGACAATGGGAGCCTGAAGCTAAATTGAAAAATATATATATAAGCTAGATTAATGACTAAATAAATGCACTCTGCAATAAAGTATTTAAATTATATTCCATTCATGCACAATACACACAGTATTTAATACGCAAAGACATACCTGGTTTCAAGTTAAAAATAATTTTTAAAATAATTTTTTTCCTTAAGCCTGTATGTTATTTTACATTTATAGCTCTTAATTTGAATTTTCAAAAAGCCTGTTAATATACATTTTATTATACATGTAAAATATTAACTTTTCCATATAAAATCTGTTTCAGAAAATCTCTAAGAGATAGGTGAATATGTGAATGAATGTCTTCGTTTTTAGAACATTAAGCTGAATAACTTCTAATGGCAAACACCAGCAGAGGAACCAGTTAGTTCTTCCAAAGTTGCATCTCTCCACTAAGCAAAATCTACTCCTTTCCCAAATTAATTACATCAACTAGATTAATTAAATCTTACAATCTTCAACATTTCCCTTGGGAACTACTCTTTCTTTGCCACAAAGTGTTTCCAATTACTGTCAAAATAGTCTGAAAAAGGCAAAATTACTTTTAATCCCCATTAATTTTAAGAATGCATACCATACAGAACTTTGGAATAAGAAAACGGACAATTAAGTCGTTCAAAGATAGTGTATTAAACCTTTAACGTTACTGGAAATCATGGCTTTGGAGTCCAAATTCTACAACTGACTTTGCTAATTCAACTGGCAAGCAATTTCTAGGGCTCTCAACTTACTTGATCATAAATGCATGCTAGGTTCTCTCTCCTCATCATCCAGAAATCCAGTTCAGTTTGAGGATTTGAGTGAAGACTATTCAGCAAAGGCTGCACTAAATCTTTTTCTACAGTTTCTTGGATTTGATGCGACCATTTAATAACCACTGATTCAATTGCATGGAGTACTGTCCTTTCATTTGGCTCTTGTCTACAAACACTGAAATGATTAAAAATACAAAAATGAATCATTTCATCCAAATAAGGATAGGACTTGAATTTTAATAGGTATTTTATGAATCCATAAGCTAGTTTTCTAAATATAAATACTTCAGAATCAGATCTATTATTTTTATAGCCTCAATTTGAGTTGTGACATTGTTATTCTGTCATGGGCATGTCTCTAACGTTTAAAAAATTGTTAAAGAATCATAATGTCCTCAAAAACATTTTACTAGAAGACTATTGTTGACATTATGGCAACTGGTACTGCTTGCTTTTTGTACAGTCTGCTTTTAGAAAGAATACTTTGAAAGGAAATAATATATATGGTGTTTCTGTACATTATTTTTAAAAATATGCTGTAGTTATAATAATTCTGATATTTTGCTAACAGTTTGCTGGGGGTATGATATTAAATGGGTGTGTTGGCTCTCCATGTTGATACCCTGTGTAAACCATATCATTACGTACTTGGTCTCTGAATATTTCTGATCCAGGTCAACATTTCCTGCAATAGTGGGAATTGGTAGAAGAGTTCTTCTTAACATTTTGCCCTTAAAAATATGCATTTTATTTTTCATGACTTCTATGTGACGTTCCATGTCTTGTGAAATACAACAGGACCAGGATTTATGGTTGTTCTTATTAGAAATAATTGGCACTAAAATCTAGAGAAAGAGAAACATTTTAAAAAGCAGTGAAATTAATTTAAAGACAATGTGCTCCTTCAAAGATTTTCTTGTCACACAAGAGCGGCAACAAAACCACCCAATTTCAATTTCATAAATATCCTCCTGTGATATCAAATATACAAAGAGATAACAAAGTCAGTGACCCATTTAGATTTAATCAATTAGACAAATTCTTTCAAAGTGGAAATACTATACTGCTTGTTCATTCATTTACCCATTTATCAAACATTTATGGAGGCTCCCAATAACTTAAACTCTGCATGAAATAAGCAAAATCATGTCAAGTAAGTAAACTGCTTTCTTAATGCAAACTGCGCACATTGGCAGGTATATTGATGTAAAAAATCTTCTTGAATCACATGGAGGCAAGAGTAAATTAATCTTCTCCAGCCCTGGGTGACATCCCAGTGGATTAAACTGTGATAGTCAGAAAGATGTTTATTCAATCATATGAACCTTTTTTGAACTCCTTCCACCATTAAGTTGGAAATATCAATGAAATTATATGTGTGAAAACACTCCAAAATTATTTTGTTCCCAAAGCCCAGCATATCTTAAGTAATTAGTAAGAGTTTGTTGAGTTAATGAAGTTGGTCTCTTCTTGCTTCCTCACTCATTTTCAATATGTACTAATTAAACATTTTTCTGACACAATCTGTCCAGACTGTCAGCATTACCTATAAAATTTCCATTAGCTAAAATGCTTAGAAAATAGTTATTCCACCTGTTTAAAGCTGATTTTGAGAACACAACCTTCTAGTTAACTAAAAACAAACTGAAATTTTATTTTATTTTCCAATGGGGATAAAACAAATCTTTCCAAACTGTATTATTATTACAATTTCCTGCTTTGTACCCACTACTTGGTGAGCTAGGAGATTAGTAAGGAACAGTGTGTCTTTCATGGAAACAACCTAAATGTCCATCAACAGATGAATGGTAGGGGAGGAGCTTCAAGATGGCCGAAGACTAAGACGCGGAAATCACCTTCCTCCCCACAAATACATCAGAAATACATCAACATGTGGAACAACACCTACAGAACACCTACTGAACGCTGGCAGAAGACCTCAGACCTCCCAAAAGGCAAGAAACTCCCCACGTACCTGGGTAGGGCAAAAGAAAAAAGAAAAAACAGAGACAAAAGAATAGGGACTGACCTGCACCAGTGGGAGGGAGCTGTGAAGGAGGAAAGGTTTCCACACACTAGGAAGCCCCTTCGCGGGGGGAGACTGCGGGTGGAGGAGGGGGGAAGCTTCGGAGCCACGGAGGAGAGCGCAACAGCAGGGGTGCGGAGGGCAAAGCGGAGAGACTCCCGCACAGAGGATGGTGCCAACCAGCACTCACCAGCCACAGAGGCTTGTCTGCTCACCCGCCGGGGCGGGCGGGGGCTGGGAGCTCAGGCTCGGCCTTCAGAGGTCGGATCCCAGGGAGGGAACTGGGGTTGGCAGCGTGAACACAGCCTGAAGGGGCTAGTGCACCACAGCTAGCCGGGAGGGAGTCGGGAAAAGGTCTGGAGCTGCCGAAGAGGCAAGAGACTTTTTCTTGCCTCTTTGTTTCCTGGTGCGTGAGGAGAGGGGATTCAGAGCGCCGCCTAAACAAGCTCCAGAGACGGGTGCGAGCCGCGGCTATCAGTGCGGACCCCAGAGACGGGCATGAGACGCTAAGGCTGCTGCTGCCGCCACCAAGAAGCCTGTGTGCGAGCACAGGTCACTCTCCACACCGCCCCTCCCGGGAGCCTGTGCAGCCCGCCACTGCCAGCGTCCCGTGATCCAGGGACAACTTACCCGGGAGAACGTACGGTGCGCCTCAGGCTGCTGCAACGTCATGCAGGCCTCTGCCGCCGCAGGCTCGCCGCACATTCCGTACCCCTCCCGCCCCCCAGCCTGAGTGAGCCAGAGCCCCCGAAGCAGTGGCTCCTTTAACCCCCTTCTGTTTGAGCGAAGAACAGACGCCCTCAGGCGACCTACACGCAGAGGCGGGTCCAAATACAAAGCTGAACCCCGGGAGCTGTGTGAACAAAGAAGAGAAAGGGAAATCTCTCCCAGCAGCCTCAGGAGCAGTGGATTAAATCTCCGCAGTCAACTTGATGTACCTGCATCTCTGGAATACCTGAATAGACAACGAATCATCCCAAATTGAGGAGGTGGACTTTGGGAGCAACAATATACATATTTTTTTACCTTTTTCTCTTTCTGTGAGTGTGTATGCGTATGCTTCTGTGTGTCATTTTGTCTGTATAGCTTTGCTTTTACCATTTCTCCTAGGGTTCTGTCTGTCCTTTTTTTTTTTTTATTACTTAAAAATTTTTTTTAATAATTATTTTTAATTTTAATAACTATTTTATTTTACTTTATTTTATTGTATTTTATTTTATCTTCTTTTTTCTTTTTTTTTTTTTTTTCCCTTTTATTCTGAGCCATGTGGATGACAGTCTCTTGGTGCTCCAGCCAGGCATCAAGGCATCACGACTGTGCCTCGGAGGTGGGAGAGCCAAGTTCAGGACACTGGTCCACAAGAGACCTCCCAGCTCCACGTAATATCAAACAGGAAAATCTCCCAGAGATCTCCATCTCAACGCCAAGACCCAGCTCCACTCAATGACCAGCAAGCTAGAGTGCTGGACAGCCTATGCCAAACAACTAGCAACACAGGAACACAACCCCATCCATTAGCAGAGAGGCTGCCTAAAATCATAATAAGGCCACAGACACCCCAAAACACACCACCAGACGTGGACCTGCCCACCAGAAAGACAAGATCCAGCCTCATCCACCAGAACACAGGCACTAGTCCCCTCCACCAGGAAGCCTACACAACCCACTGAACCAACCTTACCCACTGGGGGCAGACACCAAAAACAACAGGAACTACAAACCTGCAGCCTGCGAAAAGGAGACCCCAAACACACTAAGTTAAGCAAAATGAGAAGACAGAGAAACACACAGCAGACGAAGGAGCAAGGCAAAAACCCACCAGACCTAACAAATGAAGAGGAAATAGGCAGTCTACCTGAAAAAGAATTCAGAATAATGATAGTAAAGATGATCCAAAATCTTGGAAATAGAATGGAGAAAATACAAGAAACGTTTAACAAGGACCTAGAAGAACTAAAGAGCAAAAAACAGTGATGAACAACACAATAAATGAAATTAAAAATTCTCTAGAAGGGATCAATAGCAGAATAACTGAGGCAGAAAAACGGATAAGTGACCTAGAAGATAAAATAGTGGAAATAACTACTGCAGAGCAGAATAAAGAAAAAAGAATGAAAAGAACTGAGGACAGTCTCAGAGACCTCTGGGACAACATTAAATGCACCAACATTCGAATTGTAGGGGTTCCAGAAGAAGAAGAGAAAAAGAAAGGTACAGAAAGTATCTGAAGAGAATATAGTTGAAAACTTCCCTAATATGGGAAAGGAAATAGTCAGTCAAGTCCAGTAAGTACAGAGAGTCCCATACAGGATAAATCCAAGGAGAAACACGCCAAGACATATATTAATCAAACTATCAAAAATTAAATACAATGAAAAAATATTAAAAGCAGCAAGGGAAAAACAACAAATAACACACAAGGGAATCCCCATAAGGTTAACAGCTGCTATTTCAGCAGAAGTACTGCAAGCCACAAGGGAGTGGCAGGACATATTTAAAGTGAGGAAAGGGAAAAACCTACATCCAGGATTACTCTATCCAGCAAGGATATCATTCATATTTGATGGAGAAATTAAAACCTTTACAGACAAGCAAAAGCTAAGAGAATTCAGCACCAGCAAACCAGCTCTACAACAATTGGTAAAGGAACTTCTCTAGGCAGGAAACACAAGAGAAGGAAAAGACCTACAATAACAAACCCAAAACAATTAAGAAAATGGGAATAGGAACATACATATCGAAAATTACCTTAAATGTAAATGGATTAAATGCTCCAACCAAAAGACATAGATTGGCTGAATGGATACAAAAACAAGACCTGTATATATGCTGTCTACAAGAGACCCACTTCAGACCTAGTGACACATACAGACTGAAAGTGAGGGGATGGAAAAAATATTCCATGCAAATGGAAATCAAAAGAAAGCTGGAGTAGCAATTCTCATATCAGACAAAATAGACTTTATTTTTTTATTTTTTATTTTTTTAACATCTTTATTAGAGTATAATTGCTTTACAATGGTGTGTTAATTCTGCTTTATAACAACAAAATAGACTTTCAAACAAAGACTATTACAAGAGACAAAGAAGGAGACTACATAATGATCAAGGGATCAATCCAAGAAGAAGATATAACAACTGTAAATATTTATGCACCCAACACAGGAGCACCTCAATACATAAGGCAAATACTAACAGCTATAAAAGGGGAAATTGACAGGAACACAATCGTAGTAGGGGACTTTAAAACCCCACTTTCACCAATGGACAGATCATCCAGAATGAAAATCAATAAGGAAACACAAGCTTTAAATGATCCATTAAACAAGATGGACTTAATTGATATTTACAAGACATTCTATCCAAAGACAACAGAGTACACATTCTTCTCAAGTGCTCATGGAACATTCTCCAGGATAGATCATATCTTGGGTCACAGATCAAACCTTGATAAATTTAAGAAAATTGAAATCGTATCAAGTATCTTTTCTGACCACAACACTATGAGACTAGATATCAATTACAGGAAAAAATCTGTAAAAAATACAGACACATGGAGGCTAAACAACACACTACTTAATAACCAAGAGATCACTGAGGAAACCAAAGAGGAAAACAAAAAACACCCAGAAACAAATGACAATGAAAACACGACGACGCAACACCTATGGGATGCAGCAAAAGCAGTTCTAAGAGGGAAGTTTATAGCAATACAATCCTACCTTATGAAACAAGAAACATCTCAAATAAACAACCTAACCTTATACCTAAAGCAATTGGAGAAAGAAGAACAAAAAAACCCCAAAGTTAGCAGAAGGAAAGAAATCATAAAGATCAGGTCAGAAATAAATGAAAAAGAAATGAAGGAAACAATAGCAAAGATCAATAAAACTAAAAGCTGGTTCTTTGAGAAGATAAACAAAATTGATAAGACCATTAGCCAGACTCATCAAGAAAAAGAGGGAGAAGACTGAAATCAATAGAATTAGAAATGAAAAAGGAGAAGTAACCACTGACACTGCAGAAATACAAAGGATCATGAGAGATTACAAGCAACTCTATGCCAATAAAGTGGACAACCTGGAAGAAATGGACAAATTCTTAGAAATGCACAACCTGCCGAGACTGAACCAGGAAGAAATACAAAATATGAACAGACCAATCACAAGCACTGAAATTGAAATTGTGATTAAAAATCTTCAAACAAACAAAAGCCCAGGACCAGATGGCTTCACAGGCAAATTCTATCAAACGTTTAGACAAGAGCTAACAGCTATCCTTCACAAACTCTTCCAAAATATAGCAGAGGGAGGAGCACTCCCAAACTCATTCTGCGAGGCTACCATCACCCTGATACAAAAACCAGACAAAGATGTCACAAAAAAAGAAAACTACAGGCCAATAACACTGATGAACATAGATGCAAAAATCCTCAACAAAATACTAGCAAACAGAATCCAACAGCACATTAAAAGGATCATACACCATGATCAAGTGGGGTTTATCCCAGGAATGCAAGGATTCTTCAATATATGCAAATCAATCAATGTCATAAACCATATTAAGAAATTGAAGGAGAAAAACCGTATGATCATCTCAACAGATGCAGAGAAAGCTTTTGACAAAATTCAACACCCATTTATGATAAAAACGCTCCAGAAAGTAGGTATAGAGGGAACTTTCCTCAATATAATAAAGGCCATATATGAAAAACCCACAGCCAACATCATCCTCAATGGTGAAAAACTGAAACCATTTCCACTAAGATCAGGAACAAGACAAGGTTTTCCACTCTCACCACTATTATTCAACATAGTTTTGGAAGTTTTAGCCACAGCAATCAGAGAAGAAAAAGAAATAAAAGGAATCTAAATCGGAAAAGAAGAAGTAAAGCTGTCACTGTTTGCAGATGACATGATACTATACATAGAGAATCCTAATCTTAAAGATGCTACCTGAAAACTACTAGAGCTAATCAATGAATTTGGTAAAGTAGCAGGTTACAAAATTAATGCACAGAAATCTCTTGCATTCCTATACACTAATGATGAAAAATCTGAAAGAGAAATTAAGGAAACACTCCCATTTACCATTGCAACAAAAAGAATAAAATACCTAGGAATTAACCTACCTAAGGAGACAAAAGACCTGTATGCAGAAAACTATAAGACACTGCTGAAAGAAATTAAAGATGATACAAACAGATGAAGAGATATACCATGTTCTTGGATTGGAAGAATCAACATTGTGAAAATGACTCTACTACCCAAAGCAATCTACAGATTCAATGCAATCCCTATCAAACTACCAATGGCATTTTTCACAGAACTAGAACAAAAGATTTCACAATTTGTATGGAAACACAAAAGACCCCAAATAGCCAAAGCAGTCTTTAGAAAGAAAAACGGAACTGGAGGAAACATTCTCCCTGACTTCAGACTATACTACAAAGCTACAGTAATCGAGACAGTATGGTACTGGCACAAAAACAGAAATATAGATCAGTGGAACAGGACAGAAAGCCCAGAGATAAACCCATGCACATATGGTCACCTTATCTTTGATAAAGGAGGCAAGAATATACAATGGAGAAAAGACAGCCTCTTCAATAAGTGGTGTTGGGAAAACTGGACAGCTACATGTAAAAGCATGAAATTAGAACACTCCCTAACACCATACACAAAAATAAACTCAAAATGGATTAAAGACCTAAATGTAAGGGCAGATACCATCAAACTCGAAGAGGAAAACATAGGCAGAACACTCTATGACATAAATCACAGCAAGATCCTTTTTGACCCACCTCCTAGAGAAATGGAAATAAAAACAAAAATAAACAAATGGGACCTAATGAAACTTAAAAGCTTTTGCACAGCAAAGGAAATCATAAACAAGATGAGAAGACAACCCTCAGAATGGGAGAAAACAGTTGCAAATGAAGCAACTGACAAAGGATTCATCTCCAAAATTTACAAGCAGCTCATGCAGCTCAATATCAAAAAAACAAACACCCCAATCCAAAAATGGGCAGAAGACCTAAATAGACATTTCTCCAAAGAAGATATACAGATTGCCAACAAACACATGAAAGGATGCTCAACATAATTAATCATTAGAGAAATGCAAATCAAAACTGCAATGAGATATCATCTCACACCAGTCAGAATGGCCATGATCAAAAAAATCTACAAACAATACATACTGGAGAGGGTGTGGAGAGAAGGGAACTCTCTTGCACTGTTGGTGGGAATGTAAATTGATACAGCCACTATGGAGAACAGTATGGAGTTTCCTTAAGAAACTAAAAATAGAACTACCATATGACCCAGCAATCCCACTACTGGGCATATACCCAGAGAAAACCATAATTCAAAAAGACACATGCACCCCAATGTTCACTGCAGCACTATTTACAATATCCAGGTCATGGAAGCAACCTAAGCGCCCACTGACAGACGAATGGATAAAGAAGATGTGGTACATATATACAATGGAATATTACTCAGCCATAAAAAGGAACGAAATTGGGTCATTTGTAGAGACGTGGATGGATCTAGAGACCATCACACAGACTGAGGTAAGTCATAAAGAGAAAAACAAATACTGTATGCTAACACATACATATGGAATCTAAAAAAAAAATGGTCATGAAGAACCTGGGGGCAAGATGGGAATAAAGATGCAGACCTACTAGAGAATAGACTTGAGGAGATGGGGAGGGGGAAGGGTAAGCTGGGACAAAATGAGAGAGTGGCATGGACATATATACACTACCAAACGTAAAATAGCTAGCTAGTGGGAAGCAGCCGCATAGCACAGGGACATCAGCTCGGTGCTTTGTGACCACCTAGAGGGGTGGGATAGGGAGGGTGGGAGGGAGGGAGATGCAAGAGGGAAGAGATATGGGGACATATGTATATGTATAACGGATTCACTTTGTTATAAAGCAGAAACTAACACACCATTGTAAAGCAATTATACTCCAATAAAGATGTTAAAAAAAAGAAAAGATGTGGTATATATATATAATGGAATACTACTCAGCTATAAAAAAAGAATGAAATAATGCCATTTGCAGCAACATGGATGGACATAGAGATTATCATACTAAGTGAAGTAAGTCAGAAAGAGAAAAACATACCATATGGTATCACTTATATGTGGAATCCAAAATGTAACACAAATGAACTTATCTATGAAACAGAAACAGACTCACAGACATAGAGAACAGACTTGTGGTTGCAAAGGGGGAGGAGTGTAGGGGAGGAACGGACTGGGAGTTTGGGGTTAGCAGATGCAAACTATTATATATAGGATGGATAAACAACAAGGTCCTACTGTATAGCACAGGGAACTATATTCAACATTCTGTAATAAACCATAACAGAAAAGAATATGAAAAAAATATATATATATATAACTGAATCACTTTGCTGTACAGTAGAAATTAACAAAACGTTGTAAATCAACTATACTTGAATAAAAATAAATTAAAAAAAAAAAAAAGAACTAGCGTGTCTTCTATGAGCTCCGTGGGTTAGGTACCTTGATATCAGAACTGCCACGAAAGGCACGTTTTTGTGTCATGTGGAAACACAGGAGAAACACCCGTCTCTAGCCAGGAGGGTTATTAGGGAAGACTTGCCAGGAAAGTTGCTACTTGGTTTAAATTTTTAAGATGAACGAGCAGGGCAGGCAGAAAACTGAACGCTGATGCAAAATCACTGAGGGCTGCAGGCGTAGGGTTCTGAGAAAGTTCCAGTCTGGTCTGCCTGAAACTAGAGCCAGCACCTCTAAGAGGCAGGGCTATGAGAAATGCTGGTAAGGTTCATAAAGAGCTTTGGAAACCAGACTGAAGAGTTTAGTCTTACTGGGCTGAACATGCACTGACCCACTGAAAAACTGCTTTCTAGATTAAATTCCCAATAGCAACAGCTTTTTCTAAAAGTCAGGGTTGAGGATAATTCTGGTTCTTCAACATTTCTAATTTGCTGGATACTGTTTCAAACCTTCACTCTATTTACTGTTCTGTGACGAGGCCAACTTCTTTTAAAATTAAATATTTGTGTCACAAGCTGTAGACAAAATTGTTAGGAAATTCTGAGCCCCATGCTTTGTAGAGCAATTAGGCAAGCAACAAGGGTATCCCCATGAACATCATTTAGAACAAATTGACCTGGGATGTACTCTTTTTTTTTTTTTTTTTTTTTTAATTTTTTTTTTAAGGCATTGTTTACTTTGTTTATTTATCCATTTTTGGCTGTGTTGGGTCTCCATTTCTCTGCGAGGGCCCTCTCCAGTTGTGGCAAGCGGGGGCCACTCTTCATCGCGGTGCGCGGGCCTCTCACCATCGCGGCCCCTCCCGTTGCGGGGCACAGGCTCCAGACGCGCAGGCTCAGTAGTTGTGGCTCACGGGCCCAGCCGCTCCGCGGCATGTGGGATCCTCCCAGACCAGGGCTCGAACCCGTGTCCCCCGCACCGGCAGGCAGACCCTCAACCACCGCGCCACCAGGGAAGCCCCTGGGATGTACTCTTTAATGACAATGAATCTTGTTATCAACATGCTATATACAAAGTAATGCAATTAACCTGGGGTTTTGTCTTCAGCTGTAAATTTTTTGGTCTAGGTTTTATGACTTAAAAGAAAAATCCGTGAACTTTCTCTGAACCAAAATAATTTGGACATGTTTACTAGGAGATATACAACTACAGATAAAAGAGCCATGGTGCCTTTGCTAGAGTTCTCTTTACTCACCTTTCTTTTATCTCTTTTTAAATCTGGGGTGTTTCTTTTTACAGTGGTTCTTAAATCAGTAGAGACTATTACCTGACAAACACTTTCAAAGTACAGGAGCCTGGTCCTCTGCCAGACTTCTTAAACTGAAATGTCTAGGAATGGGCCCCAGACACTGACTACAAAAACCAAATCATAACTTTCATTCTGGCTTGATAAGCATTTACAATTATTGTTTCTTTCAAGATTTGGGTCAACGTAATACTTAAAGAAATAACTACATGACATTTTTAATACTTTTGCTAATTATATAATATAGTTAATGTTTAGGGACACATAATAATGTTGAGCAGCAGATCAGGAGTAAAGTTTCGGAGACGCTGGATTTGAGACGTCTATTACACAGCAAGTGCCATGTCCGTAAGGGCAGTGGAAGTCTAAGCTTGGAGTTCAGGAGAGAGATCAAGGCTGGAGAGAGAAGTTTGGGAGGCCCCAGCATATCAACATTAATTACTGTTAATCAGTGTATATCTGAGTCAAACTTCAAAGACTATACAACACTGAATACAAGTGAGAGTATGTTAGGTCATTAAACGAGAAAAAATAGTCAAATGACCTCCCCCATATTCCTTTCAAACACTTGGACCATCCCTTCTTTATTCTACCCCAGTTAAGAACCACAGCACTGGAAAACTACCTCAATACTTTTCATTCCAATCTCTACCTCAGTAACACAGTCCCTCCTCGCTCCTTGATTGAGTCACCAGTTCACCAATCCTTGCATTAAATGTTTTTCTTCTTCATATACAAAGTACCCAGAAAGACAGAAGTTGTTTAGCTTGGAATGCAAGTCATAAATGACCACTTGATTTCAAAACTTTCCACTGAAGCCTGTCCTGATGAAAACCTTCACAGAACATGCCTTACTGCTACCATCTTCCAGTAAACACATGGATATGAGTTTGACAACTGGCTTTGGTGGCAACCATCCAGAAGAAAAAGTTACATAGGTGTTAATTTTCTAATCAGCCTCTCCAGCTTTATTTCTCACCACCCTCCAGCTCTTCTCCCCCAATCTAAACGTATTAATGCAGTCCATTTTTTAAAAAAATGCAATCTGCATTTCCTCACCTCTGTGCCTTTGCACTGCTTCTCCCTTCCTCCCTCTCCTGCATCTAGCTATTGCTCCTGTCCTTTGACACTATGGGGACCAAGTAATTTACCATACAACTGAGGATGCTTTAGAGAGTAAAAACAAGCAATAAAAATTAGCAGATGTTAACTGATCTGTAACAGGAGGAAACTGGAACCGCCCCCAAGCAAACCAAGACCTATAATCATCCTATTTGAGACTCCCGACCTTCGCTGCCAACCGTGTAGGCGCCACAGCATCCTGCTAAAACCACTACATCCACCGCATCTTATCACTGTTAGCTCACACTGCATGCTTTCCGATGGCAGAAACGTCCTAACTAATTGCCAGGTGTGTTCAGTCACTGGCACCAAGCAGATACTCATTAAGTTTTGATTAAATGAACAAATGACAACTAAGGGCTTATTTAGCATACAATTTCCCACAAAGTGTCCTTTTCATATAAATGTCCAAAAAATTCAAATGGAGATAGCAGAGATCGTACACCAAATGCTTTTTCTCTAAAGGAGTATCTTGCAGCTTCAGTGTTTTGTCTCTTATAAGAACAGGCTATCTTTAGCACTTATTTAACCTTCATTCGTTTAACAAGTACTTACTTAGATCCTACTATGTGTCAGGCAGAGTCTTGTGTGTTTGGGACTCATCAGTGAGCAAAACAAAGATTAAGAGCTGGGACTACTATAAGGTAATAAGGTAAGTAAGGCACTCACTTTGGAGCATAAGAGGGCACCAAAAAAAAAAACAAACCCAACGAACCTCAATAATTGAGATGAATAATATTTTAAAATATTTTTAAAGTAAAAGCTAATCCAAAAATGATGAATAAAATATCAACATTTTTCAATAAAGACAGGATGAGTATTACTGACCTTTTGCCTCAGCCTCCAATATGACTTGGCCTGGCACTGTTAGTGATCCTACTTTTACTTCAAGTGTTGATTTTTTTTTGCATCAATTTTTATTTTTTAAAATACTGCGTTTGGGAATTCCCTGGTGGGTCCAGTGGCTAGGACTCTGTGCTCTCACTGCAGAGGGCCCGGGTTCAATCCCTGGTTGGGGAACTAAGATTCCGTAAGCTGCGTGGCACAGCCAAAATAGTAATAATAATACTGCCTTAAATTATTACTCCTCTTGATTACTGGGTTGTTTTTGTTTCTCCCCACCTCTCTGGAAGTTTTGTTCTTGAAGTGGGTGTCTCACTTGCCTGACCCTAAGTCACTGCCCTTCAAAGATCCCTGCTCACCTGGAGGGTGGCTTCACGGAGAAGAGATATCTGAGCAAAAAGACTTGCAAGACATGAAGGGGTTGGCTGAGTGGATTCTGGGGAAGATGAAGAAATAGCAAGAGCAAAGGCCCTGGGGCACCAGTGTGCCTGAGACAATTAAGGAAGTGCAAGGAAGCCATGAGTTAGCAATTGAGATGAGCTGAGAGGTCATGGGGAGGTCAGATCACAGAGAATTCGAACCCATGCTTTCATCCTTTAACAATCCTAAGAATCACCTGTGCTTCTTGGTCCTGATTTAGCGGCTCTGGGGTGGGGCCTGAGATTCCACAGTTTTAACAAGTTTCCAGCTGATGCTGGTACTGTTGATCCACAGCGAGCAACAACGCCAAGTCTAGGCTGCTAGAAGCTCTTGGGCCCTTTGAGTAAAAGGAGAACCAGTGCAGGGTCTGAGCAGAAAGGGACATATTCTTTCTCGTGTTTCAACAAGGATCACTCTAGCTGCTGTGTTGGGAATAGGTTCTAGATGAGAGTCACACAGAAGCAGAGAAACCAACTAAGAGGCTGATGTATTAACACAGGTGAGAGATAATGGTGAGCTGGACCAGGGTGGTAGCAATGGAGGGGAGAGGGGAACTGATTCTGGGTATGTTTGAAGGCAGAACTTGCAAGATTTCCTGACAGAATGGATATAAAGTGTGAGACAAAGCCAAGAGTCGGGGCTGACTACGAGGTTTTTCTGGTTTGAGCATGTGGAAGGATGGAGTTCACATCCATTATTCTGGGAATAATTCCAAACAGCACAGGGTGGGGAACATCAGCTCAACTTGGAATGTTAAGTATGAAATGTCTATTGCACACCAAGTGGAATGTCAGGAAGGCATATGGAGCTCTTTGGAATTTGGGAGAGAGATCTTGCCTGGAGAGAAAAGTTTGGGAGTCCTTCAAACATCGTAAGCCACAGTTAATTAGCCAATTATATGAGCCACAGTGGATACTAAGCAAAGACAAACCTTGAAAATTTTTTTATCTAAAAATCTATAGTCTTGCCTTAGGGCCCCTTCATTCTGAATTTAAGCCTTGTCCATAAAGAAACCCAAATGACATCTTGAGTGTGATGTCCTCACTGTTTTCCTCCCAATGCTCATATCCTCAAGCATAATTAAATAAATGAGAATCTTCCAAACCTGTTAAACCCGTAAGGTTCTGAATGTTCTGTGCCTTCTATAGATGTACTCAGGGACAGCTTACTCTCTTTCACTTAAACTTTTCAGAGGGCTGTGCAGAGCCTGGTATTGAGGTCAATTCAGAGGAACCTGAAAGAGTTTTGTATCTTCTGTCGCCGTACACAGACGACAGAGTAAGAATTCCAATGAAGAGTACTGCCTTGCCCGTCCAAGGCCAGTTGATGGCAGCCTGGATTCACATGACGAAAGGTCACTCACATACCATGTGAAATCCTTTCATCAGATTCAGCTCAATAAAAATCTCTTGAACACCTGCTACATACCGAAAACTGTCTCAAGTGCTGAAGATAGAAAACTCTCTTCCTAGTTATCGCCATGAAATCAACAGAAGAGGAGGGAAACCAAGGTAGAACTGAAGTTGGGGGACAGAAGCTTTAGTTAGCCCAGAGACCGCAAGAAAACACCTCCTTTCAAGAAGACAGCAGAAGAGACTCAGGAAGGAGGAGAGGTGTGAAAGCTGGAGATTGACAAATCATTAATAAAAAGAATGTTGGCAATTATTCATATGTTAAATATTGGCCTTGGCAAGGCTGCTTTGGCTACTGAAATCTGGTTTACTGATGCTAACCCAGTGTTTCCCAGAGTTTGGGGTGCATTAGAGTCACCTGGAGATCTTTAACAACTACTGCAGCCTGGCTCCCACCACGCCCCCCCCCAGACATTCTGATTTAATTGGTAAGAGGTGTGACCTGGGCCGAGGCATGTTAGTTCCCCAGGTGGTCCAAATGTTCAGCAAAGTTTGAGAACCACTGCTCTGGTTCTTCCACACCTAGTCATTTGGTATGTTGCTCCTCAAAGCTGGTTCATGAACAAACAGCATCAGCACCAGGTTAGAAATGTAGAATTTCAGCCCCACTCCAAACCTAATCTATCAGTTTGCCTTTAACAAAATCCCTGGGTGGTTCTAATGCACATTAGAGTGCCAGTAACATGGGTTTAGAGAGCATTTCTCTGACTTAAGGGGAGAGAGAGAGGAATTTTAAGGCAGTCATTCCTAATACATTATTTCCATTACCCTTTCCCATTATCTAACATGAGTGCACTTAGAAACTAACAGGAATCTGAAAAACTGAGAATACCCCTTTTCCAAAGTGTAAATTTGTCTCTACTCTGAACATGAAGTTTAATACCTATAGCTAAGTACAGGAGCCTATTCAATTCAAGCTGCTTTTTAATTTCCTTCCATTGTTTAGAAAGAGAGAGGAAAAGGAGGATCCTGCAAATTACCACCTGTTGAATGTTAGCATCAATATCAGCTCATTTCAGGAACAGTCTAAATACTACCATTTTCCGTCCACCTGGCTAATGAGATGACTGGCTTCTAAATTCTCTTTTTAATAGCCACAGTTGTCCTGAATAATTCCAAGTGTCATAAAGATAAATGAAAGTTTAAAATATTAAGGATAGACCAGTACCTCGTCTAGGAAAGCAGTTACATGTCCAAGAGATGAGGCGGGTAACTCTCCAAATAAAACTGTTTGAGAGAAATCATTTACTCCAACGTTTTCAGTACTCTTCTTGGCAATATAAACAAGTTTATGTTTTGCATCTCTTGGAATCTGAAACAGGAGTAACATAATTATTTCAAGTCCACAATGTAGCTTCCATGTTAACAGGCAGGATTTGCTGTATCTAACTTGTAAGTAGATTGCTAGCATGAGAAATAAAACCTGGCATCTTACCTACCTTTATAAATAAGATTGCTCCACTGCTCTTCTGCAAAGTTTATACAATTTTCTTTGTTCTTTTATAATGTTAATTTCACAGTATTATTGGTGTGGAAAGTCACCTTTCAAAAGCATGTCAATTAGGATCATCATATACCATAAAGTCTCATATTAAACAAATACATGAAGAAATTAGAATGTTTCCATCTTAGCAAAGGTTATTCTTTTGTATAACATTTTCCTGTTCAGAAGTAAGCCAAACCGAGATAAAGACCAAGAGGTTAAATTGTATTTCTATACTCAAAGCAGTGTTTAATCAAGATATTCTAACATTTCCATAACTATCAAGTCATTTCTTCAGATATCATGACTGTTTAACTTAAGTAGTACTAAACTGTTCTTGTCCACTCCACTGACAAACTTTTAAAATTAGGAGAGTAGCAAAACAAAAACAATTCAGAACTCACAAAACCCTAAGGCTAACTGCAGTTACTCTCTTTCTTCTCTGGGATCCTGTTTCCCCGCCATTATTACGACCACATCTAGTGATGATGGCATCACTTTACAACATTGACAGTGAGGCATCTCAAGATTCTAAATCTTGCTCCAAAGTCTTTGCAAACTCTTTAAGTACAAATGCTGTGATCGTAGGTGATACGTTAACCTTCAAGTGTACCAGAGGTCTAGATTTAAAAAGGTAAAAGGAAAAAAAAAAAAAAAGGGAGGGGGTAGGGAGAGAGAACTGTCCTGAGCGCAGATTGCCAGGCAATTCTTTCTTAAAAGGAGTCCTAAGTATTATTCGTTAGGATGAAGTGTGGTTGACAGGCAGACTGAGCCATGACAAGTTATCTGGGCTTCGCCAAACACCACATTTGGCTCCGGAGTGACACAAGAGCGATTTAAAGAAAAGTATCTGGCAAAGAGAACCTACCTCGCGCCTCACGCCCAGGCAGCTGAAGGACGCGCTGCTTTTCCTGCTTTATCTGGATGGAGCAGGCGCAAAGGCTGACCTTCTAGAAAACTAACCAACAGCCGCTTAACAGCAGAGTGGGCGCACGTGGGGCACTCTGCGGACTCTCGGCAGGCACTTGATTGAAGTTTTTTAAAGCGCCCGAATATGTGCCCCGAGAGAACCCAAGGAAGCACAACTGGCCTGTCCCGCTCAGGTGTCCGCCAGGCTGGGCGGGAGGCGTGACCTGGTTCCCTCGCCCCTCGCCCCTTACCTGTTGCGACGCCGCGAGCCGCTCCACGGCGTCGACGCTGAACACAAGGCAGGCGGGGCTGGGGCTCTCCAGAAACTCCCCCAGGACCTGCCGCTTGTCCTCGCTCTCCAAATGCTGGTTCCATTTCTCCTCCGGGAGCCCCAGCATCTGCTCCAGACGGCCGCCGACGAAGCGCACCCGTGCGTCCTGGGCGAAACTCCGCGCTCTCCTGGCCGCCGCCACCTCCTCGTCTTCGTCCTCCTCTTCATACTCCACCAGGCCCGCCGCCTCCGGGCCGGCGCCCGGGGTTAGGCGAAGGGTCGGGACTTCCCGGAAGCCTCCCGCCTCCCGGGCTGCCACCCGGGCTGCCATCCAGCACGTCTGAGGGGACGCGGGGCTGGCCGGCTCCACGCGCGCGCCCCTGCCCAGCCCCGGGTAGGCGAGGCCACCTCCACACTCGCGCTCCGAGAGGCGCCCACCTCCTCCAGCGATCACCGGGAGCGCGGCCGCTACTCCCACACCTGCTCCCACTTGGCAGCCGGCGTCTGCGCGCACTGCGAGCGCAACGCCCCAGGGCTCTGGCGGGCCTTGAGCCTCCGCGTCTCGTTTCCAGGGGAACGGCGTCCCCGCCCCGGCCCTCTGGGGGCGGAGTGAGAGTGGAGGGGAGGAGCGTGCCCTCGACAGGCGTGAGCCACTCGGTGGCCTCCTGCGCTGCCCTCTGGCGCCCTGGCACACTGGACATCTTGGGGCTTCCGGGAAGGGAGACTCGCAACCCAGTATCGATTAACTGCTGTGTTTTGAGCAGCGCTGGGTTGTGCTGAGCTCCGTGCTAACTCCATCCCCTTGATTATTTTATTTAATACCTAGAAAGGCAGGGCTTCGACTGGTCAGCTTATTTAATGAGCAAAGAAACTAAGTCACAAAGTGACTAAGCAACAAGGAGATGGTGGAACCGGGATACAGGACTCGCGCCGAGGGCTTTTAATTTACCTTGCCCATAGCTGTTAGAATGTTTCCAGAAAAGAACCAACACTGCAATTCAGCTTTCCTAGTTGTGGCAATCCAAGATCTAGCTATTCAAAATCCTGATTCTGAACCTCACCTGCCACTTACTGGAATGTTAATACACCCAATGAAAGAATGCATGACGTCTTTGTAAATAGCAAAGTGCTCTGAAAATACATAGAATTATTATTCAATCCAAGAGTAAAAGCTCAAGGGAGAAAAGTTCCAGATTAGTAACAGTCTCCGTGATGCTGAAATGGAGTTCAGTATGGTCTATTAATGACATTTGTTGAGACTGAGTTAGCCAGAATTTTGAGGGGCAGTCCTCAAACTAAAGTTTTTTTAGTCCTTTCCATTTGTTCATTTCAAAGTAAAAACTTCAAACCCCTTGTTTCCCATAGGAACTATGAAAGGGTGTTGCCCTCAATAATCCATTATAATAACTGATTATTGATAAATAGGTTGTATCCAGCAAGATTTGGTGCCTCAACAGTTTTTCTTTTTAGGATGTCAGTTGTGTCTGATAACCACCTGTAAGATTTTCTAGTTATATCATCAGACGCTTGAATGAACACAGGCTCCTGGAAAGCCTTTATAATGAACACAAGCTCCTGGAAGGCTGTTTTCTATGGTCCAGAGCAATTCTTGGGGCACCCAGTGGCTACTAAGCAAGCCTGGAAATCACTGTAAACACCTTACAATGCTTCTTAGTCTCTCCTCTCATGCCTATATTCTACCTTTGCATCCCCTACCCCAGAGACACAGGAATTCTGTAAATAAGAGTTGAATTAAATTGAAGTGAAAAACCACTTTAAAATTCAGCAGAAAAATTTAAATCATAGTGTTACTATTTAAGTACAATTTTCAAAAAGTTACATAGTAACTCAAAATATAGAATGAAGACACGTCAAAGATGTCTTCAACTCATTAATGAGGATATCAACAAAATGGTGAAGTTGGTTCCAGGAGAATCAGAGAAAGAGATTCACAGGCAGTGGAGAAAGACTACTGAAATAATAAGGTTGCTAGGTTAGACACAATACTCCTTAATGTCCTATAGGACAATATAATCTTGACTTTCGTTTTGGGTTTTTTAAAAAAATTGTGTATTTCAGAAGTAATTTATATTTGTAATGAACAAAAATCTGCAGTTAACTGCAATTAACAGAAAACCCAAGTAATAGTGGCATACAATAAGAACATTTATAATCTCACCCAATAAGTCCGGTTGTAGAAGAGCCATGGGTTGGTTAACACAAGGACTGTGGGATGAGATTGTTGTTCGTCTCCCTTTTCTGTGGTCTCCAACCCGTCAGTTATTCTCCTATCATGGATGCTAAGTGGCAATCATGTTTTCTAGCATTCCTTGCAGGTGACAAAGTCCAGAAGCAAGAAAACAGCATCTTCATTTTTGCATAAAGAAAACTTTCTGAAGCCCTCCAGAAGATGTTCCCTTTCATCTGATTGGCCAGTATTCCATCTCATGTCCATATCTAAACTTGGGTTTGTCAAGGGAAATGAGATCAAGATCCAACTCCAGCTTCCTTTTAAGTATATGCCCAGTAGGAGGAGCCTGAGCAAAATCTGGGTTCTGCTAGTAAAGAAAAAGGGTAAAAACTGTCCACTTGGTAGTCAACCAAGAAAGGTATGGATGTGTTTTTTTCTCAGATTCCCCATATACGTATAACATCATGGGAAGTATCTCTTTACACTAACACAATTTCCCAAGAATTATGAAGACTTTATTACTTTTTTCCCCCTAAGTGTGGCTAAACATTAAAAGAATTTTATTCTTGGAGAAGCCTGGACTAAGGTCAACTTGAGATTTTGGAAGGAGAAAAAGGAAAACAGAGTAAAATTGAGAAAACTATGTGATTTGAGGAATTTTACTGTCTGGATTTCCAGAGATATCAAGACAGAAACAAGTGGGTAAAGGACAAATATAATGGGGAGCCGCTGTTGAGGCCATCAGATATGTGCCATGGTCAAGAGTGGGGGCAGAGAAGGGTTGTATACCAAGTAAAGAGACATGGAAATCAAAGGCAGGAATGTCAACTCATAAGGTCAAGGCCATTCAAAGCAGATATAAAACAATAGTTAAGCTACAGTTTCTTACCACTGCTGGTTTTGATTTAAAAAACAAAACAAACAATAACAACAAAAAACAACCTAAAGCATCTTTGCAGAGTCTAAGCATGAATTTAGGAGATAGAGGGGGAAATGTAGTAGAAAACCAACAGATATGCAGGAAAGAATAATTCCGTAACATTTAGAGAGAAAATTCTGAGGTGTACTGGAAATGACTGACAGAAGCAAGCAAACAACAAGGACCACAGGACTCTCTGGAGAGGAAATCCTCCCCAGTCCTTAGTGTAATCTCTTCCTGTACCTGTATGATGTACTCTACCTTGCATTATAGTTATTTGTGCAGCTTTCTTATTTTCCCTTATTAGCAACAAAGCCCTTTGAAGGCAGGTGCTATCAGGGACTGTGCCATTTATTTATTTTACCCCCTGCAACATCTAACACAGACCCTCCAGCAATACTACTGTTCGAATATTTGTTGAATTGAAATAAGCACTTCAAAATAAAATGCCAACAAGGGAAGGACTTCTGTAACCCAAAAAATTTTAGTCAAGGAAAGGGTTAGAGCCTCTGAAGGGAGAAGAGAAAAATAAATGTGTAAAAAGAGATGAATTAATTTAATTAAGAGAACAAAAAAGAAGTTTTATTTCTGGAGCACTAGTTCCAGAGAAGGAAGAGGATTTAGAGATTAAATAAATTCTACAAAAGAATATGAGTTAAGTTGAAGGGAGTATAAACACAATTATTTCTGAATATCTCCTACATCTTATCAAACACATTATTATTTCTATTCCTGCTTGTTAAACCTTTCTTTGAAATCAGAAATGAGGAGAAAGCTGAGAGAAAGTGCTCAGAGTTGGGCACAGGTGGGAATTAAATGAGGATTCGTGATCCCTCCCCCCCGTGGAGGCAGCACACACATTTGTCTAGTGCTCAACAGTTTACAAAGCCCTTTCATAGGTGCTACTTAGTGGAGAGATTTGAGGAGAGCAGTGTGTTTATATCAGGTAAATCTGCCTTTCTCTTTTCTATTTACATTGCTGATGTACCCATTGTAAAGCTACTAAGCTTTCTTCCTAAACCAGTAAGCACTGTTTGCATTCTTGCTTTTCTCCCTTAATATATATTTATATTCCTAATATGAATTCCTAATATATATATATTTATATTCCTAATATGAATTGTTCCAGGATATAGAATATCACATATAATTTGTAATATCCCCAAATCTCCAAGTATTAGAATACCCTAATTGAATGCCCAAATTCTACCAGCACCAAGAAGTCCCCAAAGCTTTCCCAGCAAGTCCAGCTCCTTACAGAGAGGGCATTCTCTGTGACACACAGCAAGGTTACTTGGGCTGGGAAAGGTTAGAATTAATAAAACATCCTTTCAGTGCACACTAACAGTTCTTTTCCTGTGGCCATCCAAACCCGTAACTCCCCATGTAAACAGACAATGCAAATAAAGTAATCTCCTGTGAATCTCAGTAGTTTGATCCTGAAATGGTCAACAAAACTACAGTTGGCAAGCTCAAGGTGTTGAGGAAGACAGGGGATCGATGGAAGCAGAAAGGAAATAAACATATCTTGAAGTGTAGTTCATTGATTCTGTGATGCACCTTTTTTCACATTTTAACATCTCTGCACTTGGGGTCTGTCTTACTTTTGTGGTCTGCCAAGAGGCATGTCTGTGGTCGTTATTACTGCCCATACATCTGCAACAAGACTTGCAAAATGGAACATTATCAGCACAGAAGACATTCCTGGAGGTAACAGTGGAGCATTCTTTTAAGAAACGCTACATCATTAATACTCTTCATGGCACACTTTGGAGTATACACCTACGTGTCCACTGTTCACATTCAGCTAGGACACCAGTATAGCCACACTGGTTATTAAAATGCTGAGATAATTCCATACTGGAATATAAACAGCCACTCTGGTTCCCAATCCCCCTACTACCACCCCATGACCTCCCCAAGATCTAGCAACTGAAAGAGTAATGCCAGGGGGGTGGGGGTGGAGGGATGGATGGGGGTGTGGAGTATAGGATGGAGAAACAGGGAGGGGCTCTGGGACCTCCCTCCAATCAATCCCTTCTGATTGATGGGTGCTGTGCTGTGTCTGTTATTAAAATTTGACTGTTATCTCTGTATCTATAATAATCAGGAACAATAATTATTGTTATATTCTTCTGTTTACAGGGAATGAACTGAACTTGGAATAGGGTAACTCTTAGTCTGATAGCTAAATATGTCTAAATTTTGATTGGGTGCTGTAGATTCTTGAGGACAAAGCAATGTCCTCTGGATTCACAAGCTTGATGTATTTTAGGCCAAGTTATAGCTCACCTACAAAAAAAATAATAAAAGAGTTATTTTTTTAGAGATCATAATTACTTTGAGAGTATTCTGAACAATGCCAGAGTTAAAAGACATATTTAGTAAGAGGCATAAATACTTAAATCATAAATCTGATCAATATTTCTGTTAGAACAAAATGTATAAACTGAAGACAAATATTTTATGTGAATATATTCTCTGGTGATTATTACCTCTTTTCTCATTGCATTAATTCTTTAAAGAATTTGTTAAGATCATGGATTTGAATAAGGATACTATTTAAAATAAAATTAATATTTTAAAAACATTTTGTAAACAAGGTAACACTTTTCCTAAAAATACAGAACAATAAATCTTAGATCTACAAAATGATCAGTAAAATTCTTTAGGAAGGTTCACCCTTTTTTCTTTTCCTATTTTATGTCAAAGTCTGTATTTAGAATTGGACATAAGAATAAAAGTACTCCCAGTTACTTATGGAATTGGTGGACATACTTACTAGACTGGTTTTTTTTTCCTTCTTTTATTAGTTTGTTTGATGTATTTTTTTGAAGCATAATTGACCTACAACACTATGTTAGTTCCGTGTGTCCAAGATACTGATTCAATATTTCTATATGTTATAAAATGATCACTGCTTACACAGACTTTTAATACAAATTGACATCCCCTGGATTTTGAAAAACAAAACAAACAAGAAAATAAATGAAGAACTGAGGTTCTTTTCATAGGACCCATAACCCTGTTCTAGTCATGATTTACTCCATAAAAATGAGAATTAAAGGTTATACATCATCATCAGAATAGGGCGTAATTTTCTAACAATATTACCTTTCTGTCCATATAATTATAGAAAATGAGAGGAAGCGACTATAATACAAAACCACAGTAACTTATAAACTTAATTCTGACTTACAAACTGCAATTAGAAATATATATGATGCTTCACCAAACATGCACACACACACACACATATTTCACATACATATATATATTTGACAAAGAATAAGCTAACATAAAAGCTTCAAAGACATAACACAGTTAAAGTCGTAACCATTTACAACATTGCTGAATTGAGTTGGAATCTTTTTTTAGTTAGCTTGCTCTTTGCCTTTATACTATTTTCCTCAACAGTGGTTTTCCAAACATGTTAGGGTGACCAAACATTTCAAAGCCATGATGCCCTTTAGAACCATGAGTTACTGATGTATTTAATTCCAACATAAAATTATACAAGCTAGGAACAATTTTACCAGCAGAAAATATAACCTTATTACGGCTTCCACATCTCAAAAATAATACTGCTATCAGTAAAATATTTATTAAACCACATTTCATAGCAAGATAATAAATAACACAATTTGAGCCAACGCTTCAAAGACGAGTGTGGGAGACAACTGCTCAAGTTTAATTTCCTCCTCTTTCCTGTGATTTGCTTTTGTCTGATCTTAGCTCCCAGGGTCTGACTTCTTGGCTCTCTGACTCGAGACTTGTTCATCTTAACCTGGCCCACCATGATCTGAGCCTTGGCTCCTCCCTGTGGATGCGGGCTTACTGCACTCCCATCTCTGCAAGTGCTGGCCAGCCCATCCCAGGAGTCGGGGAAAGGGATATCGAGGTGCTCTAGAAATCTAGCCAAGGGAGAGATGGAAGGAGGCAGGATTAATACAGAAAAGAGGAACAGCATCCCTTATGCCTGAATCTGGTGGCACACAATATGTGCTAAATGTACTGGCTGATTGGAAAAAGCATCTCTGCAGGTTAGCTTGGGAATGAAAGAGGCAAGTCAGAGTTAAGAACAGGATCTGAAGCCCAGTTAAGGTAGTGAAATGGAAGAGGTGCTGGAAGTGGGGGGCAGCAGCTAGCGGAGGTGCCTCTGAGCCTGGCAGGGCACAAAGCCAGTTTGGGCAATTTATTTGTTTATATCTTATCTTATTCCACAAAGAATCTGAAAAGCTAAGTGAAGATAGCTTAGAGCTCATAAATGCAGAGCATCCTATTCTTTTCTGAACCAAGTCTGAGAGGAAGTTGTCTAGGATAAGAAAAGGTTTGGACCCCAAAATGCACATTTTTTTTCATGGTTGCAATTTAACAGGGAACTGAAAACATAGGAGTACTTTTGCCCTCTAAGCTCAGGTTCATTTTGTTTATTTAAGTGTACCTCTAAACATAGGGGATGATTTTAGATATAGAAAATTTTCCACACGTTAACAACAAAAAAAAAGTTTTTGAACAGCAGATGGGCGGATGTTTCTGTTTTTCACTATTTGGTTTGCTTCTTGTTCACTCGTTTGGTTCTCTGCTATCACTTAGGTAGGCAAGTAGTTGAAATTAACATTTTAAAATTAGAAAATAACTAAGATTTGAAACTTTAATTTTTGCTTAGCATTGGGAAAAGATGACCATCATATAAATCTGAGATAGAAACTAGCTCATAGGTAGTTTGAGAAAAAATGTACAGTTGAATCAAGAAATTCTCACTAAAATTTCTTCTTTAAAATGGGATATTGAGCATTAACTTTTCAACATACTGGTACCCAAAGCATTTCAAGATTGGTCCAACTGGGAACTATTCCATCCTCCCTGCCCCCTTTTAGGTTAAGTTATGATAACAATAACTTCTACCTATTAAATACGATTGTGTCAGAGGCTTGAGAGTTACCTTATTTGATCCTCTTAAGACACCTAGGAGGTATTATTCCCATTTTGGAAATGAGAAAAAGAGGATGCAGAAGTGGTAGTCAGATAATTTGCCCAACGTTGTGTAGTAAGTGGCAGAACCAGGAATCAAGCCCACACTCCTCAGCCTCCCAGTTGGTGATCTCTGTGTCACACGGCTTTGCTTTTACCAGGGTGCTCAACCCTCTTCGTTATGAGCAGGCCTTTATCTCCATGGCAAGGATGCACCGCCACCTCTTACCTCTCTCCTGCTCTCCTCGTTTTTGGCCCCTCTAGACTATTGCGCTTCAGCTGTGGTCCAGTCAAGCTTAGGGCTCATCCCTTTCGCTGATTCCTCTTCCCCCAGCTTCCTCTCAGATACTGATCGGCAAGGGTTGCTTCCTCACTTCCAGTTTTACTCAGACATCAGTTCAGGGAGGCTTCCTGACCCCCCTAATTACAATCGCAGCCCCAGCACTCTTCATGTTTAGCCTACTTGTCCCCATTGCCCTTACCACTTTCAAATCTGCGTGAACTCTGTGAGGGCAGGGGATAGGGCTTTTTGTCTTATTCTTGGTCTGACACATGGATTAGTGGCTGGTACCAAACAGACCCTCAGTATTTGTCCAATGAATGGAGACTCAAAATACAAGCCTATTAGTCATCGCTATCATTAAGTCCTGAAGCAAATTAATGTCCAGAAGTAGAAGGGCTAGATAAAAATGTAGTTTTATGGAAACTATTGGTACAAATCTTTTATACAGAATTTTAGGGTATGTGTGTATTTTTAGGCCTATCTGTATTTCTTGCAGTCTTTCTTTCAGCAGCTTTAAAAACAAAACAGTTTTATGCTGAAGTTTGAACTTCCTAATCCAATCCTAATGTTATAGTGATATATAGCTAAAATGTTACACATAGCATATATTTTATCTATATACATGTACTTAATTTTATTAAAATACATATAGGAAACACAAAACCCTGTGGATATGTTTCCACTGAACAAAAATTTTAAACAGTGCCACAATTATGCAAAGGGATTACTGTTAACTGGAAACACAGCTACTGTTTCCTTGAAAAAAATTTTACTGTGGTAAAAATATTGTTTTTATGGAACATTTCAAATATCATAAGTGGATGTGAAAATTCCCCTTGACTATCACCCAATTTTCCTGGTTGACTTCATAAGAGAATGTACAATGTACTTAAGGCTTGAGTAACTGTACTTAACTGTGGGCAGCATAGTGATGCATGATTTATCAGGAAAGTACCTTTTCTATTTAAAGAGAATAGATTTTATGTCAGTACAGTCTAATACAAAATATGTAATTTGCTAACTCATTCGCTAAATCAAATCCTTATTGTAAAGAGCTGTTATATATATGTACATGCATACATAACTTGCTTTTCTGAGCTAAAGTACTATAAATAGCATACTGATTGCTTTTTATACATGGAAACTTGATTATTAAAATTCTGAAATCTAGAAACCCTATTAATTGGAACATTTTCCTCCAGGAGAAATTGCCCTAGCAGTTGCCAAACTATTACCTTAGACAAAAACGAAGGTTTGTACCATTTTCCTTCCTCCCTTACTCTTTGTTTCTTTCTTACTATTTGCACTTGAAATCACTCTCAGGTATCCAAAAATAAATTATTTCATTGCCACCTGCTACAAAGAAGAACACAGCCTAAGACGTACACTAATTAGCAACCCTTAGAAGAATGGAATACATGCCTTAAAAATCCTGCTACACAATTACAAGTTGGTTGTGTGTGAATCAGACATTATTGCTTGGGCAGTAAATACAGTAATATGTAATTCAGATGTATTGAAGAATAAAGTATTTATTTCTTGTACATACCTGAAGTCTGCACTCTTTAAGCATCTGAAATTTTAAATAAAAATAAACAAGCTATGCCATCATTTTTTCTTGATATCTTGGCTTTATCATGAACAGCATTGTGAACTATACCTTATTATATTTACAGCGTTGGCTGAGCACTGCTTCAACTTTCCTAACTTATTACACCAGTGGTTTTATGTCAACAATCTATGATATTCTGACATAAACTGCAGCAAGATCTTTTTTGACCCACCTCCTAGAGTAATGAAAATAAAAACAAAAATAAACCAGTGGAACCTAATGAAACTTAAAAGCTTTTGCACAGCAAAGGAAACCGTAAACAAGATGAAAAGACAACCCTCAGAATGGGAGAAAATATTTGCAAATGAAGCAACTGACAAAGGATTAATCTCCAAAATATACAAACAGCTCATGTAGCTCATTATCAAAAAAACAAACAACCCAATCAAAAAACGGGCAGAAGAGCTAGACATTTCTCTAAAGAAGACATACAGTTGGCCAACAAACACGTGAAAAGATGCTCAACATCACTATTTCTAATAATTCAAATCAAAACTATAATGAGGTATCACCTCACACTAGTCAGAACGGTAATCTTCAAAAAATCTACAAACAATAAATGCTGGAGAGGGTGTGGGGAAAAGGGAACCCTCTTACACTGTTTGTGGGAATGTAAATTTATACAGCCACTATGCAGAACAGTATGGAGGTTCCTTAAAAAACTAAAAATAGAACTATCATATGACCCAGCAATCCCACTACTTGTCATATACCTAGAGAAAACCATTAATTCAAAAAGATACATGCACTCCCAATGTTCACTGCAGCACTATTTACAACAACCAGGACATGGAAGCAATCTAAATGTCCATCAAAAGAGGAATGGATAAAGAAGATGTGGTACACATACAATGGAATATTACTCAGCCATAAAAGAAACGAAATTGTGTCATTTGCAGAGACGTTGATGGACCTAGACTGTCATACAGAGTGAAGTCAGAAAGAGAAAAATAAATCTCGTATATTAACACATATATGTGGAATCCGGAAAAACGGTAAAGATCATCTTATTTGCAAAGCAGGAACAGAGACACAGATGTAGAGAACAAACATATGGATACCAAGGGCAAAGGGCAGGAGATGGGATGAATTGGGAGATTGGGATTGACATATATACACTATTACGTATAAAACAGGTAATTAATGAAAACCTACTGTATAGCACAGGGAACTCTACTTGGTGCTCTGTGGTGACCTAAATGGGAAGGAAATCCAAAAAAAGAGGGGATATACATATATGTACAGCTGATTCACTTTGCTGTACAGCAGAAACTGACACAACAGTGTAAAGCAAATATAATCCAGTTAAAAAAAAAAATCTATGATAAAGTAAAAAGCATTACTTTTTTGTTATTTTCTTTGACTCACTGTTGGCTCCTGGTTCCTGGTTCTGAGTTTGAAGTTCCTAGAAGTCCAAGAATCAAACTGGTACTACCACATAAAAAATTAAAAAAAATAGAAAAAGTTTACTACTTGCATTATCCCTTTTATACAATATCATCCTGATGCTTCCAAATGTGAATTTTTCAGATAACTGAAGTATACATTTTTAGTTTGATACAAACCTTTTGAAAAATTTATTCCTTACTAATCTCGTTTGGCAGAGAATTAATTTAACTGTTTCTTGATTCAGGAATTGTTACGAACACATATTATTACACTAGCCATGTCTTTACCTTAGGGTTTTACTATACAACGCGATCTACCCAAACACTATGTAAGCCTTGATCGCTACAGATTTAAAAAGAATTTTTGGCGTCTTCTGTTAGTAAATCAATGTACTTCCCTGCGTAGATCAATGTACTTCCCTGCTGCCTAACATCCCCTGCCCCTCACTTGGCTGTATCTAATCTGGCCTGGGTTTGGAAGTCCGATAACTAGTTGTTATAGTAATGTATTCATTATGTCCGTTAAGGTGCTGCATGAGATTTGCAGGGCTCTCCCAAGAGGAAAAGACAATAGCTTCTGCTTATAGACTGTGGCATCTATATACATGGCATACATTGCTTCTTAGTGTTTCTGTAAGCTTAAACAACATCTTAATTATGTTTTCATTTTTAGGTCTTCCTACAATTTCCTAACATTTATCGCTTAAAAATATTTAAGTAAAAAATGTCCCTAAATCAAATTTTAATTTCCATACATGTCTAGAGCAATGGCTACAAATTAACATGAAATTTGAATTGGTGTTCTTTGGCGGTACATTCAGAGAAATGGTGACCAGATTTTAATACCAGGAATTATGAAGAGTTGCCAATATGTTTTCTAGTGAGAAGCATTTACTTTCCAGTGTTCATCATTATAAAAAGGTTGATAGTTCAAACAATTTATTGCTGTTTTATAGCATACATAATTAAATGAAGAAACATGTTAAACTCAAGGGAATTTTTAATAGGTTACTTGCAATTGTTATTGCAGGCAACAACTTGTACATGATTTTATTTCCAAATCCACAAAAAACAAATTTTATACAAATCAGCACTGTAAAAATGTCAATTACAGCCCCAGAGGCTTTGCTGGCAGAATAATTGTCTAAATTCTAGGATATGGGAAACAGGTTTTTTTCTGGACTCTTTTTTTTTTTTTCTTTTTTTTTTTTACAAAAAAAAATTTACAAGTGAAATGTTACTACAAAACTTTTTATAAGGAATTTTTGCAAAACATTTACATTTTACCATCAACTATTTCTGTTTTAAAATCATTATGTAGATTTAATACCCTATGCTGCACATCAATTTATGTGGGATGACAACTTAGTGACATGCATAAAAAAACACCACAAGGCATTAAAATGAAGACTTAAATACAAATATTGTTGCAATAAAACAGTTATAAAATTGAAAAATAGGACCTAAACATCATGCTTATCTAAGTTTGACAAATTAACTTTTTCTCCTAGATTACACACTTTTATTACTGCTCTCATGAGAGTGTGATAAATAATGACTTAACATCAAGTTCTAATGTAATCAGCAACACATACACAAACCTAACCAAAGAAAGTATACTGTAAGAAAAAACTATTCTAACACTGGAGTTCTACCATGATAAATACATAGCTTTGCACTGATAATTACAATAAAGAAAAGTTTTATAACAGTGGCAAAGGGAATGAACAGTGAAATGTCATTAAACAAGACTCTACTGCACATCTGTGCCCTATTACTTATAACAGCTATATCCCACTGAGTCAAATAAAGGACACTGAAATTTACGATTCTTATAAGACAGAAGAGTGGATTCAGAATGGTATGCAGAACAGACTGTCAAAAGATTTCTAATTTCAGTGGTGAAATGTGCACCTGCTAACACAAATTAATATATTTTATATGCTATAAAGCTATCCAGATTCAGTTTGTTAAATTTATAATAGGCCTCATTGTTGATTAAAAAATAACTTCGATTTCTGAGGAGCATACATAGGTATGCATTAAAATTGGTTCATGGAATAATGGTGCAGAGAGCTCATACTCGGTATTAACAACAACAAAAAGTGTCACTCTGAGGAAACATGATTCAAACATTACGAAAGTTTCTTTGCATAAAAAAATTTATAGCACTGATTGTGTAGCATAATGATAGATAAAATATATATTTGATGTTTCAGCTCCTATATAATAAAATTAAAATTAATACTACCAAATGCTCCTCTGTACCAAACAAAGCAACAAACTGATTCTGATGTTTTAAAGCCAGATACATCAGTTGTTAAGAGTACGTTAAATAAAATATACAAAACAATTTACAAAATCCAACTAAAATTTAAAGACTTTGTTACAAGTCTACAAAAGCTTTAAGAAACTTGAAATTTATAACCACAGTGTAAAAATTTTTTTTTCCTTTAATCTCAAAGCTTTTTTATACAAACTGAAAGCACAAAAGACCTTCAGTTTTATATAACGCTACAAAGGGCTGGCCTAAAGTGTACATAGTGTAAACAGTGATCATTACAGTATTTCTCCTTCATCAAAAATACAAGAAACATCACAATTTCGGAAGAGAATTCGCATGAGTAGTACTTTTCCTGAAATAATAGGGAATGCACAAGAAAACATACACCTATATTCAAACAATCCCCAAACTAATGGTGTTAATAAACCGAGCAGTTAAAAACTTTAGTTTTCAAATGGTCAATGCCAATTCCATTATAATTCTTTGTAAATATATTTTTAAAATATGAAATATCTTACTAATATTTAAGCTACTGGTATACTCCCAATTTTTTTTATATGAAACTTTTGGCCATCTTTCCTATTAAGACCCTTGTATAAACAATGAAATATTTTTTCTTTAGTCACTAATTGACTGAAATTATTCTGATTTTTAAAAAATAATTTTTGTTTCATAGTATCACATCTGTTATATATTTGTTAGGCTGTCTTCTTAGGGAAAATTCAGTTATTGGCATAACATAAAGACATTACTGTGTTATAAATTCTTAATCAGCCTCTAACACAGTGCTAGAAATAAAATGGGATTCGCTAATTTTTAGTAAAGAGGAAAACAGAAATTGTAATGCAGTTAAAAGATAATTTTCTGCTGGCCTTAAAAAAAGTGTGATAATTCTTTCTTTGGCTACCAAGTCAAAGCATAAAGAATTTTGCACATTGTCAACATAACTCATATTTACAGAATATGAAACTACAGAACGATTTAAACTCTATGCAAATATTTCCAATATAAACATTTAAAATGAACTTTGTGGTTCAACCTAGGGTTAGGAATATAATCAATCCTAACTTCAAAACCTTACCTGTTAAACTGCCTCATTTTATTTTTCTGAAGCTATTATGAGTTTTGTTTTCCCCCTAGTATTTTCCTAAGGTTTCAATCTAAAATTTAACCTAAGGTTTAGCTCTAAGTTCCCCTTGTGTCTCCAAATGGAGAAAGTACTTGGACTTCACTGATTGTCTGCATACGCACTACTACAATGTAGTGGTAATAAAGATCTGAGATAGCCTCTCAGATTACTTTTTTGGAACTTACCTAATTCAGCTGTTGAAGAATTTCTAATATTTAGAAAAGACGGCCAAAACTATTTTCAGTTGATTTTCCAAAAATCAAGCTAAGGAAATAAAGTATTATCTCTATCATCAGTTAACTATTTGTTTTCTGTGCTATTGCAAAAAAAAATAAATCCACATAAATTATTACTGACTGAATTTATAACAAAGTACTTTCAAAGAAAACAAGTCCAATTAAGGTCCAGCCTGCAAACTACTGAGGTCTGTCTTTTTAAACACGTTAACACATGATGTTAAGAAAGGGGAAGATTCAGTTTAAAAATTATGTGATAGATCTCCAAATAACTACAACATATAATATGGAGGAAATACTTTTCTATCTGTTTCCAGTACATCAGTTTGCTTTTTATATTTTTAAAAATTCAACACTTCATGTGCTGACCCAAAATCTTGGAATACTTAAAGAAGCCAAGAATGAAAACATGATTTCCTACTTTGTAATTCACCTGACCAGCCCATTTCCAGATTTTCAAATGTGTGTAAACTTAAGTGCAGCACTAGAGGTCTCTGTTATAAATAACTTTTCAGAATTCTTCCATGTTGGTTGAAACATTGGGAGTTGCTGGGTTTGAATCTTGAGAAATGGCTGCAACTGTGACAATTCTTGGGGAGCCAAGCACCTCTGTTACAGATGAGTCCAGTTCTCCGGAGGTAACAATGGCAAGAGCTGTCCCACCACCTTTCTTATTCTGGTGTGTTTTGACGTGTTTGGAGAGATGATCACTCCGCATAAATCTTTTAGAACATTCCGGACATTCAAATCTCTTTTCACCTAAACAGAAAAACAGTAAATGAATAGTAATTCACTTTATCTAAATGAAATTATAATTTAAAATAATTTATCTTCTGGTCATACTATACTTTTGAGTAGTTGCAAAATACTTCATGTTTTTATTTTAAAATGCCATCAAACACACAGTGCAGTACATGACTTTAAAGTCATGATTCTGCTAAGAACTGAAAATAAAAGCTGTTTCCTCAGTTTCCTTATCTACAAAATAAGAGGGTTTCTAACAGATGATCTCAAAAATCTCTTCCAGGTATAACAATACATAATGTTCAAGGCTCATGTCCGCCCTTCCTTAAAAACGATTGTCTAGGTTTTGAATATAATGCCTAGAAGCAGGAAATACCTTAGAACTACTTCAAATAAAATCAGTTAATAATTTTGTAGTGTACTGAGTTTCTTCACAAGGCAAAAATGAGAGTCGGGCAAACACTACATTTCAAATTTAACAGAGTTTTTAGGTCTCGCAGAATTAAGACTATTAGGTTCTGGTACACGGACTGATCCTCATACATTCTCTCTTTAAGTTATAAGATAGTTCTACTGGAATTAACTACTTCTGTATTTAAGAAAAAAGTCCTTTCATTTTTGTGTATAATGGGTGGGGCACATAAAAATTTGGTTAATTGGTATATCGTCACGTTCATAATGGATAAACTATTAGCTTTAGTCCTTCCCTTAAAATTGTTACTTAAGGGAAAGAAGCAATGTTTTCCCAGTCTGATAGTAGAACTTGGATAATAAGAAAATTCAATTCAGCTGACTTATTTTACCTGGCCCTGCTTTTGACTAATAGAAAATCTATAGGTTCAAGTTTGCCCATGTCAGATATTATCCCCTATTCTTTATATGTTTGTTTTATCCAAAAAAAATTGCATTTGAGGTGTCTCATTGAACTTTTCTTTCTCTTTCAGTCTTGAAAAATTAAATGAAAGGATAAATAAATGGTTGAGACAAAATTCTTAAAGACATTAAAAATAAAGGCAGTTAAGGTTTAAGGTAAAACGACTTGCATCTTATGAATGCTAACAGCCAGACAAGGGCTAAAAACAATTATGAGGGTTTATGTTTAGGATCAATCTTGAACTCTTTTATCTTTCAAGTTTCCCATTTTACTTCAAAAGAAAAATTCTAAGTGTACAAATTTAAAAGCTGGAAGAAATTTTAAGGATCTTATTTTACATTTTCATTTTATAGATGAGTAAGCTGGGGCTCAGAAATTAATTAATTTGCTTGGGAATCATACAATTTATTAATATCAGAGCAGAATTCAAGGCACCTGGCTTCTAGTTCAGGCTTTTTGTACTAAATCACCTGTAGTAGAGACCTCTGTTCTTTTACAGCAACAGTGGCCAAGAATAATCAGAAAGAAATCAGGTAGTGATGGCTTGAAGGCACGAGATCATTCAGTAAACACTGAATCAATGGGTGATCAACTTGTACACACTGGCTGTTTAATAAACATTTGTTAGCTGTGATATTCATGAGCTCAGTCATTTTTCAACAAATATTTGTGGAACATCTGTAATGTGCCAGGCACTGGTGATACAAATCTGAACAAGTCAGAGTCTCTGACTTGAAGAAGCTTCCGTTATCTTAAGAGAGTCATTTGTAACCACATGGAGCTACTGGTACCAAATGAGAAAGAAATTCAAGTCCCCTGCTACTCAGCAGCAAACTGTAAGATAAATGAGAAATGATGGGGACATGGTTTGTGTGTGGACTTTCTAGCCTACTCCTAAGAGGTGTGGGTATCCAATTAATTTCAAGCAATGAAAGTTGGCTAGAATCTCAAAATAAGTAAATAATGTTGTACAATTCAACTATCGTTAGGGGAATGACATTTCAGTTTATTAACCTTTTCCACAAAGAAGTGTGTTTTCTGTGGTGTAAGATAATTTCTGAATTTCTTACCTCTTAGCAAACATTCTCATTATACTTTATAATATATGGATACAGGGAGGTACAGGGTTCTTGTACTAACTAAATATACTATAATATCTTTTTTGTATTTATATTTATAATTATTTTAATTATTTTTATAATTATTTTTAGTAGGGTTAATACTTTTTATAATTAATGCAACTAATTATCAAAACTGTTGATATTAGTTACTTACGGTGGGCAAAATGCCCCAATCCCCCACAAAGATGTCTGTGCCCTAATCCCTGGAACTTGTGAATACGTTTTATTACATGGCAAAAGGGATGTAACTAAGTTTATAAAGGTTAACAAAGGGAGAGTGTTCTGAATTATCTGCGTGGGCCCAATCTAATCACATAAGTTCTTAAAAGGAGACCGCTTTCTTCAGCTGGAGTCAGAGAGATGCAGCAAGAGAAATCAGAGAAATCAGAAGTGTGAGAGGAACTTGACCTGCTGTTGCTGGAGGGGTGCCACGTGGAAAGTGTGAGAAGGAACGTGGGTCACCTCCAGGAGCAAACGCCAGCCCCACTGCCACCCTGCTGACAGGCAGCAAGAACACAGGGACCTACGCACTACAACAGCAACCGCTAAATCTGGCTGACAGCGTAAGTCTGGAAGCAGATGCTCCCCCAGGGCCTCCGGGAGGGAACACAGCCCAGCCAACACCTTGATCTCACCTTTGTGAGAGGCTAAGCAGAGGACCCCGGCTGAGCCTACTAGGACTTCAGACTTAAACAGTGATATAAAAATGTGTGTTGGGGCTTCCCTGGTGGCGCAGTGGTTGAGAATCTGCCTGCCAATGCAGGGGACACGGGTTCGAGCCCTGGTCTGGGAAGATCCCACATGCCGCGGAGCAACTGGGCCCGTGAGCCACAACTACTGAGCCTGCGTGTCTGGAGCCTGTGCTCCGCAACAAGAGAGGCCGTGACAGTGAGAGGCCCGCGCACAGCGATGAAGAGTGGCCCCCGCTCGCCGCAACTAGAGAAAGCCCTCGCACAGAAACGAAGACCCAACACAGCCAAATAAATAAATTAATTTAAAAAAAAAAAGTTTCTGTGGTGTCTGTCCTGTGGAAAGCACAAATACAACTCACATAGTGCCTAGCCAAAAAGATATAGATTTAAAGCACAAGAGGGCCAAAACAATTTACTAGAATAATGAAACAAACAAACAAAAAAAAAGTGTGTTGTTTTAAGCTCTTAAATTTGTGGTAGTTTGCTGTGGGAGCAATAGAGAACTGATAGTTATATAAGATATAGTCTTGAAAAAGGTAAAGCCTAATTAAAAAAATTACAGCTGATCTGTTACACGGATCAAGATCCGTGAAATATCTGCATCACAACTACAAAAGCATAACAAGAAGAAATTCCAAATTTTATTTCTCTAAGAAAATCTCAAGGATGTAAGCAAAATGATTTTGGTTTAATATACTGAATATAGAAAAAAAATTGCTCATTTCACCTATATTATTAATAAAATGCCAAGCTGTATTACACAACTATTAAAATATGGTAGTATTTTAAAAGGATTTAAGTAGAAGATTCATATTTAGAAATTATGTAGATTATTTCCTAACATGATAATAACAGTAATTTCTCTCAGAAAAAAAATTTGCTGAGATTTTCAAATGGAATCATAGACTTGAAAGGAAAAATGGAACTAAATCAGATCTTTTAAGCTTTATGTATTTGAGGTACCCATCAAGAGCCAATTATCTAGCTGCCATAGTTCTGCCTATAATCTCATTTTCAAAGTGTTATCCTCAAACTAAAGCTAATATATAAAACACACTTTATGGATTATTGATGTTATTTCTAAGTTTGTCATTTGATAACATACCTGCATATTTATCAATTAAAATAATTTCAGGAGTGAACTGAGGGACTATATTAGCTTCCAAGGGCTACTATAAAAAAACAAAAACAAAAAATCACAAACTGGGTGGCTTAAAAACAACAGATATTCACTCTCTCACAGTTATGGAGCTAGATGCCCAAAATCAAGGTGTCAGTAGTGCAATGCTCCCATCAAAGGCTCTAGAGAAGAATCCTTCCTTGCCTCGTCCTAGCTGCTGGTGACTTCTGGCAATCCTTGGCATTCATCGGCTTGTAGGTGCAGCTCTCCAATCTTTGCCTCTGTCTTCACATGGCCTTTTCCCCTGTGTCTCTGTGTCTTCTCCCTTTCTTACATGGATGCCAGTCATTGGATTTAGGGTTCGCTAGGTCCTAATCCTAGGCACTAGGCATAGTATGACTTCATCTTAATTCATCTCATCTGCAAATAACTATTTCCCAAGAAGGTCACATTCAGATACTGGGGATTAGGACTTAAACATATCTTTCTGGGAGACACAATTCAACCCACTACAGGGACATTTTTAAATGTCTGGCATTTGTTACAGCTAAGTAAAAGACACACCCTTTGCTCAATGAATAACTTCAACTAAACGTCCATTTGTAGCACATATACAATTTCTTACCAGACTTTTATATATAACTCACTCTACAGAAATCATATTTTGATTTGTTCTAAAAAACCTCATTATTCAAACTGAGAAACTTGTAGTCCCTGGATCCCTCCAATGTCTATCAGGAGGGACCTAACAGTACCTCCTGGACACTCTCCCTTACCTACTCAGCCTAGAATATCTAAATGAATATTTTCATAAGTACACTCAATTCTCCTCTATCATTACCTGTGGATAAAAGCAAATTAAAAGGGGGAGGAATGATAATTTGAGAGAAGTTATGTGGCTTAAATTTTCTTGAAGGACAAGACAGAGTAAGGGGAAGTTAACTGGGAGTGACAAGGGAATTAAGAAGAAGACTTAAGGAGGTTTAGGTAATTGCTAAGGTAATGAGGAAGCTGAAAAAAAGAATAAGATTGATAGGCTGTTCTGAGAGACTGGCTGAGATTTGAGACCATAAATTTGTAGATATCAAATGTGCATCATGAGTAATTTTTCATTTCTTCCTTCAGCAATTATCTACTCAAATATAGAAGCCCTTTGGTCATTTCATTATAAACACTTTTTCAAAAGGCAATCTTATCTACTCTAATGGTTTTAACTATCATCTATAAATGGATGGGTACATCAAGATCCAGATTCCTAAACTATGAATTTAACATCTCCAAGATGTGCCATAGAAAGCATCATCACTCAACATGTCACAAACAGAACTCATTAACCTTCCAGTCCTTATAATTCTCAGAAATAAAGGGGAAAAGTCCCCCAAACTATGAAAGAGGTAATGTCAGTAAACATGGTGATCTCCAAGAATCCACTCCTCTGTGAAAGGAATCAGAAACTGGGAGAAAACAATCAAATCAACCCTTTCAGACTCTGGAAATTAATCAAGGCTTCCAGTAACTCAGGGAGTGTTTAATAAAGAAAATGGCTGAATCTTGGTAAGAAGAGCAAGTTTTGTGGTGTTTTAACTTGCCTAGTTCCATTTTCTACTCCCCAGCAGCCTGGTAGTCACCAGAGGGAACAGAACAGAGCTGGAGCCCTTTCAAAACTTCTTTCCCAAAGAATCATCATTGTTTCTTTGGAGGACCCCACTTAAAATACTTTTGTATTTAACTTTCCTTGGAAGTACCCCAATGCAAAAAGTCTTCTTCCAGGGGTAGAGAAGGGCATGTGTTTGTCTAAAACAATTATAGGAAAGTGTTTTAACTTCATGGATGTCCAAAACAATGAATAATACTTGGGCCAAACAATAAACAGACTAAACAAAAAGCTTAAAAGAAAAAGTTGACATACTCCTTGGAATCTAAAAGGCCACATACATGCTTAGGGCTGTGAGTCTACTCAGGAGAGGGCTGAGAAGAACCAAACTCTCACTTATGCCTATCCTTTGAGGCTCTGCAAAAGCAGAAAGTGAAGGCTATGGTAGCATTGTCAACTGTCTGACTGAGTGTTGATGGGGGCCCCAACATGCACACAAAGCCTCTCAGCAAAGAGGGAGAGATTTATTGGTCCTAGGTTTTTAAAAGAAAGAATATTTGAAGAAATGATGGCTGAAAACTCCCTAAATTTGATGAAAAACATTAATATACACATTGAAGAAGCTCAGTTAACTTCAAGTAAGTTAAATGAAAAGAAATTCACACGGAGACACAATAATCAAACTGTTTAAAGTGAAAAACAAAGACAGACTCTAGAAGGCATCAAGAGGGAAGTGACTCATCATCTACAAGGGATCATCATTAAGAAAAAAGCTGATTTTTTTCATCAGAGATCATGGAGGTGTGAAAGCAATGGGATGATATATTCAAAGAGATAAAAGGAAAAAACCTGTCAATCAAGAATTCTATATACAGAAAAACTATCTTTCAAAAATAAGGAGAAATTAAGATGTTCCCAGATTAATAAAAACTGAAGGAATCTGTCACTAGCAGATCTGCACCTATAAGAAATACTAAAGGGAGTCCTTCAGGCTGAAATGAAAAGACACTAAATGATAACTGGAATACACATGAAGAAATAAAGAATACCAGGTAAAGTAACTACATAGATAAATATAAAAGACAGTATTTTTTACTCATTTTTCCCCTATCTAGTTTAAAACAAAACTGCATAAAACAGTAATTACAAATCTGTGTTGATGGGTACAATATACAAAGATGTAATTAGTAAAAAAAAAACAGCAGAAGTAGAGGCAGAGCTATGTAGGAGAAAAGCTTTTGCATGCTATTGAAATAAAGTTGGTATTAATCCAAACTAGACTGTTACAAGATGTGAACTGCAATCCCCAAAGCAGGCAACCACTAAGAAAATAACTTAAAAAAACATACATACATACATATGTATATATATGTTATATATAAATATATATATGCACACATATATACATACACATACATATATTAAAAGAAATTACAAGGTAATTAAAATAACACATGAGCAATATTTGTTTAACACAAAATGTCAATAATGGAGAAACACAGGAACAAAAAAGATAAAAGACATGAAGACAAATAGAAAACAAATATCAAAATGGCAGAAGTCCTTAGCAGTAATTGCATTAAACATGAATGTATTAAATTTACGCTCCAATCAAAAGGCAGAAATTGACAGAATGGATTAAGAAAAAAACATGATACAACTATAGGCTTTCTAGCAGAGGCTCACTTTACATTCAAAGACAGGAATAGGCTAAAAGTAAAAGGACAGAAAACTGATATATTGTGCAAATAGAGAGTCGGAATGGCTACATTAATACTAGAACAATAAGATAAAAATTACTACTAGAGACAAGGAAGGATACTTTATAACAATAAAAGTGTCACTCCACCAAGAAGATATAACAATTAGAAACATATATGTACCTAACAACAGAGCCCCAAACCATAAGCAAAATCGACAGAATTGAAGGGAGATACACAATTCTACATTATACCTATCCCTTTCCTGTATTCTCCATTTCAACTGGTAGTAGTCATCATTGGTACCTTTCATCTCTTTTCTCACATCTAATTAATCACCAAGTCCTGTCAATTTTATTACACAAACATCTCTTAAACTGGTCCCAAATATACCCTACAACTTCTGTTTTAGTTGGTATCTTACCAAAAGTCCTTACTATCTTTGATGATTGGTCTCAAAATTATTCCCTATAAATTTATCCTCCATACAAATACTAAATGGTCTGAAAGGAAAAGGTGACCATCTGATTATCTGTTGAAAACTTTCAATGGTTCCTCATTTCCTATGGCTGCAGAAAAAAACAAAATCAAATAGTACATAACATCCACTGACCTCTGCCTACCTTTTCTGTTTTATCTATTGCCACAAATATCATGGTTCCCAAACACTGAACTGCTTGTAGGTTCTGACATATCATACTTTCTTTCTTGTATGAATTAGATTCTAGTCCAGGTGACTCTGCTCCACCTCCCAGTCATATAATTTTAGGCAACTTCTCTCTCCAATTCTTGGTTTCTTCATTTTTAGCTGGGAATAACAGAAATACCTATTTCATGTTATTGCTCTAAGGATAAAATGAGAAAATGGATTTTAAAAAAGCATTTAGAAACCCAGAACACTGAAGGGGATCAGATATGTTAACTACTACTGTTATTGCCTGTCTGAATTTGTTTACTCTACTGCTTCCATGGCTCATTCTTCCCCATTACTAAATAACTCAACTTGGCTCAAGGAACTAAGTTTGAGGCCTTGATAAAGAAGTCAATCAACCTCTTAAGTTTAGTCCTTATTTATAAAATGATGGAATTGCAGAAAATCATTTTCAGGAGTCCTTCTGGCTCTAACTCCTATCATTCTTGATAAAGAGACATGTTGCATGACATTGAGGCATATGCATGAGGCTGAGCAAGAAATTCTTTGGATTGTTAAAATAAAAATAAACTAGAAAATCTCTCTCCCTTTTTAGACTGCAATTTCGTAAAGATAAGAGTTGTCTCACACTTCTGAAAATGCTTTAATTTACACACAGTAAAATTCATTCTTTCTGCTACATAGTTCTATGAGTTCTGATAAATGCATTAAGTCATGTAGCTATCCCCAAAATTCAAATGTAGAAGAACTGCTGTCACTTCCAAAAATTCCTTCATGATGTCTCTTCAGTCAAACTCCCTCCTCCATCACACACTAGAAAACACTGATCTGTTCACCTTTTGTATAGTTTTGATTTTTCTATTACATCATACAAATGGAATCATTCAATAGGTAGCCTTTTGATGCTGGATGCTTTCACTTAGCATAATGCATCTGAACTTCATCCATGTGGTTGTGTGTATTAATAATTCATTCCTCTACGCTGGGGAGGAGAACTCCAATGTATGGATATACCACAATATTTCATCCATTCACCAGTTGAAGGACACTTGGGGTGTTTCCAGTTTGGGTGATTATAAATAAATCTGCCATATATATTCAAAGCTGGGGTGAATACTTGGGAGTGGATGCAAGGTCATATGGTTAAGTGTATGTTTAACTTTTATAAGAAAATTCCCAAATGTGTTCCAAAGGTGCTGTGTCATTTTGTATTCCCACCAGCAAGGAAGTTCCAGTTGCTCTGCAATCTCCCCGGTACTTCTAATTGCCAGGGCTTTGGTGTTCTTGTTTTTTATTTTAGCCATTCTAATAGGTGTATACAGGTATACTGTTGTGGTATTAACTTGCATTCCCCCAAATAAAAGATGATGTTGAACATCTTTTTAATTTATTTATTTATTTTTGGCTGTGTTGGGTCTTCGTTTCTGTGCGAGGGCTTTCTCCAGTTGCGGCAACCGGGGGCCACTCTTCATCACGGTGCACGGGCCTCTATCGCGGCCTCTCTTGTTGCGGAGCACAGGCTCCAGACGCGCAGGCTCAGTAGTTGTGGCTCACAGGCCTAGTTGCTCCACGGCATGTGGGATCTTCCTAGACCAGGGCTTGAACCCGTGTCCCCTGCATTGGCAGGCGGATTCTCAACCACTGCGCCACCAGGGAAGCCCTGAACATCTTTTCATGTGCTTATTTGCCACATGTATAATCTGTTTAGTGAAGTGTCCAGATCCTTGGCCAATTTTTAAAAAGTGTACTGTTGTTCACATACTGTTGAGGTTTGAGAATTCTTTATATATTCTAGATAAAAGTACGTTGTCAGATGTATGATTTTCAAATATTTCCTTCCAGTGTGTGTCTGGTGTTTTCAGAATTTTTTCACAGAGCAAAAGTTTTTAGTTTTTATGAAATCCAGTTTATCAATTTTTCTTTTATGGATTGTACTTCTGATGTTGTATTAAAAACGTTGGTCTAGCCTCAGGCCACAAAGATTTTATCCTACATTTAAAAGGTTTTACAGTTTCAGGTTTAGATTTAGGTCTGAGTGATTTTGAGTTAGTTTTATAAAACATATGAGGTATGCAGGTCAAAGTTTCTTTTTTGCATGTGGCTGTCCAACTCTGCCACATTTTGCTGCTGAGAACTTCTGCCTTTCCTTTTATTGTAAGCATGCTTACCTTTACTCCATGGATGATGGTTATAATATCTGCTTTGAAGCAGATACACATTTCAGTTCACATGAAAAGTTCTATCTTGCCTTCTTTGGTCAGTAGTTCCAATATTAATTTATTTTCAAAGACCTTATTATGCTCTTTGGGTCTGCCCAGCACATGCTAGGAATTAGGTGATGGTTTGTAAGACAGTTCAGTCTCTGAGGCCCCTGCTATGGTTCTTTGGGGCTGTTCTGTGCATGTGCAGTTTAGGGGTGAGTCCAGAACTTACTTTGTTCCATTCACAAAATTGAGGATCACCTTTTACAGACCTCTCCAAACTTTCCCTCATACTCTCCAACCCCCAGTGTCCCTTTTCCTGGTTTCTCTGGCCAGAAAGCCAGAATTCTTGAGGCTTCTTTTATTGTCCTGCACATACATTATGACTGGCATTGCCTTCAGAGTGAAATGACAAGAGAGAAAAATAAGTGATTCCCCTCACATTTGCTGGAAAACAAGGGCTCAGTATTTCCTGGTCCCTCTAACCAGAGACATGGGTATTTTCTCAAGTTTTTAGTTGCTTATGCTGCCACTACTACAGTGCAACTTACAAGCAGGGCTGCCCTTGGAGTACAGGGCCCCTTTTCTCAGTTCTCTTGACAGATATACATGGTTTCTCCTAGAGTGTTTGCTGCCTACACCTGCTATTCAGTGCCCACAGAGCCAACGCTGGGAGAACAAAGAGGGAAAAAAAATCCTGTGAAACTCACTTGTGTTATGCATTGTTATACAAATTTGATTGTAACAAATTTCTTCAAATTAGGATAGAGATTATCAAGGAAGAGGATATATTCTAGAAGAGAGCCAATCTCTCTTTTGCAGAACTCTGTAGAAGTCCGGAACTCAAAATAATGGGAGGGAGACATGGAACAAAAAACAGTAAATTGAAGCCTATACATGGAATATTAGCCCTACTATCAAAAAATTCGGGCAAAATATTTGAGAATTTGTATCTAAAGAAATGTGATCCCACACTGTATTACTATATATTGATAATTAGGTATCTTCCAATATAACACACAGCGCTCCTATCCAATTTCCTAAAAAGAAAGCCACCAGCTCATAATGATTTCACAATCTTACACTTAAACGTATTCATCAATCATCATCTTCATCATTATCATCATCATCATCATCTACTTGAACAAAAGCCAGGGATCACTGGACAGTGCAGGTAAACCTACAACCTCAGAAAATAGATACAGACAAAAAAAAAAAAAGACCCTGGAGGAAATAAGAGACTTCCAGTAAGCTCCTGCATTTATACAAGAAGAAGAAGATGCAATAAAAAAAGAAACAATAAAAAGCACTCTTGGAAATTAAAAAACAATTCAATAGAAATATTTGAAGCTAAAGTTAAGGAATCTCATTGAAAATATAAGAAAAAGGTAAAAAGACAAAAAAGAAAAAAGCTGTAAAAAAAAAAAAATCAACATAGGGAGTCCAACATACATCTAGTAAGAATCCCAAAGGAACAAAAACTAAAAAGGGGAAAATGAGCGACTTCCCTGGCGGCGCACTAGTTAAGAATCTGCCTGCCAATGGCGAGCCCTGGTCCGGGAAGATCCCACATGCCATGGAGCAACTAAGCCCGTGTGCCACAACTACTGAGCCTGAGCTCTACAGCCTGCAAGCCACAACTACTGAGCCCGCATGCCACAACTACTGAAGCCTGTGTGCCTACAGCCTGTGCTCCGCAACAAGAAAAGCCACCACAATGAGAAGCCCATGCACCACAATGAAGAGTAGCCCCCACTCGCCGCAACTAGAGAAAGCCCATGTGCAGCAACAAAGACCCAATGCAGCCAAAAATAAATAAATAAATAATTTTTAAAAAACAATTAAAAAAAGGGGGGGGGGGAGAACGAGAGATTGGGTGTGGGGTGGCGAGGGAGGACCCAGAGTTGAAGAGTCCAACTAGAACTGCACCATAAATGAAAACCTATGCTTACATACATAATTATGAAACTAACAGAATACCAAAGATTAAAAGAAAGCTCTTACAGTTATAAAACACAGGATGAGGGCATGTCAAAAGGACAGAGGAGGCAATCTGAAACAACTTTCAATGGCCAAAAATAGAACAAAGTGAGCAAGATACGGAATACAGGAATACCTGGTTTTATCATACTTTGCTTTACTGTGCTCTGCAAATATTGTTTTTTACAAATTGAAGGTTTGTGGCAAAACTGCATCCAGCAAGTCTATCAGCACCGTTTTTCCAACAGCGTCTGCTCACTTCATGTCTTTGTGTCACATTTTGGTAATTCTCACAATATTTCAAACTTTTCCATTATTTTATATTTGTTACGCTGATCTGTGATCACTGATCTTTGATGTTACAACTCACTGAAGGCTCAGATGATGATTAACATTTTTTTGGTAATAAAGTATTTTTTAATTAAGGTATGTATATTATTTTTTTAGATGTAATGCTACTGTACACTTAACAGACTACAGTATAGTGTAAACCTAACTTTTACATGCACTGGGAAACCAAAAAATTCGTGTGACTGGCTTTACTGAGATATTCACACTTCATCGAGGTGGTCTGGAACCAAACCCGGAATATCTCTGAGATTTGCATGTAACGGGATTGGATCATAACTCTATAAATAAATACTCATGAATCCATACCATAGTGGTAAAAATAAATGTCTGAATAAACAAATAATTGGGGAAGAAGGTATAGATCGATCTTCCTTATATAAGAGTCACAACTAAAAATTGTACAAACAGTGAGGGAAACAGAAAATGACCTTTAGTACATCACAGTAACATCACACAGAACATCACATTGCATCTGCAGGCAAGATACAGGTGGGCGGGGCGATGCACCACACCAGCAAGAAAGTCGCCACGGACTCCGACATCCCACGGACTCCGACATCCCACGGACGATATCAAGCGTCCCCCGCCCTTAATGGTCCCAGTCGTTTCTGCACTGGTCGCGGGAGGTGTAGGAGGGACTTGAGGACACCCAGAAGAGCTGGATATGGACTCAGTGACCTTTGAGGATGTGGCTGTGAACTTCATCCTGGAGGAGTGGGCTCTACTGAATCCTACACAGAAGAAACTCTACAGAGATGTAATGCAGGAAACCTTCAGAAACCTGGCCTCAGCAGGAACAAAATGGAATGATGATGACATTGAAGAGCAGTACAAAAACCATGGGGGAAAACCAAGAAATCATATGACAGTGAGATTCTCTGAGCATAAAGACAGTAGTCCACGTGGAGGAAACTTCAACCTTACTCCACCTCTCGATCAGAACAAGAAAACTCCTGGATTAAAACCATGTGAATGCAGTGTATGTGGAAAAGTCTTCATGCATCATTCATCTCTTAATAGACACATGAAATTTCACATTGAACACAATCCTCAAGATTTAAAAAAAATATGATCGGGGCTGTATAATACATATAAATGTAAGGAAAGTGGGAAAGTTTACAAATATTACAGTTCCTTACAGAGGCACAAAAGAACTCACACAGGATAAAAACTGTATGAATTCCAGCAATGTGGAAAAAGTTTCAGTAATCATCAAGGTTTCCAAACACATGAAAGAGTTCACTCTGGAGAGCAGCCCTATGAATATAAGCAATGGGGTAAAGGTTTATGTTCTCAAAAAGGTTTCCAAAAACATGAAAGAGATCACACTGGAGAAAAACCCTATGAATGTAAGGAATGTGAGGAAGCATTCATTAACCCCAGTTCTCTTCAAATACATAAAAGGAGTCACAGTGGAGAGAAACCGTATGTGTATAAAACATATTGTAAAGCATTTAGTATTCCCAGATAGCTTCAAGAACATCAAAGAACGCATACTGGAGAAAAACCCTATGAATGTAAAGTATGTGGGAAATCCTTCGCTTCCACTTACGTTGAAGTGCATGAAAGAGCTCACACTGGACAGAAACCCTATCAATGTCAGGAATGTGGGAAAGCCTTCGTTTATCCCTCAGGCATTTGAAGACACAAGAGACTGCACACTGGAGAGAAACCATATAAATGTGAAGAACGTGGGAAAGCATTCAATAATCCCAGTTCTCTTCACATACATGAAAAGACTCACTAGAGAGAAACCATATGTGTGTAAAACATGTTCTAAAGCATTTAGTATTCCCAGATATCTTCGAAAACATGAAAAAACCCATACTGGAGAAAAACCCTATGAATGTAAAATATGTGGGAAAACCTTCAGTTCCACTTATGCTCAAGTGCATGAAAAGAATTCACACTGGAGAGAAACCATATAAATGTGTAGAATGCGGGAAAGCATTTATTATTCCCAGTTTTCTTCAAACACGTGAAAGGACTCACACTGGTGAGAAACCGTGTGTGTGTAAAATATGTTCTAAAGCATTTCGTTTTTCCAGTTCTCTTCAAAAACATGAAAGAACTCATACTAGAAAAACCCTATGGCTGTAAAATAAGTGGAAAAACTTTTGCTTCCACTTATGTTCAAGTGCATGAAAGAACTCATGCTGGAGAGCAGCCTTATGAATGTAGGAATGTGGGAAAGCCTACATTTCTGTCTTAGGCATTCAGAGACACATGCACACTACAGAGAAACCATGTAAATATGAAGAATGTGGGAAAACCTTCTCTGATCTCTCTACTTTGCAAAAGCATGAAAGGGTTCACTAGATAATAAATCTAGTTTTTAAAGAGCCTAGGAAAGACTTCAGTGGGCCCACATACTTGTATGTGAAAACTCTCATGAGAAACAAATATAAATGTCAGTAACATGAGGTAACTTGTTGGAAAGTAATCCAAGAATAATGTTTTAGAAAATCTTCAATATAAAAGACTTGTTATAAAAGTTTATAAATATGTGTGTTTACTAAGGATCTTTATGAAAGTACCTTTCTTGACATTGGATTTGTACTAGTTACCTTCAAAAATGAATATTTAGGTGAGGTAATTCTGGAAGTCATCTTTTAATAATAGTTCATAAGGTTAAAAGGGAGCAATTTTTCCTTTAATCAGATGATATTTTCTCTTTCCAATTTTAAGTCTGTTGGACCTATGCGTGGTTGAAGTGTACTTCTTTTTTTTTTTTTTTGACATCTTTGTTGGAGTGTGGTTGCTTTGCAGTGGTGTGTTGGTTTCTGCTTTGTGACAAGGTGAACCGGCTGTACATATATACATATATCCCCATAAAGTGTAGTTCTAATATGCAATTAGGCTTGGTATTTGTTGGGATTTTCCTACTGGCCTTGGGTGGCAGTTCTCAGATATCCTTAATCTATTATATATACTGTACATTTATTACAGAAAGATCTTTTTGGAGGAGTGGTGAGTACAGGAGACTTTTTCCATTTTCCCTACTATTAAATACTTGGAATAATTTTTTCTGTATGGCCAGGTTGTCAAAGGGTGTACATTCACATAAATTATGTTTTTCCATTTGCTTCTTCATTCCTTCTGACTGGTATTTGGTGAATAGACTTTGAAGAAGAGAGGCTTGTGACAGGACAAAAAATCTAGAGTTGGAGATATCCTGCCTATGAGTAATATTAGGACCTACATTTTCCACAATCTATCCCCTTTGTGGTTCCATGTTAGAATTCACCAATAGCGTCACCTGTGTGCAATTTAAAGGCAGATGAGAAGGCATACTTCAGATTTTGGAGCCACCATGCTGGGAGAGAGACAGATACATAGAAGGTTCGAGGACACCACCTTTCATCCTATTTTCCAGATTCTGTGCCTTTGTATTCAAGAGTATCCTCAAAACCACCATCAACTGTTTGATTCCTATTATCAGAAGTGTAGTTTTCCTCTGATGTCTTTACAATTCTACATCAAAATCTGTCAGAGTTTGAATTTTTCTGTGAGGTCTCCTGTGTCCACTTGGAAAATAATTCAGAATTTCATGGTTGGGAGTTTTGTCAGATTACCCTTCTGTAGATTTATAGCTTCATCATGTCTAATTTGTGTAGGAAACACCTTTTGCTGTTAACATTGTTAGTATGTTTTCCTGATTCACCATGACATTCACAATGGTGCAGCGATAAACAAGGACATGGGAGTTTGCTGCACTGTGCAGTGGCTGCCTTGACCCTCTCCTTCTATGTGAGAATAAGCCCCTTCCTCATATCAGGAAAAGTATGGGTGCTTTCTGTTACTTGTAGCTGAATATAATCTCTGTTTTCAGTTACGTTTGACTGTACATGATTAAAAGTTTGTTCATTTTTTGGTGAAAGAAATGATTCTGTAGTTGTTTCAGAGAGATATTTTATCAACTCTTTCCTAAGCTTTCGTATGCTAACAAATATTGTGGTTTTTA